>NC_135497.1:512072920-512416510 GCF_052857255.1 Amblyomma americanum
ATCGGACAATGCCTGCTTCTTGCTGCTCCCACGCCCGGGAATACTTTTGTCTTTGTTATGTGAGTGCGTTGTTTTTAAAGAGCTGCTTCTGCTGTCCGGTGATGTGGAAGAAAGCCCAGGACCGCGATGCAATACCGGTTCCCATGATGCAGGAGATGACGACGATGCACAGCAGAGGCAGCTAAGTGATATGTTTGGGTTGCTACAAGATATGAATATTTGAACCAACAAAATGGAGAAAGACCAAGTCTACTTAAGGGGGGACACCCCTCTTAGAACTTTTGTTCCTTATTTATAAGTGGATCTGGTTGAAGCTTGCACCTTGTGTGTAGTTTTGCATGCTGATTTCAAATATCTGATTAGTTTTCTTGTAGATGAAATAGTTTTCAAAATTCCACCTAATTCATGTTGCTCATTTAGAGGTGGGCTAATTAGTAAACACTCTATGGCATGATGAGAATAGACCTGCCAGAGTGATCTAGAAGGATCATAGAGTGCAACAAGACAAGAATTAATATGCTAGAAAAATTTCAGCCAAAGTTACACCTAGTCAAACCTTAGTGACAAAAAGCCCAGGTTGGCACCCAAGATTGATAATTAATTTTGTAAATGTCGCCTTGTAATAACTGAACATATTTTAGTCTTAATGCACTGTCCAAGAGTTTTTCTTTCTAACAGAACAAGCAGTTTTGAAAAGCAGTTTGAAAATTGCAGTTTTGAGAAAACGAGAAAAAACATCTCACAGTATCTACATGTAAATTATGCCAATGCTTGATATGTCAACATGATCAGAACTAGTGGAAAGTGAACTAAAGCAAAAATTAATGGCTTATGCCAATTTCAGCCTAAGTTATGCAATAGGAAACTTTTGAAAGGAAAGGTCCATTTGGGTACCCTAGACAGATAACCTTCTCAATAAATTTGTTCTTGTGGTCATTGCATTTACCTTGGTGTCATGTGACTCACGAGGTTTCCTTTCTAGCAAATAAAAAAATTATAGCAATAGCAAGAACAGGACCGGAGATACCGTAAAAACCGGAATATAGGTCGAACTTTTTTTCAAAAAACCAAGGTGAAAAGTCGACCCCCGTCTTATATACCGGTCATTGGCGGAAAAAATACGGAAGTCTTGCAACAATGGGTGGCTGAAGTCAACAGCCTCCATCACCATCGCCATCAGCAGCAGTGCCGCCATTTTGCGTTTCAGTAGATGCAAAGCGGAAGCTAGCGGCAATTTACCGTCGCCTTCAAGAAAAACACGATTGAGTACGAGGAAGCTCATGGGAACCTGGCGGCACAGCGCGAATTTGGAGTATCCGAAAAGAGCATTCAGTACTGGCGGAGGCAGAAGCTGCGTATTACAACTTGCAGCAACCAGAAGAAAACATCATTTCGTGGGCAGACCGTAGTGTATCGAGAATAGGAAGGAAACGTTGCGCTGCGAACAAGATCGCTGCCTGTGACTGCCGAATGCATCCGCGTGAAAGCGGCAGAGATCGCGCGTGCCTTTAGACTCACGAGGGCGCAATTCAAAGGCTCGCCATCCTGGTTGCGGCGATTCATGAAGAGGAGGGCTTTGCTCTACGGCGCCGTACTTGCCTGTGCCAGAAACAAACATGCGGGCTGATTGGTGCGCGATATTGTCAAAAAATTTGCCGGGTGTACATACAAGCAGCATTTAAATGAAATTAAATACTGTCACCATTGTGCAACACCTCGAGTCGCATTTGTTTCAAAGTAAGGATGTCTTTCGGTACTTTTCCCATTGAAAAATCTTTTTCATTTTTAGAATTGGTTAGTTAGGGGGTCGACCTATATTCCGGTCCGACCTATAGTTCGGTTTTTACGGTATTAATCTTTCAAAAATGCAACACCACCAAAATTGTGGGATTGTGAGAAGCACTCAAGCCTCACAGCGTATTTAATCAGGAAAGGAAACCCCAAGGACCTTTGCATGCTTTCAAAATGCACAAGGAGTATAGTCAGGGTGCATGCTGTCGCGGTGCTTCTTTTTTTCCGCTTTAGCAAAGCCAAGCGAAGCCGCCCGCTTCTTCGCAGAACGCGCCGCGTTACGGCGCAAGTCCTTTCCTTTAGCTCTCCTGGAGACAGTTGCTGGCACGTTCGTGTTGCATTCTTGCAGAATTGCTGTTGCTGTATGCTTGCAGCCGGCATTGAAGCGCAGCACAGCTTCTGCTATGGCTGCTTCCACAGCAAACAGTGACGAATGCCGCTCTTTGTGGATCAAGGTCCAGATGATCGAGTGGAAGCTCTCGTTTGAATTCTGGGTCTTCCCCCGAATGCACCTCTGCAGCAGGCTCTTGTCTGATAAGCGACTGTACACGGGCGAAAGAGCTTCAGCCACATCGCTTGGCAGACTGTACTTATGCTTCTATTCGGGCTCCTCTTTTGCTTTTGCAGCGTTGTGGCGGCACCAAGACTGCTCACCAGTGGGACACAAAGTGTGATTGGGGCAGTCATCAGTAGACGTGATGTGGTAATATGTTGCCATCACGGCGCTCATGGCATCCACATTACCTACATTTGACCTTAGCGCTTGGCCATAATATATAGCTAGCTTGTCAACTAGATCAACTGTGAGCCTTCCTCTGCCACCAAGACTTTGTTTTCCTGCACCCTTGTGCCTCTGCAAGAGGTTGCGCAAAGCTGCTCCCATACGCTTGTGCACATGGTTTATGCAATCCTCCTTGACTACTTCAATGTAGCCATAGATTTTAGCATCTTGAAGGGCATTAAACGTGCGACTGTCCCCATCGCATAACATCATTGTGTAGCGCATGTTGTTGCGCTGTAGAGACCTCTCAAATAGAATTTTGCCTGCCTCTACCTCCATTTGGCCAGCCTTGCAGTTGGTGTTCTTTTGGCACTCGTGGCGCGATCTCCAGAGTTCATAGCCGTCAGTGTTCGGATTTGGGCCAGTTTCGCTGCCCAAACAAAAGTTTGACAGCAGCACATAATCGAGCACATAACCAGTAAAGAGTTCCACTACGGCACCGACGCCTATATGTGACGAGTGCCTGCGCATCATCCATGTGCCGTCGTAACACATGGCAATGTTCCCCCTGTGTCTAAAACACAAGTCGTCATATACCTTCGCCACTGCCTGTGCCATAGCTGCTGCGGCTGCTTGAGTAGCAGCAGGTTGCAGTGTGTTTTTCAAGTGCCGTTGAAACGTCTTGTTGTGCATGCCACGCCGCGACAATCCCATCGCCGAAAAGATATCGTTCATTGCTGTCTGGGCGTTACCGGTGGACAGCATTGCTTGACTAGCAAGAATATTGAGCTCGAAAGGATTGCACTTTTTCTCATCGTCAACCCTCCGCAAGTTCCACTCGGCCGCAATCTCACCACAGTTGTCACATAGCACGATCAGTTTCATGGCGAGGCCATAGCTCTGATCGCTGGTAATCAACCGCACACATCCGCGACACGTTTTGCACCGCACGGCATCCAAGAGGACGTTCGCAACGCTGAGGTCAATTATTGCATAGGAGGCTATTCCGTCTGCGTCTGATCCTGCGGACGCACCACTTGCATCAGCGAACAGCGCGGTCTTTCGTGCCGTTGCCGGCGTTGATTCCAGTCGATCAAGTGTAGACTGCTCACGGGCACTCGCTTGAGTTATGTCACTGTTAGTTACAGGCTCGGTATCAATTCGTACGCGACTACAATCGGCACCAAGAACACCGCCGTTATCCAGCAGAGACGGAGAAGCGTCGCCGTCCACAACGTGGCCGTCACGCAATCCCGTACCACTGGCGCTTGCTTGTTGCACAGTATGCAACAATGTCGCGTCATTAACACGTTTTTTTTCCTTTTGCACGCTTTTGCCCGAACTTGTGCACAGAGCGGTACTTCTTCGCGCCTCCTGGCATGGTTCTCGCGTTGCACTAGTGTGGTCGGCAGAAAGACAAAATGGCGTCGCCGGGCGTCTGCTTTTCATGGCTAGCTTGCCGGAACCAACCAGACGACGTCATTTTGATTACGTGCCTAAACCGGCCAATAGCAGCGCGCGCCGCTATTTATTTTTTATTTCGTTTTTTTGGCGAAGGCGGCATGTACAGGGTTGCTGCTCGAAAGAAAAACTAAGCCGAAAGCCCGCGCTTTCGAACGAGACCAAAATGGCCGCGGTAGAGCACGTAGTTTCGATGCGCCGGGCGATCGAAATTGGGTGTCGTTTGTCCACAATTTAAAGGGCAGTGGGTGTGGTACTGCATTTTTAAATTGCTGTAACTTCTTAATTACGTGAGGTATAATGATGAAAATTTGCATACAGATGCGTAACGGTGCGAGGAACACGAAAATTAAAAGATTGAAAATCTGATTTTTGGGCCGATTTTCGGTGCCAAAGAGCCGTGTCCCCCCTTAATCAGTACTGCCAATGAAATCAAGAGAAGTCAGGAGGCAATTCAGAATCGTTTATCTGATATTTATAGTAGGCTAACTGTGGTCGAAGGCAAACCTGCTACCAGTGGATCTTTGCAGAAGGAGTGCCAACGATTACGATGTATTGCTGATAGCCTAGCTAGTGAAAATTCGAAACTGAGGGCTAATCAGGCGGAACTTGAAGATAGGCAGTGCCGTGATAATCTTCAGTTTTATGGCCTTTCTGATGCCAATTTTGAGTCCTGGGATGAGACTGAAAAAAAAAAACTAGTGAATGTACTTTCATCAGCCTTGAATTTGCCACCGTCGGAACTATCGATTGAACGGGCTAATAGACTTGGAGCTTTTTCTGAAGATAAAAGCAGGCCAGTTATTGCGAAGTTCTCATCTTTTAAAACAAGGCAAAAAATTTTCTTCTCAAGTTCTAAACTGAAAGATAATGACATTAGTGTAGGTGAAGATTATTCTCTCATGACTCGGCATGCGTCGAAAAAACTTTGAATTTGGTATCGCTCAAAAGTCTAAATTCAAACTGCGCTATAATAAGCTTTACATGAACGGTAGGTGTTACTGTTACGATCAGCTTAACGACAGCGTTTCTGAAGTTCACGGTGTTGGATGCCTTTCATCCAAATCGCCCGCAGATTAACGATGCGTGAGGCGTAGTGGGCACCCGTCACTGTCCAATCGCTCATTGTCATTTCTGTATAGTACTATTATTAGTAGTGTTCTGCCTAAACGTGATGAGCTTTGTGCGACTATCGACGCATGTGATGCCGACATCGTTTGCCTTACTGAAATGTGGCTTTCAGCTAAAGTTGATAGCTCGGAAATATTCCATTGCCGCAAGTATTTTACCACTTATCGGTATGACAGGGGCGACAGAAACGGTGGTGGTGTTTTGTTAGCTGTTGCTGACACACTTTTTTCTTCTCCTGTTCATGTTGTTACCAGATTAGAACTTCTTTGGGTTGAACTGCGCACGCGCGTGAAAAAATTGATTTTGGGCGTTTGCTATCGCCCTCCCTCGTACAGTGCCACTTTCATTGAAGAACTTCATGACACTGTTTGCACGATTACCGTTCGCTTTCCAAATGTTCCTATTCTTTTGGTTGGAGACTTCAAATTTCCAACTATTATTTGGTCCAATGTACGTTGTTATGCCGACCCTTTTTCCACGGAGTGCGATGGTGTTTTGCGCTTATGTGCTGACTTTAATCTCTCCCAACTTGTTACTAAGCCTACCCGCATTACATCTTCATCGTCCAACTTGTTAGACCTTGTTCTTACCACGTTGCCTGATATTGTTGCTCTAATATCTTGTTTGCCGGGCTTAAGTGATCATTGTATGCTTCATTTTTCATTGAACGTCGTGTCACCACGCCAAAATAACGATTCTAAATACATCCGTGACTACAAAAATGCCAACTTTAAGGCCCCAAATCGTGAACTCGCTGGTTTTATCGATGTGTACTTACCGTCTTTTCACGAGCGTCCAAACGAAATTAAATGGAACCTGTTTAATTAACTAACAAATGTTTGCCCTGGTTTAGTTCTTCACTGAAAACGCTGTCAAACAAAAAGAAACGTCTGTTTTGTTCCGCCAAACTGTCCAATTCTGTGCTCTGGTTGGATGCTTATCACTCCGCTGCATCTGAATATAAGTCAGGACTAAAACTAGCTAAATAGTCATTTTTAGTCATACTCTCCCGTCGATGCTATTAAATAATCCCAAACAATTTTGGAACGTGGTTAAGAAAACTGATCCATTTACAATTAATCTTAAAACTTTAGACGATCAAGTAATTCCCAGTGAAATGTGTGCTGATGTTCTTAATGATGTGTTTACAGCTTCTTTTCCTAACGATTTAATTACCACAATTCCTCTTTACCCACTCCACGAATTCTTGTCTATGAACCCCATTATAATGGATGCTGTTGGCATCGAAAAAATAATTGATCAGCTGAAGACGTCATCATCATGCGGAGTGGATAGCATAAACTCGAAAATTTTGAAAAATACCAAAGTGTACAGTGCTATTATTCTTGCTGAACTCTTTCAACAATCTCTTGTGTCTGGCTGTATTCCTAGCGACTGGAAGGTGGGCAAGGTGGTTCCCGTGCACAAGGCTGGTGTCAAACATTCTCTTAATAATTATCGGCCCATTTCACTTCTTAGCATCCCTTGTAAGATCATGGAACATGTCATTTGCGCTCACCTTGCCAATTTTCTTGAGTCAAATTCTTTTTTTCAGTCATTGCCAACACGGGTTTCGTAAATTATTCTCATGCGAGACGCATGACGACGCGAGACGCATGCGAGACGCGAGACGCAACTGTGCAAGACGCACAGGATCTTCATTTCATTCTTGACCGGGGTTTCATAGCTGACGGGTAATTCGGACTCCAATAATTCGGACTTGTAGGATATTTCGGACTTCGATGAGGCACCGTCAGTTGCCCCATAGAAGCGCATACATATTTGCAACGGATATTTCGGACTTCAAAAGTTCGAAGGTTTGATTTTTCGGACTAATTTCAGTTGCCTGCGGGCCAAAATCGGCCATCTTATCGGCTTTTTCGCCGGCGCAAAAGGTGCCATCTTGGGTTGAGGCGGATTTATGCTGAGGTTGGCTTGGCTTGACACACATTCGCAACCTCATTGTTGCCAATAGAGGTCCCTGCGATCTCTGACACTTCGAGGTGGCAGCCGGATTGTCATCGCCGCCAACTTGCTTTTGTCGCCGACGTCGTCGCGGGCAGTTATCGCTTGTCCCATATGTTGAAAATTGGTTGTTGAGGGGAAGGAAATTGTGCCGGAGCTATCTCACATCTTAGCGGGAAGGGATAAAGGAGGGACTGAGAGAAGAAAGGAAGAAAGAGGTGCCGTAATGGAGGGCTCCGGAATAATTTCGACCACCTGGGGATCTTTAATGTGCACTGACATTGCACAGCAGACGGGCGCCTTTGCGTTTCGCCTCCATCGAAACACGGCCACTGCGGTCGGGTTCCAACCCGGGTACTCCAGATCAGTAGCCGAACGCCTTAACCACTGAGCCACCGCGGCGGGACTCATGCGTTCGCCATTTGCCGTTTCGTCAATTGGGTTTCTCTGACCGCGTTGACCGAGTGGCGCTCAGTCTTCACGAAGTTACATCTGTTCGCCGTTTTGTGATTGCGTCCGGCGGTTCCGCAGCTTTGAAAGAAAAGTGCCTTATCTTTGCGTGTGTTTAAAGGGACACTGAGGAGAAATTGAAGTTGGCTTGTATCGATAGAATAGCAGCTCCTGATCACAAAAACGCCACTCTTACTGAAAACAAAGCTCTTGTAATGTAGAAAATAGCAAGAACCAAAATACAGGTGTTGCCGCCACAGGCCAATCTCGCAAGTACAAGCGTGATGACTTCCTAGGACGAGGCGCCACCTTGGAGGAATTTTCCTTACTTCATGGAAGCCACGAATCTCTGAGGCTGGCAAAGGAAGGTTGCGCACTGCACCGCTAGCCGTCAGAAATCACGGAGTCTGTGTGTACGTCACGTATTACGTCACTCCGTTCTGTGATGTCATAAGAGTTCTCCGTGTCGTCATAAGAGTTCTCGAGTTTGAATCAGAGCGGCGGGAAAAACTTTCTCAACTTAGAATCCAAATTTCTTTGAAATAAATGCATCTTTCGCGCCCGGACAAGCGGCAACAAAGCCATGAAATGCCGAAGTATCAGATTTTGCTAACAAAAAAAAATGATAGAGTTCTCCTCAGTGTCCCTTTAACGAGCGGTGTGGTGCACACTCGGGTTGTGGACAACATGGTCCCGCCGGGTCAGTCAAAGAAGCGTGGGAAGTATTCCAACTAAATGCGGTGACCTTGCTGCCTAGCATGTACAGTGAAAGCACAACCTTGGCGCAAATTGTTGCCAGCAAGAGAAATTTTCCGCAAGGTAAAATCAGTGACATTTTTAAGGTGATTTCATCTCAATAAAGTGATTTTTTGTACTTCACGGATTTTTCGGACTGTTCGATTATTCGGAACATTTTTCGGGTCCCTTTGAGTCCAAAAAATCGGTCGGCGACTGTATTCTTCGATTTCTCCAAAGCCTTTGACAAAGTCTCTCACCAATTACTACTTTTCAAATTAAATAATCTCAATCTCGACCCTAACATCGTCTCGTGGCTTCAGTCATTCCTTACTAATCGTTCTCAATACGCGACTGCTAATAAATCCAACTCTCGTACTCTCCAGTGGGCTCATGCGTTCCCCAGGGTTCTGTCCTAGGGCCCCTATTTTTTCTCATTTATATTAATGACTTGCCTAACAACATTGCTTCTTCCGTATATCTTTTTGCCGACGATTGCGTTATTTACCGTGAAATTAACACTGACTCTGACACTTCTGTCCTTCAACCAAGTTTCAGAATGGTGCAAATTATGGCACATGGAACTTAACAATAATAAGTGTAAACATTTGCGTCTTTCTCGACGTAACACTGGAATAGCCACTTACGACCTTAATAATATCCCTCTTGAAACTGTGTCGTCGTATAAGTACCTTGGTGTGCACATAACTTTTAATCTTTCTTGGAATCTGCACGTGGAATTTATTGCTAACAATGCTAACCGCATGTTGGGGTACCTGCGCAGAAATTTCTCCCTTTCTTCTACTTCAATAATATTTCTCCTATATAAAACACTTGTTCGGCCTAAATTGGAATATGCAGCATCTATCTGGGACCCTGACCTGTCATCATTAGCTACTGAAATCGAATCTGTACAAAACCGTGCGTCACGTTTCATACTTTCCAATTATCACCATATCTCCAGTGTTACTGCTATGAAAACTACTTTATCATTGCCACCTCTTTCACTCCGCAGAAAAATTTCGCGCTCATGCCTATTTCATAAGATCTATTACTACAAAACCCTTCCTTAAGAGCTGGCTACTAACTACCCCTACATATGTCTCAGGCCGCATTGATCATCTTCGCAAAGTAGGTGTTCCGTCATGCCATACTAAACAAGCTTTTTCTTCTTTTGTCCCTGAAACTTCTGACAGTTGGAACCACCTTCCCAGGCACATTGTCGATATTTCTAATCCAAGTTCTTTTAAGACTGCCCTATGTAATCTTTATTTGTAGATTTTAGTCAGTATTGTTTTGCGTTCGTTTTCGTTGTCTTTTTGCTGTCTGCCGGAAATGTTCTCTTTTTTTGGGAATTGCTGTTTTTCCCCCTTTGCCTTCTCTTGCCTTATTTTGTGTTATGTTTTGTTCATTTTTTGTTGCATTTTCGTTTCTTCTATTGTGCTTTTCTGCTGCACTGTATCGGACCCAATGTATGTCCTTCCCACTCCCCTCTTTAATGCCTTCGGGACCTGAGGGTATTTGAGTATATAAATAAATTAATTCCAGGCTGCCTTGTAAGCAGCTGTGAAGTTGTTCTCGACAACCCTTGGTCCAGAAGACCGTGACGTCGCACTTGCGACACCGCTGCCCCCCAGTCAGGCGCTACTGCTGAGGGCTTGCTGTGCCAAGTACAACACTCCCGGGTAACCCGGCTGGCCGATGCGGAGGGAGCAGTGGAGGTGCTGGAAAAGGCGCTGCATCGGTAGCCACCGTGGTGCTTCAAGCATTGAATCTTGCCTATTGCTAAACACCTGCTCATCTTTGAGCAGGTTTTTTTTTTGCGCTTGTGGGTTCTTTATTTTAGTCAGAAGACACGAGCCTGCAGCATGGCTCCTTAGAATGGTTCCTGCAGAACCTTTTGGTTCCTTGGAGTGCTTTTTTAGGTTCCGTGAGCACCTGAATCTATGCATGTTTCAGCCCCTTTCTTTTACATATTTCGTTTTGAGGACTGATTATACTCTTAAGTGCTCCACACCAGGAGCACCTATAAATTCATGCGTGCCTACAAGTACTCACAGCAGGTTCTAGCATTCGGCAGCTAGCCAGTATGTTCGTTTTGACGGGTCATGCATCTACATGCCCTTTTTTGCATGCATCTTAGGCACGAAGAGATCTAAGCCAAGAAACAAGGGTTTATTAGCATCTTTTGGAATCTGGAGTTCTGAGAGGTTAAAATGATTAGGTATCCCTGAATGCTACTCTTATATAAAAAACGACTAGTTTGTTAAGTGCTTCTGCACGCAGTGAGACTTCTGCATTCCACAATGTGCAGGTCCGCAAGGATTTGGTGAAGAAGCTGCCCGAAGAAAACCAGGCCATGCTTCTGGACACCTTGGTCGACTTGGCCCTTGACACCCCACCTTCTGTTCAGCACTCAGCTGTCAGCGGAGCACTGTGAAAGGTATGCAAGATCTGCTGAGCTGCACTAAATTTCCTTGCTTTCGTGGTTCTCTTTGCTGTGTAACCATGCCACACAGGCACAGAAGTATACATTGAAACCTCGATAAATCAGTGTCGGCTGATTCGAGATCCCGGATAATTAAAAACGTTTCTAAGGTTCATTAGATTGTAATGTAAGTTCTACCAAATAATTTGAGCCTGCATCTTGCTCTGGCTCAGTTAATTCAATGGCTGGTGCTATGTGGGAACCACCAAGTTTGCCGTCACCCAGACCTGGTAACACCTGAGTTCTGCTAGTAACACAATGTCATACCGCTTATTTTAGAGCGCAAGGCTACATTAAGTAGCGCGATGTCTAATATTGTACTTTTCACTGCTTCCCACACCATTGTGCAGGTAGTGGCAGCACTGGTGCGCAGCACGGTGACATTGTGCTGGTCATGGCGACCCTTTGTGGTTCACCGGTGCCTGATCAGCATTTGGTGGCATTAGGTGCCGGCACCAATAAAGAATATAGTTTTCATCTCTTGCACCTCGTGTGGTGCACCGAGTTCATCGAAACAAAATACGCTGTGCTGTGCAGTGCCTGGATAGTCGAGATAGACTGCATACACACTCTTCTTGTTGCTTCTCTTTAACCAACAGTTGCTGTTTTGCGCATACACCTTAGTTAAAGCTGCTCTGCACCATTAACCTGACGTATCTGACCTTGGCCGCTGCCCTCAAGTGCGCTGGTAACATCGAAAATATCCCTCAGATATCGAAACCAGCCTGACCAAATTTTGGGCAACCGGCAGTGATGTGGCAACCATAATGAGTCCAAATGAGCTGCCGGTGTAGGAAGAGTTGTTCGTTTAACTTCAGCCGCAGCTTTACTGTGTGCAGTCATAGCGACTCTTAACAGTGCCACAAGCGGTTAGACAACATTTTGTACTTGCCTCCTTTGTTTACCTTCAGGTTTCGACGATTCTTAAACCCACCTAATTAGAATATGTTGCATTCTGACGGGCTTCATGTTAACAAGGTTCTACAGCAGCATTATAGTGGACTCTGGGTAATTCAAACTCGTGTACTCGAGAAAGTAAAAAAACTATTTTTCGAATATTCGGCTCTTATGATAACTGTCCTCCTAAAAAAGATTTTCACGAACTACATATAATATTAAGAAACTTTTGGTCCTCTTAGAGGGTTCAGATTATCAGCAGTTGACTCTAGCCCTCTCATGCCCTTAGCTGTAAAGCCCTTCGTTGTCAGGTTGCGTGAGCAAGCTCAATGACATTTGGCATGAGGTATCTACAGTTTGATAAATTTATCTCGGCTCTTTCGCTTATGGAATGAGTACTGTTCTGCAGTTGCAGTCTCTTACATGCAGTAGCATATTATTTAATTTCCAGCAGCATCTTATCAAGCAGCTAAAATTTTATTCATAACTGTCAAATGAGGCATCTCCACAGCACACTTGATGATATAGACACCGTTTCTGCTTGCATGTCCGACTGGTACTGTTTTGCTAGTGCACTGGCTTAAAACTAGTTTTCCAGGTTAAAAAGAATTTTATTCTGTGCAAGGCGATTTTAGTATTGCAGTAGTGATGTGAATGGATTCAAGCTTATGAGTAGCTTTCATTCTGATAAATGGTATTAATTTGGGATGTGTAATGCAGGCTTGGAAAATAAACATCATTTCTTGCACATGTTAGTCACAGGTATCCAATGTATGACATTAGCTGTATGGACGCCTCATAGAAGTTCCTAATTTGACTGGGGCTAGAGTCAAATGCTTCATGAAAATCTGCTTGCTCATTCGGCACCTCTGCTTAAGTTTTTGTGAAATACATTTTTTTTTACTTCACTTCTCTTTAGCTCCTGATCTGGAGTGAAATTTAGTGGATAGCTGCTTTCCTGTAGAGTGCTGAAATCAGCTTTGGTTCAATCTGCGTTGATTTGGCGTATCCGTAAGCTGATGTTTGGTGGTTGATAAATGTATCATTAGCTCCATTACAGGTAAAGAATATTCTTGCTGAAATTGGCCTTTGGGCTTCCTGGTGTTTTGCTTATTGAATCTAGACAGCATTGCTGCTGCGGGATAGTTGGGAGGTACAGTAGGGGGTAGTTGCTCATAGAGGAGAAGCACAGAAAACAATGCAGATGAAGGGGAGAATGAGATGACACCTACATCTTGTGTCAGTCACGATGCTGCAGTCGAGCGGCAACATTTGTTTTACAGCACAGAGAGTTCGTCTTTGCCTCGTAGCACTCATGACATTCAAGCGTTTCCTGTGTGTTCTTGCAGGTGTGTTTCTTCAGAAGTCTTCTCGTGGAACCTCCGCAGCGTACTGGTGTGTCACAGCAGAGTCCAGCCCGGACGGTTCGGGAGGCCAAGAAAATGAGGTGACTAGGCTGGTTTCTTGGTTGGCTTTGAGGTTCATTGCTTCGGTACCAGCGCTTCTGTTTGTGAATTGAATTGGCGATTTTGAATTAAACTGATGCTTGTGTTAATGTAAATGAGCTTGCCGTACTGGTGAAACGTAGTTGCATGCAAGTTCCTGCCCACTAGCCACTTAGTAATGAAGATAATACAGACTGCCAAGCAAGCTTTTTGGACGCCAGAAATTTGAGGTTGCAGAAGTTTCACACTTTTACATGCAAACAGTTGCTTTTTCTTAGAGCCGACATGTGTTCAAGGCAAACCTTGTGAACAAAAAGGAGGTTCCAAGGTTCAGTTTCTTGTTTTCTAGCTGGCATACTTTACTTAGAACAGGTAGTGACTGCTGATCAGGACCATTAGAGGGAAATAATTAGAAGAATAAGAATGAGGTGGAGCGTATGTGGCTAGTTCTCTCAGATCATATATGGCAGTTCACCAATATCCCTCAAGAGAAAAGTATGCAATAGCTGTGTCTTATCGGTATTCACCTATATGGGGCAGAAACGTGGAGGTTAACAAAAAGTATTCAGGTCAAGTTAAGGACATTGCAGTGAGCTATGGAAAGAAAAATGATAGGTGTAACGTTGAGAGACTGGAAGCGAGCAGAGTGGGTGAAGGAACAAATGCGGGTTAATGACATCTTAGTCGAAATCATGAGGAAGAAGTGGGCCTGGGCAGGGCATGTACTGCGAAGGCAAGATAACCTCTGGTCCTTGAGGGTAACGGAGTGGATTCCAAGAGGAGGCAAGGGTAGCAGGGGGCGGCAGAAAGTTAGATGGGCGGATGAGATTAAGAAGATTGCGGGGATACGGTGGCTGTGGATGGCAAAGGACAGGGTTAATTGGGGAGACATGGGAGAGGCCTTTGCCTTGCAGTGGGCGTATTCAAGTTGGTTGTGATGATGATGATGGTGGTGGTGATATTTTAGGCATTCCTTGCAGGGCACGGCAGTAGCTATGTTGGCTTTTCTGCTGGCCAGCTATTAGCCTTAGAAGGCTTTCACTCTGCTAGGGGTTGTGGCCTCACTTCCTTTTACAGCGGTGGCTGTAAAATAGCTACCAAGAAATGGGAAAAAAAAAATTGGAAAGGAGGCTCTGGAAAGGGAGATCGCAAGGAGAGGTATGTGGCAGGGATAGGTGCCGGAGCAGAGAACGACAATTCTGTATATGAAGGGGCCGCAACAGAAGCGACTGAGCGGCACATGTAGAGGGCGCCGCTGTGCATAAGTAAATCCTATGCCCCGACATGGCAGAGAGGCCCAGAGTGTTGACGTTGTACTTGAGTCATGATAGCAGGAGTGCCATAGATAAAGAGGAACCACACCGTGTGGAAGTTTGGGCTTGTGGTGCATTGTGTAAGCTTCCTTGTTTTGCCCTAACAGTATTGTAGCCATGGTTGTTTGTTTGGTTCAGCAAAGACTCAGTGTAATTAGAGAAGCATATTTTGACACTAGCATCACTCTCACTAGTAATAAGCGAATGTTCATTATAACTGCGGCCATTGTATGTGGGCTCGACTGTCTTGCTTATCTTGAAACTTCCATCTAGCAACTTCGTAGTGTTTGAATCCCATCTGCTTTCGCAAAAATCTGTGTTCCTGCTTTCGCCTGCTGGCAGGCTCATGGATGCTTCAGAAGAACAGGACCCAGCAGAGTCTCCACAGTGGAAGCGCGTCATCATCCTGCTGGAGATGATCCAGAGCCGAAAGTCGATCGAAGAGGTCATGCTGCTGGTTGGGCCACTTTATGCGCTGCTCAAGAGGTAGAGTCATTGCATATCCTTGTTCACTTGCTGCATTACATTGGCATTGACAACACTTTTAAGTGACACGGATCTTGTCTCACGTTTGTGATGTTAGAAAGTGTGCATTTTTAATACATTTTTTCATCTGCCTCCTCTTATCATCATCACCCCCCATCGTGACCCTTTTTTTTCTCTTCTTCCCGTTCCCCAGTGCAGAGTAGCAGGCCAGATATCTTTCAGGCCAACCTCTCTGCCTTTCAAGTCAATAAACCCTCACTCTCTTGGCATTGATAGAGAACTGCTTTGTTAACACCCTTTGTGTCCTGAAACCATGTAGCTTGGAGGAGTTCTTGTGCAATGGACACATTGGGAAACTTTTTAAGAGGTCTCTGCTTCTGTGCTTAGTGATTTGACGATGATGGATTTTTTATGGCGCCAGGGCATCTGTGGCCAAAGAGCGCCATGGCACAAGGTATTTTCCTTCTACTCAAGGTGGGATCAAAGGCCCATTTCCCAAGCATTTCACCCTAAAGAACCTGAGCACCAGGCCTGGGGAAAGCTTGTATCCATTGCATCACCGGTGTTACGTTTCGCCTACGACGCGCGGTATAGCCGGCGCGGATGCAACGGACGCCGGGGCTTCGTTCAAAGTGGAGGTCATTTTGACCCGTTCATCGCTGCCGCAACGCCTCCCGCCAAGCGCGTCCAGTCAGGATTTAATGCCACGTGTCTTCGTGTGTGCGTGTGCATGTTGGTGCCCAAGCTTGTCAAAGCGCGGCAGCCGGGGAGAGGAGCTCCCCAACTGGGAGGCGAGGAGGTCTGACCGGCGCCGGCCCGGCGGACGCGCACGTCACGTCGGAACATGTCCGAGCGTCGCCGTATCGGGCGCCTCATCCTGAGCCGTTCCTTCTTGCCCTCGACTCCGAGGGTATAAAGGCAGCTGCCCCGGACGCCAAAGAGAGACTTCGATTTCTTTCGTCGAGTAACGTGGTCGCCCTGACCGGCTGCTCTTTTGCGATGCCAGAATAAACAAGTTGTTCTGTTGGCAGTCGACTCGTCCTTTGCCAGGACCTTCGGATGTTTCCAGCTGTGCCCCAGGCCGCCAGGCCAACGCTACCCTTGGGGCTTGCAACCCATTTGCAACACCGGTGGGCACCCTGCGGCGCTGGGGATCTGTCAATGTTTTGAGAAAGAAATAACTGGCATACAGTTGCGCTATGCTATATAACGCGAGAACCCAACAATACCCGTCATGCTGTGCTATATCCCGTATTTACTCGAATGTAACACGTCCACGATTGTAACGTGAGGGTCAACTTTTAGGGTGTGAAAAGGGGAAAAAGAAAACTATGATTGTAGCGCGAGGGTAGACTTCGGGCGTGCGACAGAAAAACCGAAAGAGCCTGAATGTGACGCGAGGAACCGACATCGCACAGTTCTGAGGGTCAAAGACAACATTATTGAAATACAAGCCAAACAGGCATTCTATACACCGTCATCCTCACGGCAGTTGTCGCCGTCACTGTCATCATCACAGCTTGACTCTACTTTGTCACTAGCTGCCTCCCACAGCAGGTCGTCCTTGCTTCCGTGTAGAGCATTTGAAATTGAGCATTTCTTAAATGCGCGGTAGCCCAAATCATGAGGCAGCCCTTACCAGGCTGCTGAAACCCAGCGGGCAACGGTACATGCGCTTGGGCATTTAAGCCTGCCTGCAGGTGTTGTTGTTGATCCGCTTTCAATCCACTCCCAGTATAACTGTCGCAAGCGATCCTTCAAGGGCTTGTTCTTGCAAACATCCAGAGGCTGGAGAATGGAGGTCATGCCACCCAGTATAACAACGAGATGCGTTTGGTCACGCTGTAGCTTTTGTTTGACGCCGGGTGTCAGGTGACCTCGGAAAGAGTCCAGAACCAATATTGCTTCCGGATGCAGCAATGCGCCTGGCCTTCGGTCCCACACCCTTTGAATCCAATCTATGACAAGATTCGAGTCCATCCAACCTTTTTCGTGACAGCGCACAATAACGTCTTTCGGGAAAGTTTCCTTCAGGATCGTCTTCCGGCGAAAAATGATGAATGGAGGGAGCTTGCGGCCGTCAGGCAAACATGCCAGCATAACGGTAATCCGATCTTTTTTTGTTGCCTGTGCTTCTAAGGCGAACTTCATGCTCGCCAGACTTGTGCACTGTTCTGGACATAGGCATGTCCAGATACATGGGGTCTGGTCGGCATTGCCGATATGTCCAAGTGGCATGTTGGTAGAGCGACGAAGATCGAGGACGTAGCGCTGGAACTCTCGGAAGTTTTGATTCGAAGTCCCCGGGCAGCTTCTGGTAAATAGAAGTTGTGCGTCGAAGGGAGAACCCGGCCCTTCGCATAAACTTCTGCACCTAGCCTCGTGATGCCTTAAACTGGTTTTGGGCCAAAACCGTGTCCCGCGCAAGCTCCTGTGCTTTGCACTGAAGCATTTCAATGCTTACTCCAACTAGTCGGGAACGTTGCTCGCTAAAGAACTCTGCATGGCGATGCTCCAACTCCGGGAAGCGGCCTTTCTTGGGCCTCGGAAAGCCTTTTCGCAGGCTGTTGCAGTTAAACAATTCCTCGCGATGTTTCCTCCATCCCCTGAACGTTGATTCGTTGACGTCCAGACGTCTTGGAGCCGCTGAATTTCCCACTTTCTCAGCAAGCAGAATAGCGTTGCGCTTGAAGTTAGCTGTATACTGAGCACGTGAGCACGCCATTCCGCTTGAAGACAACTCTACCGTTTGATGGCCTAAGACTCAAAGCACAAACGCACAACTACACGCACTGGCACCAAACACTAGAAAGAGCGAACAAAGCGCGCTGCTCCATGCCCTGCTGCCTGTCAGTCACGTGGCCACCCTTCTGCATCAGTTGCAAGGATTAACAGACAGATGGCGGTGGGATCGCTCGCTCCTTTGCTGGTGTCTTGGCGGTGATTGCGAGCGCTCGGTGCCTCCGAGATGGCTGTTTCATTTTGCGGTCATGGAGGCCACACAACCTCGTTACAGGTTGCAAGCATTCGTCATGAGGTGGCGCCCTCTCATCGCGCCAGTGCCTCTAGCTGGCATTGACTCTTGTTGGCTTGTTCTCACTGGTCATTTTTTTTGCGTTTGCGATTAGGTTGCCACTTTGTCCTAGTAGTTGTGACCTGTGGTTCGCGTACTGGTTGACCGGCGAATTGGAGTGCGTGATTTCGAATGACCAGTACGATCAACGCACACGTTTGACACATGAAATGATTTTAATAGTGTGTGTTTGGTGCTCTTCATAGCATTTTTGGTGCTCTTCATAGCATTTTTAAACCTGGTATTCGATTGTAATGCAGGGGGTGACATTTCCTTTCTACTTTCGGTAAAAAAACTCGCGTTACATTCGAGTAAATATGGTAACTGCTCCATGCCTGTCTTCACTCTGTGCTGCGAGTGCAGTGCTGTCTTGTGTTATGCCTTGGGGACTCATACCCTCCCTCCATGCCATGTTGTTGCTGTCAACCTCTGCATTATGCCGCTGAGCAGCTTCCAGGTGCCTTACTTTCTGCGCTGTGCCTCTGCAGTGCAGTGCTTCCCTCTCGCTCTTGCTATGCAGCAGCTGCAATTTCCTTCTTCCTTTTTTCCTACCTTGTTGTGGGAATGTCTACGCCAACATTGCGGATTTGGAGGGTCCTCTCATTAACAGCTATCGCTGTGAAACAACGAGTGAATAACAGGCTGTTGCTATCACATCTTACAAATCTTGTGAGCACTACAGCTGGTAGCAACGGGCGATGGGGTAATTAATGTTTCCTCTCCCTTCTTCCCTGTGGTGCAGAAGCCTGGAGCTGGGCATGTCCCCCCATGTCGAGTACATACCTGCACCAGTGCGTGCTGACGGCCCTGCAGGCGCATGGCCTGTTGGCGCCCCGCCACGAACTTGCTTCCCTGGTCAAGTGCCTGCGCATCTCCCAGAGTGCCCAGGCCCAGCAGCTTGTCCTGGGCTTGCTCAGCCTTGCCGCCCTCCACTACCCCGTGAGTGAAATGCAGTGCCACTGCCGCCGCTCCTTCTTGCTGTCTTGACAGTTTTGTGCAGTACAGGGTTTCCAGTGGCTACATTCCACAGTGGCTGTTTGTGACGGCAGCAGAGGTTGCATGCACTTGTTGGGCATAGCAGTGGAACCCTGTGTGTTGACAAATACAGTCGCCTACCGATTTTTTGGACTCGAAGGGACCTGAAAAATGGTCTGAATAATTGAATACAGTGAATGCTCGTTAATTCACAACTCGTTGATTCGAAATTTTGGATAATTCGAAATAGTCATCGTGGTCCGGTCTGCAGTGCATAGAAGTCTATGTGCGTAACAGCTTGTTAATTCACTCAAAAATTGGCGCCGCCACCCATAATTTGAACTGCGCGCCGCCAAGCGCCGCTGTTGAAAACCATCGTTGGAAGCTTTCACGGCAGAACCATAGATGGCACAACCATCGGGGCGCTGCTAGGGTGCTGGAACAAGTACTAACCAGTCTTTCCTGCCGCGACTGCTTCAAGGAACGACGTTTTAGTGTTTTAGCCCTCGTTTTGCACGCCGCTTGCTGTGAGCTTGTGTCCGCGAGATGTGTTGGAGAAAGTGGCGATTTTACGCAAGGTGGGCGAACGGAAGGCCAGCAAAGTGTAAATCGCGAAAAAGCACGGGATTCCACCAAGCACGTTGTCGACATACGTCCGAAATAGGAAGGCCATCGAGGATGCCTACGAAGCCGAAGATTTCGCCAGCAACAGAAAAAGGCTCCGATTAGCCAAGTATCCGGAAATTGAGACCGCTGTGATCACGTGGGTGAAGGAAATGAGAAGCGCAGACATTCCACTGAGCGGCCCAATTATCATGGCGAAGGCGGCCGATTTCGCCCTGCGCATGAATGTGGAAGATTTTGTCGCCTCCGAAGGATGGTTTCACCGCTTTCGAGACAGAAATAATTTTGTCTTCTAGAAGACCGAGTGACTACGGTAGCCCTCGAAGAGAAAAAGCAAAAGATAACAGATTGTTTTGCTAAATAAATATATTTCGTGCCCTCCGGGCATCAAACGCGTCCATTTTTGCTCACTTTCATTAGTTCGAATTTTGGTTAATTCGAACTGGCCTGGCGGCCCCGTGGAATTCGATTTAACGAGCTTTTACTGTAGTCCAAAAAATCCGTGAAGTACAAAAAAATCACTTTATTGAGATGAAATCGGCTTTAAAATGTCGCTGATTTTACCTTGCGGAAAATTTCTCTTGCTGGCGACGATTTGCGCCCGTATTTGCGCCAAGGTTGTGCTTTCACAGTACTCGCTAGACAGCAAGGTCACCGCATTTAGTTGGAATACTTCCCACACTTCTTTGACGGACCTGGCGGGGCCATGTTGTCCACAATCCGAGTGTGCACCACATCGCTCGTTAAACACACGCAAAGATAAGGCACTTTTCTTTCAAAGCGGCGGAACCGCCGGACGCAATCAGAAAACGGTGAACAGATGTAACTTCGTGAAGACTGAGCGTCACTCGGTCAACGCGGTCAGAGAAACCCAAGTGATGAAACGGCGAATGGTGAACGTATGAGACGCGCCGCGGTAGCTCAGTGGTTAGGGCGCTCGGCTACTGATCCGGGGGTGGGTTGGAACCCGACCGTGGTGGGCACGTTTCAATGAAGGCGAAACGCAAAGGCGCTCGTGTGCTGTGGGATGTCAGTCCACGTTCAAGATCCCCAGGTGGTCGAAATTATTCCGGAGCCCTCCATTATGGCACCTTTTTTTTTCCTTTCTTCTCTCAGTCCCTCCTTTACCCTTTCCTACCGATATGTGAGATAGCTCCTGCACAATTTCCTTCCCAACAACCAATTTTCAATGTATCGGACAAGCGATAACTGCCCGCGACGACGTCGGTGACAAACGCAAGTAGGCGGCGATGACAATCCGGCTGCCACCTCGAAGTGTCAGAGATCGCAGGGACCTCTACTGGCAACAATGAGGTACCGAAAGTGTGTCAAGCCAAGCCAACTGCAGCATAAATCCACCTCAATCTAAGATGGCGCCTTTTGAGCCGCCGAAAAGTTGATAAGATGGCTGACTTTTGCCCGCAGGCGACTGAAATTAGTCCGAAAAATCGAACTTTTGGACTTTTGAAGTCCGAAATATCCATCGCGAATATGTATGCGCTTCTATGGGGCAACTGACGGTGCCTCATCGAAGTCCGAAATATCCTACAAGTCCGAATTACCCGTCGGCTACTGTATACAGTCAGCTATGGAACCCCGGTCAAGAATGAAATGAAGATCATGTGTAAAGCATAGAAGTTGCGTCTCGCATGAGAATAATTTACGAAACCCGCTCGAAGACTTGACCTCAATGAGTCAACCATCCGCGGAGGTCGGCTGCAGCGGGAGGGGCTTTTTAAATGTGAGCCCAAGTGCAAAGGATTTCGTGGGCCTCACCATGGCCATCACGTCGAGCTAGAGAAAAAAGTGGCGTACTTTATTAGCCAGCAGCGCAGCTGTCTCATGGGGTCAGTGTTGAGCTGATCAGTTGAAAAGTTAATGTTGCTCGGGAAATGGGAGGTTCAGAGCATCTCTTGGGTGGGCCCAAACATTCATGAAGAGGAATGGATTCTCTCTTGCGGTGAATAACATCGATAAGGCAGAAGTTACCAGGAGACATCAATAGCGAAAAGGAGGACTCTGTTTCCGAGAACTCGCCCTCCGAAAGCAAGGAATATGAATAAACATGTTGGCCACGATGTTTGTTAAAGGTACTTTGCTTTGCGTCATTAAGCCTGGCGTTACATTCGTGGTTTCATTTTTTCCTGCTGAGCAGCTTGTAAAGTCACCCCCGCGTTACATTTGCTGTCGCGTAACATTCGAGTTAATACGGTATTACTTTTCTTAAAATTTTTTCGCGCTGAAAAATTTGCTATATTTAAAGACTTTTTCTTCTTCTATTTGTGTTTGATTCATAAAAAGAAATTAGTATTTGCATGCCCCTGGTTATGATGTCTGAGCAATGATATGCCTTGCTGGTGCGCCCACAGAAGGAGGTTCTGCACAACGTGACCTCAGTGTTCACCTACAAGGGGGCCAGCCTTCTGTGGCAGGTCGACAACTGCAGCTTCCAGATGGTCATGCCGACCGTCAAGACTGTCGTGCCCGCCCTGCTGCAAGTAGGTCATCGCTCACCACTTGGGACTCTCTGGCTTGAAACAGCTGATTCGTGCGAATAGGTTGATTAGTCCCGAAATGGATGCACTTGATGCTTTCAGTCAACTGTGCTCTTGTCGACACTGCTTGCATAGCATATGAATAACCTTACTTCACTTTTAATTTGTTCAGGCATGTTGGGCTTTAGTAACCTTGGTCTGCAGCTAGTGAAGTCGAATGCTGTAGTAAGAAAATTTGTGTGGACATTGTGGTGTCTTATGTGGGACTATGCTCGTCGGCAGAAACTAAAGTGGCCTCTGTGTTAAAGTTTGATGTGAGGCCAAAGTTGTGCTAATGATTGTCCTATAGGGATGAAGGCCTAACTCATTTGTTTATAGACACTTCCACTTCAGAGCATTTAACAATCTCTGTAATAGCAATGTCAGCTTTTGCACTGATATACACCGTGTCATGAAATCATTTTTAAAACATGCCATAACACACAACTCACTTCAAGTAGATCTGCATATGAATGAGGTGGTGCCTGCGTCGAGTATTTTACTGTGGCAGGTAGCTCTACCTTGTGAGTATTTATGTAATCATTGTGCCATCTTGCCTGTGCAGGCCTGCACTGGAGAGAGCAAGTCAGCTGAGGCCGCAGAGAGCGCAGTGGCATCGGTGACGCGAGTGTTTGTGGGCCCATTTCCGGACATTCCTGAGCACTGGTGGCTGTCACTGTTTGCCCAGCTAGCCACAACCCTTGGCGCTGGGGATCACCTCTGGATCCTAGCTGCCCAGATGGCAGAGCACCAAGTCACCAAGATGGGTGGCACGGACGTGGACGAGGTGACTTTTGTCAGATGTTGGTACTTCTCGGCACCTTAAGTTTTCCTCATGCTGTCATGCCTTTGCCTGCTCAACACCTTAATTAACGGGGTCTCAGTTCTGGCAGTCTTGATGCCATACGTAAAAGGACTGGTGGGGTCAATGCCGTCGGTGTGCTGATCAGCTGGAAAACCTGTCTTGCGCTTCCCACCTGGATAACTCGCTTTCCACTTAGACAATGTGCGTATGTGCAAAAAAAAGACACATGTACTCGTTCAATATTCGCACCTGTAGTGGAAAAGTGACGCAGCTTGGGTTGGGCCTGGTTTCATTTCTTTAAGGGCTTAAAAATGTGAAGACACTCTTCTCCCTCTCACCGAAATCTGTCTTGTCTGTCATGTCTGCTTAAAGAAAATATTCAGAAGCTGCCTAACATTAGAACTGTCAGCAAAAACATGAGGGGGTGCAGAGTTTAGAGTCATAATCAATGTTTCTGAAAATGTTTACTTGAGCACTTGCAAGCGTCTTTGATGTACAGTAGCCGACGGGTAATTCGGGCTTCAATACAGTCGAGCCCGCTTATAACAAACATGAGCGCCACGCGGCGTCCGTTCGTTATATCCCGAAGTTCGTAGTAAGTGGACCACAGCTTTAAAGACAGTTGCTTGTCAAAACAGTAAATTTTTGCTTTGCGAAGAAGTCCGTGATGGACGTCTGTTTCTGCAGAGCAGATCCGATGAGGGAGGTTTCCTGATTATTCAATGGGGAGACTGCTCTTAAAGAAAAAATTTTTGTTTCTGCACTAAAGTTTATGAACTGAAACACCCTTGACTAGTTTTTCGTGCTGATTCCAAAAATGTCATTGGTATCAGGATAGGCTGATTAGTTCCTGAGGTACACTGAATTAACATGCTCTCATTAATAAGAATATTTAAGAGAAAAAGCACATTATAAACGTTCATAAATAGCACTTGGTTAGGTTCTAGAAACAAAAAGGGATGAAATGCTGGAAACAGTTTTTAATTTTACCATCATAGATAGTTTTAAAAGACATTGAAACTCAAACTACAAGAAATGCCTAACTTGCAGTCAAAAACTTGAGCAAATTAAAAAATTTCTGAACAATAATTACAAATTCTGCTCCCAACATTGCCTAGTCTACACATATGGCTATGTGCTAAAAAAGGAATTGTGGTTCTATCTGCCATAGACGCCGAGATATGTTAGTTTAGGAAGTTCAGGATTTGCTATCAGTCCAAAATTTTCATTTTGAGAAAAACAGCAAAATCACACGAAGTGTTGTTTATGGCAAAGTACTTCAATTTTATTCACAAACTGGCACTAGCAGACACGTAATAGCCTCCTGGGATGTAGTCTGTCTGACCAGAGTGATTAAAATGGCGCTTTTTCAGTGTACACTGCAGATTTTCTGCAGATTCAACTCCATGTGAACTTCTCGAACTGATCGCGCACATTCGGAAGTCAATTTGAGCCGCATGGTCCACCACGGGCGTCAACTTTCTTGACGTATTTCTGCCAAGTTTTTGAATGCAGACCGCAGTGGGATATATTCATCACCGAAAATATGTCATTCAACGCGGCACGCTGGTTCCCCGTTGACTGCATTGCAGGCGCAGCGAGGATGTTCACCACGAACGGGCTCACTGTCCGGTCGGTCTCCACACGCGGCGAACTCCATTGCGATGAGATTTCGCCACAGTTCCCACATGTCAGGGTCGGTTTGGTGGCGAGGCCGTACTCTCTGTCGGATTTTTCAGTCGTCACGTCGCCATTGCATACTTTGCACTTCACTGATGCCAGCATCTCGTTCACCAAACGCAACCTGACGATGGAGAAGCTGTCGCCGAGTGGGGCAGTTGCGGAGTCTCCCATTCCACTGAAGAGCTGCCTTGCGCTCTGTTGCTGCTGCTGATGCATCGTCTGCTGAAGTTTCTCCTGAGCTTTCTTGCCCTTTTCTTCAATCTCACAAGGTTGCAGCATTGGGGTATCATGACGAACACGACCACTGCCCGATGAGGCTTCCGCGACCGGCGCCGCAGTTAGGCCTAGCTCGGTCAGCACCTCCCGATCCGCTGGCGGAGGCGTATCCATGGCGCTTGCGGTGTCCGCGATGCTCGAGATGACCGTGGCGCTCTTCTTCAGGTTGCTAACGAGTGATTTTTTTCCTCTTTTTCCCATCTTTGTGAGTTGTGCCAAACTTTGTCGCCAGCGTTGACATCGTTGCGAGACGCACTAGCGAACACACCTTGACAAGATGGCTACCGCTTGCGCTCAACGGGCACTTCCAGCATACGATACGAAGCCCTTCAGCCAATTAGAGAGCAGCCTTCTGTCACGTGCACCGACTAGCGAATAGCATTGCGCGTTGCAACTGGTTTTTGGGGGCATTTTCTCCCTCATCCAATAAGCATAAAAGAGAGCAACTGCGCGAAATTTAAAACGAAAAGCAGCTCTTCGAAATGAGACCAAGATGGCACCGATCACTGCAGTGAAACGATAAAGCATATCGTGGAAGAACCCCTGTAGTTCAGCGAAAATTGGCCGAGAGAGAGCTCGGATCCAAGTTTTCTACTCATTTTACAGCTCAAATATTGGCTCTGGAGATTGTAAAATTCACAGGCTGGTAAATAAACAGCTGCAGATTTTGAAAATTCTATTTTTGAAAAATCGATTTTTTTTCGAGATTTTTTTTGCCTACAAGAGCCGTCTCCCCCTTAAATCGTGATGCAGGATGCTAAGTGTCTCATACCACAGCAGAACAGCTGATTTATTATTGCCTAATGCCCCTTTATTGTCAGTTTCTCGTTTTAGTGGAGAACAATGCTTTTCGTTGACATAATAAAAGCAGATGAATTCTTGCTGTGTGATGTGCTCAACAGCTGTAAGGGTATTTAGCCTTCCTTCACAACTGTATACAAACACAACGCAAGAAGTGAATAAGAGGTTGCCCACCAGGAAAGGGACGCATAGCTGTAATCCACATCTGTCACCAGCACGCTCATTGAAATCACGGCCTCGTCATCATTGTCCAGGACAGCGCATCCCAGCACCACACGGCAGGCATGTAGCCAGAAATTTTTTTGTGTATGGTACAGTGTAGCTAATCCGACTTGGCATGTGCATTGGGCACAGCTATTGTAAACATTTGATATTTATTTACAGTCATGCTCAGTTATAACTGCTCAGATATAATGAGCGCCTGCTTATTACAAACAAGTGCATTGCTACTGTGAAAATATGCATTAGGACAGTGGCAGTTCGTCTCAGATACAGTCGAACCTCGTTATAACAAAGTAACATCAGGACCGTAAATTAGTTCATTATGTCCGATATTCGTTGTAACAGTATACATTAATATCGCCTCTGACAAATCTACAATTTGGCTCGCGCAAATATTCTAAATACTAAAATGCATTATTCTGGGCTTCGAACCCTCTATAAACAAGGTAATCCTTACCTCCCTCCTTGTGGATTGTGGCATTTCAAACAAAATAGACCGAAGTATGGGAAAGTCGAATTACAAAAAAACAAAGTTTGTTCGGCAAAACGGGTATGCGTTCGTTTATTTGAAGAAGGATCTGGTCTTCGTCTGGTGGCTTTTCACTTCAAAGCACTGAGCAGAATAAAGTTTTCTGCAGTGTCCATGCACAAGAGGGCCTTTTCTACTTCAGCAGTTTTGGTTGCCCGCAGTTTTTCTAAATAGCCTTTCAGCCTCCTGGCCATGTCCATGGCATCAGCACTGCTTATCGGTGGTCCATCACGTTCACTGTCACCTTCGCTATCGCTGCTGCTGTTATCCGCGTGGACCACGACGCGATCCACAATTTCTTGATTCGTCAGCTCAGGTGCCACGGCCAAGCTCTCATCCGCCGAAACGAAATCGTCAAATGCGATGCCTGGAAGTCCCAGTTGATTCCAAGTTCTGTCCAGCTCTACCAGGTTTTTAGGCTGAACTTTGTCTTCTATGGCAGGCACAAAACTGGCATCCGCGAAACAGTTCCTTATTGTTGACTGCCTCACCTCATTCTGTGATCCGTACAACATTTAAAGTGTCGACTTGATGTTGATGGTTGTTGATCAGCATCGATCGATATCAAAAACCATTTGCATCACCAAACGCTTCCGGTAATTGCACTTGAGCAAACGGATAATGCCCTTGTCCATTGGTTGCAAAGCAGAAGTTGCGTTTGGTGGCAGGAACACCAAATGAACTGCCTTCAGCACGATCGAGACTTTGTGCTCCGAAGAATTGTCCAAGAGCAACAGGACCTTCCTGTGCTGCCTCTCCATGTCCTGGTTGAAAGCTGTGAACCAGTCTTCGAAAAGCTTGGCCGTCATCCAGGCTTTTTTGTTAGACAAGTAAGCAACCTGCAAATTACAGGCGCCCTTCAGGCACCTCGGACGTGCAGGCTTGCCGATAACGGTGAGCCGTCTTTTGTCTGAGCTGTCCATGTTCATTGCAACGACAACCGTCACCCGGTCTTTGTTATTTTTGCCTCCATGGCAGGTTTCGTTTTTTACTGCCAGTGACCGCTCTGGCAACAACGTGAAAAACACGCCGGTTTCGTCGACGTTGTACACGTTGCACTCGTCGTATTCCTGGAGCAGAGGCGGGAAGTTCTCTAGCCACTTTTCACATGTCTCCACATCGAGAGCAGACCCTTCGCCAGACATCTGGCATGCGATCTCGTGTCTGTCTTTAAAACGTTGCAGCCAACCGCTGCTTGCATGGAAATCGTCATGCCCTAGTGCTCAGGCCACGCTGTTGGCCTTCGTTTGAAGAAGTGCTCGTAACACTGGCAAGTTTCGTGCCCTTATGTCTTTAAGCGATGAAAGCAAAGCCACATCCACGTCCGGGTGATGGCAAGGCCTAACTCGCTTACGGTGTTGCCTTCAATCTTCTTTCTTACGGCCAAAATGGTGGATAAGGTACTTAGGGGAACGCTGAACTCCATGGCAACACCCTTTTTCTTGCGGACACTGTCCACAGCTCTCAATATCTGCAGTTTTTTCTCAAGCGAGACCACCTTCCGCTTCGTTGCCAGTATTGCTGGGCTTGCCTTCACCGCTGGACAAGTGGCGCCGCCCTTCGGCCCTTTGTCGTCATATGAGCTATAAGAGTTTTTGCGCTCTTTTCATAGGTGGCGCGACCAGTAAAACGTGCAATTTATATGCCAGGCCGCCAAACTTTCTGCAACCTTTTGAAATGATAAAAAAAGTGTACTTGTGAATTGCCTTCCAATATTTGTTTTGCTTTTTTTATGCTACCTTTATCGTTTTGAGCCTCGCGTAAACCAAATATTTCTTTGTCACCGCCAATATCACGGCGCATCTCGCTTTTTCAGTTTCGTTATAAAACAGTAAATGTCGTAAAAATGAAGCATGGCCAACCAAAGTTCGAATTTAGTTCGCTATAGCCGATAATTCGCTATATCAGTGTTTCTTATAACGATGTTCAACTGTACAATGAACAACTTTGGCCTTATCGCTCGTTGTTGTGAACTCTCCTCCCCGAAGTTGAGGGCGCACTTCCAGCAAGCACAGAGATCGAAGAAGATCTCTCATCTCTCGACAGTGCCTCAGAAAGAGCATGTCGGCCCAAAAAAGCAATAAAAAGAAGCCATTGGTAGAGCAAGTAACCGTCATCCAAGCTCGCACCAACAGCCTACAAGGGCAACCATTGCTTGCGTTCATGATTAAACTGCACGGAAGAATGGGGACAGACAAAAAAAACATGTACACACACAGAGTGCAGACTTCCAGCTTTGTGTGTGTACGTGTTTCTTGTGTCTGTCCCCGTTCTTTCATGCAGTTTAATCATGACCAAGAAGCACCAACTAGCCCGCCAGAAAACCCTTCTTGCTAGCATGTTTGCTGGATGGGCAAAGCATCTCAAGTAGAAGCGAGAGCACGGTGAACGCGAGACAAAGGAATTGTTGCAAGTGAAGCTACTGCCCATGGCCGCGGATCAACTAACCGCACCGATTTCAGAAGTTTGAATGCCTTGCTGGCCATGCTGGTCACATGGTATGCATCTCCTGCCCAGTCAGCTCCATTTCTTATGCTGTTGCTACGTGCAGGCAGCGTCAGACAGTGGACAATGTAGCTGATACATTGTGTGCCACGAACGCTGCACTACTTCCGTCACTGCATGGACCTAGGAAGGATGGATGAAGAGCTCAAAAACACTTATGCTCAGATGCATGTAGATTTGTGGCAATGCGTTGTTGATGTATAGCTGGCCTCATGTTTCCATGGATGACTGCATTCCTGCAGGCAACATCATCGCAGAGCTGTATACTTTGACGAAGCTTCTGAATGTCTGTAGTACGAGCACTCCTCTACCACTAGGATTCTGGTAAATCTGGCTCATCTGCCACCAGCTGCCATGGGTGCTTCAACCACGAATATAATATGGCACACAAGCCGAAGGTGTCTGGAGTGCACATATTTATTAAGAGGACTCGTTCAGCCAGGAGGGAGCGCAGCCACCGGCAAGCGGAGAAGATGCAGCGCCGAGATCCGATCTGCGCGCGCCTGTCGGGCATACTGGGTTATGTCGTCTTCTGGAGCCGGGCACAACGCTGCATGCTACAAGGCCCCACCCCCCCTAGCGAGGAAGTCGTGAGGGAGACGAGCGATATGGTAGTGGGACAGCGAGGTGGTATGCATGGTGGAACGGGATGTAAGTTAAAGTTCGATGGCAAAGCGAGAACGAGGCCGGGTGGAGCTGCCGGTAAAGGCCTGGGGGCGGGCGGCCAAGGCTGCATCGTGATGGCCAAGGAAGAGGCGGTGAGGTCAAAGGCAGACGCACTTGATGCCGGGTGTCCGAGTGTGAGTGGAAAGGAGCAGAAGAGCCACCGCGGAGACAAAGGGCATCGGAAGGGTGCTATGGACAGGTGACGTGCCAGTGCAACAATAGCGCAGCGAAAGCGGCCTGTAGTGTGCCGGCCGTGGCCCAGACAGGGTCACTGTAGTGCATGCGTCCTATACTGTTGGACAGACCAGGTGGGGGCCAGTAAAGGTGACAAGCCGCAGCATGGTGGTTGTGGTAAGCAGAGAGGATGCTGCGGAAGCCGCACCGTCTTCGCAGGTCGTGACATTTGGGAGCAGTGGAAGGGAACCAACGGTGCAAGGCGGACGAGAAGACAGGGCTGTCACCGCCACTTAGTCTGTATGCGACGTCAGCGCAAGGGCAGCATGAAAATGTTCACCAGGTGGTGAGGGAGATGGAATAGGTATGTGTGCTTTGGCATAGGGGCTTGAATCAGTAGTAGGTGGGTCGTGCGGCGCCGCTACAGTGGGAGCGGCAGAAGATGAAGGCGTCACAGCCAGTGAGAAGGCTTGGGATGGTGAGAAGACAGGAGGCAGGAGTGGTGGAACAGGTAACGGAGTTGTGGTCACAGTGGGTGGAGTCGTTACTTGCGGTGTACAGTGGGATTGGAAACGCAGTTAAGTCGGAGCAGTGGAAGCCTTCTGGCCTGCCTCTGTGCTGGCCATGAAGAGGTCGTCCGGGGCTGTCGACAGCGGCACATCCCAAGCACGGTGGTTGCTTGAGAAATTGCAGTAGTGCGCATGGGATGAGCGGCGGCGATGAGACCAGGGAGACCGGTCTTCCCTGCGGAGTGCCTCTTAGTGCCCAGACTGGGATAAGCCGCCAGCGTGATGGGCCCGTAGGACAGCACTGTCAGAAGGCAGCGTGTCAATCTCGCAGCTCAGCGCAGCAATGCGGCGGTTAGCCGGTTTAAGCAGTCGTCGGTGGCTGATCGAGACGATGAGACAGGAGCCGAGGAACACTGAACTGCAGGCAAGACGTCCATGAGCTGGTCAGCCATTTGGGCCAGTGAAGAGATGTCTGCTGTTGACACACTAAGGATCTCGCGCACACGCTCAGGAAGGCGTTGCAGGAACAGTTCCCGCAGCAGCGATGCGTCTACAGACGGGGAATGGTTAACAGCCAAGTGCATCATGCAACGCAGGAGGTCGGTGGGCTTGCTGGCGGTTCTTCCGCCTGAAGCACGTGTTGCAGGCGATGTTGCTCTGATCAAAAAATGCGCCACATGAGCGCCGCTCGTAGATGGTCGCAAGGGCGATGAGCAGGTGGTGAGCGCGTGATGTCTCGGACGACCGTAGCAGTGACAAGAGGGAGAGCACCGATGACATGATCATACATGTCTTTCTGAGACGTGATGCACTTAGGTGAAACTTGGACTCAGTAGTCAGGAACCAGAGTTCCGAGTCCAAGGACCAGAATTCGGGCAGTTCGAGTGTGGAGACGTGCTCATGCAGGGCCGGTGGCGAGGACGACAGAAGCGACGAGGCAGTGAGGCTGTTGCCATCGGTGTCAGGCGTTGAAGGCAGCCAAGGTCTCAAAATCCGTGCATCAGTAGGCGTAGGCTGATGCAGGCGCAGTCTGTTAACAGAGGCGGGGCAGCTAGAAGTCCGGAGTCACCAGTTTGTGGCAGGCGCGTCACAGATGCAAGCCGAAGGTGTCTGGTGCCCGCAAATTTATTAAGTAGACTCGTTTAGCCAGGAGGGAGCGGAGCCACAGAAGGCACAGCGCCGAGATTCAATCGCATAGCCATTGAATTATGATTTGCGCGCGACGACCGGGCATGCTGGGGTATGTCGTCGTCTTCTGAAACCGAGCACAACGCTGCACACTACAAAATGCTGTCCCTAGAGCTGATTGCTGGCAGCAATGGTCTAGGCGAGGAGAAGATGACCACCCTGGAGAGCCTGGAAAGGGTTGCTGAAGGAACTGCTTTGAACAAGTAGGCGCGCATAACGCAGTTTTTTAAAAAGAACTGCTGCTTTTGGCAGACTAATTATTCTTGGCTGTTATACGGAAAGTCCACTTACTGCGAACATGGGATCTAAAGAACGGAATGCGCATGACCGTCAGCTCTGTTATAAGTGGGCTCGACTGTATTTCTACATATTGTCGGTTCAATCCAAACCAACATAGTAGTGGGTTCAAGCATCAAATTGAGCTAAACGCAGGCCGATACAATAAAACAATCAGTACAATCAACACAGTCAATAAAATAATGCAATCTAAATGCACTACTGCTTCAAATATTATCACAGCGTGGTGTCAGCAACCAAGTTCACCTTTGCACCGAATCTTTTCACGGTTTTTCAGAAATAACCATCCAAAAAGAAAGAATGGGGGCCGGTGATGTCTACAGCACTGTTGAATATTTCCGTATATGCTCCTTAAATTTCACAGTAATCTTCCTTACTCCTTTTTTCTCGTTTATTTCTTCTGTTGCTTTGCTCTCTCCACAGGCACCCCTTTGCATTAAACTGTTCTGCATGCTGTTACTTTTTAAATCCACAAATGCCCACACACTTTCCTGGCACATGTGAGTGGTGTTCTTGGTTGAGAAAGCTTATTTCTGAGCTTGTAGTGTGCTCAGTCAGGAGTTTGTGCCTTTAAGAGCGCTGTGATACCTGTACAAAATCTGCAGTTGGTTTTATATTGATGGATATCTTACTGAATAGGTTTACCTAATGTTGCAATAGCTTGTGTTGGTGGAAAGGAAAACTGTTGTAACGATTGCTCTCTGGGTGCTACGGTGGTGGTGGCAACTTTCGGGATATGAGCTGCGGCCAAAACGACATTGGTTACTGAAACGGTGGTAAGAACTCTCGTATGTGCATAAATGGCACATAGCAAGGACCACAAAAGCTGCTGTGTCTGTCTCTCTGTATTAGTATAAGCTTCCTTGCTGAAATTCACAACGCATTTGTGAACGCATTATCCTTCTTCACAAGATTATCAACCAGGAAATTTATTTCTCCCGTGTTCTTTTGCCATTGCAGTTTAATTACACAACAATTTTGATGGCATGCTACATCAACTGCTTGGCAATTAGTTTGTGTGAGAATTACCTAATCGTGTACATACTCTCTTATGTTTATGTTGTGTTTTATGTCAAAATTTCTGTACCCACTCCCGCAATGTCCCCATTTCATGAGATATCAGGATTTGTTACTAAATAAAAAATAAATGTTCTCTTGCAGATATGAGTGGAAGAATGAAATTCAGACTGACCCTGAGGTGCTCATGGTAAGGTGCTGCTTTATCTGTCTTTCAAAGTTTCATAGAAATTCGTAATCTCTTTCTGATGGGTTTGTTGGTGTACCAGTGAATCTTTAGTTTTCAGCATTGATTTATTGCTTATGGGTTCAGAGGTTATGACTTGAAGGGTACATCAGACGATACAAGAGTTTTATCGTTTTGTGTTGTGATTGTAAGCATGCTTGGCACGGCTTGTTATTCTGGAATGTAGTCTGCTAGCATAGTTTTTCTTTTTGTGTGGTCTGTTTGCAACGTCAGCAGTTCCATCTTGCACTTTTCATTATGTTAATCTAATCTTGCTCATATGTAAAGTGATCGGTAGTGGTTGTACCTAGTTATGTATGTGTACACGGGTATTAAGCACATTTTTGCAGCATGGCAGTGCATTTCATGTCCTAATGCTACTTTGGGGCTTTTGGTACAAGTCATTAGATGTTGGAGTTTGGTGTCTCTTCACTGGCTGCTGATGCTTGCCTGGGACACGAAAAAACAGCGCAAGGAAAGAAAGGATGCAGCAACAAAACGGCACAGGGAAAAAACAGCATGGCGACAAAGCAGCTCTGGGAAAATACAGCACGCATCAAAATAGCTTGCCAGACAAAACGGCACAGTGACAATACAGCAAACCGAAAAAACAGCATGACGACAGAAGAGTGCGGGGAAAAACAGCACAATGACCAAACAGCACATCGGAGTACTGTGCAGCTGCTGGAGTGGTGAACTATCGTAGCCTTAACAGCAAGTGGTAAATCACAACTCATGCAGCACCGACCTTTGGTGTTAGCGAGAGCTCATTTTGCTGGTTCAGTAAGAAACAGCGCAGGCTCATTCATTGAGTAACAGCGTTGCTTATTTATTTATTTCTAACACTAAAGTTGCTGCATGGAACAGCTTTGGGCACTGGTCGGCAACAGCATTGTGTGAAAAGTGAATTTAGCAGAAGTAGTAGTTAAATAGTCCTTGCTTGATTGGTTACAACTATCTAGTTTCTTTCTGTATTATATGTAAGAAGAATCTGGGAAACTGAGAGATAAAATGGCTCAAGCATCTGTTCTGCGGGCAAATGCCCCGGGTTGTTTATCTCAGTGCACTTGCTGTTTCCATGGGGTTTCATGATGCTGGCTGTATATTGCTTGCTTATGTAATGTGTTTAGAGAAGTCCGTGCATATTCGGTGAAAGAATATTCAACGGCATTGCTTTGATTTGAACACATAACGGCATTATAGTAAGAAGTCATGTTCTTATAGTAGTTTAAACGATGATGTCAGTAACGCCTCAGGTCAGTATTTTAGTTCGGGCAGCTTTTTTTATTGGTAATTTTTAAATACCCTGAAAAGAAGCCCTGCAGTTGGCAGCTCTTCTCTTTTTACGAGTATCTACAAGAAATATGCTCAGCCTGTAGCTCTTGGCTGAATAAATGCCTCACACTGCTACTACTACTACTGTCAGAGCTGGAGTCATCCCATCGGTATAATTATGACCAGCTTTCCTTGCTGTTTATAATAAAGCAAACTTGCATATTACCAATTCGTTATTTTTGTTATTTTTTCTGCTGGACACTCCCACTCTTCAAGCCCGATTTGGCAATAAACATTTTGTGAAACGAAATCCTTGCGTTCATTTTACAACTCTGCTTCAGTAGACTCCCACCTGTGTTTGTTAGGTTAGGTGTGTGGTGTTAGGAGTTTCTTGTGGTTCCTGTGCAGAAGAGCCAAGTTTGGCGAAAATTGATGTCTTAATAAGGTTGGCTTTCAAGCGAAAAAAGTAGCTGTGGTCAAATGTGGCGAAAATTGATGCTTCGAGATAATTCTCTTGGAAGTGGAAAAAGGGCCTCAGTATAAAATTAGACTCAACAAATGCACGCTGATGCATGAATTTTCTGGTAAGCAGTGTAGCCCATTTCGTAAAGTAAAGTAACCGCTGGTCAGCCTCGTACAACCAGTAGGCAGCGTCCTGGTTAGACACCAAGCAACCTGAAAATGTTGGCTCGGGCAATCCTGCTTTCTTTAAAACTAAACATCGCATGCCGAATATTTTGAGTGTATGAAGGTCCTGTAGCTCACTGTAAACAAAATTGCTGAAGATTCAATTGACAACACCGAAAATTTTGATGAATGAGAACTTCTGGTACACCCAGAGCCCTGTGTCGGGCATATTTGCCAGAATTCAGTGCCAAGATGGTCAACCCGCAGAATCGGTGCATCCAGAACAACTTAAACGTTATTCATTCCATTACGCACCATAAAAAAGCTAATATTTGAGATCGCAATTATTACCCTACTGCGTTCCTAATCAATTCTGTGAAATGAGCACTCGCTAACTCTGAAGGCCGCTGCCGCATGTGTTGTGATTTGCAGTTTGCGGTTATGGCTATGATAGTTCACCTGTACAGCAGTGCTGCACTGTACTCCTACGTGCTGTTTTGTCGTCGGGCTGTTTTTCCCCTCGAAGTGTCAGAGATCGCAGGGACCTCCACTGGCAACAATGAGGTACCGAAAGTATGTCAAGCTAATCCAACTGCAGCGTAAATCCACCTCAATCCATGATGGCACCTTTTTCGCCGCCGAAAACCCAATAAGATTGCCGATTTGGGCAGCAGGTGACTGAAATTAGTCCGAATAATCGAACTTTCGGACTTTTGAAGTCCGAAATGTCCGTCGCGAATATGTACGCGCTTCTGTGGGGTGACTGACGGTGCCTCGTCGAGGTCCGAAATAACCTACAAGTCCGAATTATTGGAGTCCGAATTACCCGTCGGCTACTGTATAGGTGTGCCAAAAGTGAAACACAAGTTGAGCAGGCTATTGCCGAGAGAAAGGGTTGTACAGCACCTTGCTCCTTAAGCCCCCTTGAAGGCAGCTGATGTCTGCCAGAAGGTAACTTGCGTAAAGGGGCCCTTTTTTCCTTTCCACACACTAGTAGTAGTAGTAAAAAAAGAATGAGGGCCGTCTATGGACGTAACATTTTGGCCGCTTTCATTTGTGAATTAATTCTGGCGATGAATCTGACTCGTGAAGCTGGCACTAAAAGGTGAAACTGGGAGAGTGTTTTGAGACCCCTGATCAAGAACGTCTTGGAGCAACAGACATGCAACGGCATAATCTCAAGGTTAACAGTCGGCTGCAGTGCAGTGGGGCTCTTTGGGGGCTTAACCATCATTCTCAGGATTGCAAGCAGAAGCCAACTTTTGAAGGCCTTGAGGCCATGAGGAAATGCATGTGCTGTGCACAGAAAAAGAAAAGCTAGCTATGAATGTGGAGAAAGCTGCTGAGAAGGGGAAGGCAGCAATTGAGCAGTGAACGGAAAGGAAAAAAGGGGGTGAACAGTAGCAGCACTGGACAGCGTGAAGCACAAAGCAGCAGTAGGGGAGGGGGGTTTTGCTGCGCACGCTTAATTATTGCCTCTTAAATGACACTGAGGCCGTGGAAGACAATGCCGTGTTCACGCAGCGCTTTCGTTTTCATATGGAATCAGACTTCCCCTTCATATACTCGTGGCTGGGTCTATGTGTGCAGATGCAGTAAATCTACAACTTGGATTAAACCGAAAATTGTGCTAACATGAAATGTGATACTTTAAAATAAACAATTAGCACTTAACTCATATATGCCAAAACTTCAGAAATTTGAAAGAATTAAAATATTTTTCGATATAAAGTGATTATTTCACGTCTACAATTCAGAATCTTTTTATCGGCGATAGTATTTTTCTCAACACTGACTTTTGAGCCATTCTGCAATGTAGGATACTAGGCAAATTCGCCACCTGTTACTTGTGGTAAAGCTTCAAAAATTTGACACCGACTTTAAAATCACATTTCTCGTCACGCGTGGTGCTTTTCTTATGGCAGCGCCCAAAAATTATTTGTTTTTCTTGCAGAAATATAATGTATATGGGATCAAATTTCAGAAATGGCACAAGAAAAGTTTAGATGCTCTTGAACGTACGTTAGCCGAGGCAAGCTTTTTAATTTTTAGAGCTACTGCACAAAAAAACAGTGTGCTACATGTAGGACGTATATTGGTTAATATATAGGTTAAGGTAATGTAGTGCATGTATAGGTTAATTGGATGAGTAGAGCAGGATGGAAGGTATTTCCAAGTTCCATTTTGGAAAAATAGTGCAAAAAGGATGGCGATGAAAGAAAGGGGGCACAAACGAGTGCTTTCTCTCAACTGCATTTTATTGGGATCGCTACAGAATGTAAAATAGAAACAGGCGACAAAAAACATAAAAAGGAAGAAGAATCTATTACCTTGACAAAAAATGAGATTGCTTATCTTGAGTCATTTGTCAAGCATTAATGCTTGCTTACACGTTTTGTGTGTTTTTCAGCTGTAGAACGTTATCGGGAGAAGACGTACCGCCTGCGGGTTGAGGCTTCGTGGGAAGGACCGTTCTCCTGCATCTCGTCCCGTCCGGCCTTGGAGAATACCGTGCCCTAGCGCGGGTAAACATTTGCTCGTAACCTTGGTGGTGAATTTAACGACCTCGATTCATTAGCGTATTTTGTTGCTGGCTGGCGTTATTGTTGCTGTAGCAATAAATGCCTGCTTGTGTCAACCAGTGTGTCGATCCTTTGTTCCCTCAGAGCAAGGCCTGCCGTGGTCGGCGTGCGCGATCACGGGGTCCGGCCGGGGGTCCGGCAGTTTTGAACTGTGTCAGCCGTGGATAAATGGGCGGGAAAGCGTGCTTATCTTCCCTATTAAAACCACACAGATTTTACCTCGAGTCCCTTTATTTCAGTATAATTGGAGACACTTATTTTTGTTTCTCGGTTCCTCAATGTGGAATTACGATTTTATCCTGTGCTGATGACTTTGCCCACTTCTGTTCTGATAAAGAGAATGTGCTTGCCACTTTTCATTTACCTGCACAATTCTGCAAGGTTTGGTGTGGCTCTTAACTTTGATATTTCAAAGGGGTATTGTTTAGGTCACTGGGGTACGAACCCAATTCGTACTAGTGGGATAAGTTGGGAGTTCAGAAATGCTGCATTGCCTCAGGGTTCCCCTACACTCGGTAAGCAATAGGAGGCTCTAAATGTTGGTCAAACACTTAAGGGCCGTATGACTATGCTTGGGTGGATGCCAGTGAGTAATTATTCCCTTATTACAAGCTTACAACGTGTTTTTTTGTTGCTAGGCCTATAAAGTTATTGCAACTGCTCTTTTTTACAAGAAATAAATAGTAGCGCTGAATATAATTTTTGCAAGCCTAGTATGCAGGTCACAAATGGAGCCTAAGAGAGGAGGCAATTTGTTTTGATATCTGTTTCAACCCCTTTTTCGATTCCTAAACCGGTGCAGCTGCCCTTCTGTGCTTCTCTGTCCACGAGAATTTTTCACAGTTTTTGTTTTCGAGAAAAGGAAACAACCTTTTCTTGCTAGCTGTGCTTCAGAGCCAAACAAGACATCATCGGCCTTCTCCGTTTGCATAGATTGGACATGTTCCCTAGGGAGGTTTGTTGGGATTTCTTGATGGAGTTTCTCACTATTCCACACAGCCTCTTTAGAAGGCACATGACATAACATTCTTTTCCAGTATTTGCAAACCCATCACAAATGAATAATCCTAGGCTAGAGTGCTAACATAGATTTATGTTGTCAGGCCAAATACGAATTAGGTGCGCTAGCTGATCTTAATTAGCAGTTAGGCGTTCTAGAAGCGTGCTAGAAATCAACAGCCACAGGAACCAAGGATCATAGGGAATACTTACACACATACACACACACACGCGCACACACACACATATATATTACCGTATTTAAACGCTTGTAAGTCGACAAGAATGTAAGTCGACCCCCAAATCACATTTCCGAAAAATAAAAAAAAATTTGCGAGGTTGTTTAAGCTTGGCCTTTATAGTTGAACGCGATAGCATTATCCAGTGGCCGCTGTTTATCACCAGCCGCTATCGGCTGGCGCGCGTGGGCATGCCCGTGGACACATTTCAAAGCGAAAATGTATTAGTTACTACTGGTCCACACTTGCGCTATCGTCCTCACTAGCGCTGCTGTCGTGATCGCTGCTGCGGCTCAGAGCACGTCGTTCTAACGTCGTCATCCAGCGAAATCCCGCACTTAGCAAACAGCCACATCACGGCATCACATGGTACTGCTGAAAATATTCCTCGCAGCAGCTGCCTCTCCTGTATCACCCGTTGCGAATGTCAAACTTGCGGCCCAGCACACGGCTGGCAGTAGTCAAATGTGCCAGAGCCAAAGAAACTACGCGTGAATGGCACCGGCTCTTCCATCAGCTATCAACACTCCCGGCACCGCTGCCGTTCCGAGTGGGGGTGCCACCTCAATTGAAAGTGCGGGTCTTTTATCAACTATCAACGCTCCCTTGAGCGCCGAGCGCACATTTGAAAGTAAAAAGAGGACTTGGACGCTTGAGCTTCCCGTAGAATGCGATTGCGTTATCGGGCCACCGCTGCTCATCAGCAACCGCAGTCAGCGGCGAGGGTATGCTGGTTCTACGCGTTGACATAGCAGTTGCTCAAGGCCAGCACCAAGAGCGATGTGACGGAGCCGCACAGCAAAAATGCAACCATGCTGGAGGATGCCCGATATCTCGTTTGTCTCGCCTCTACTTATAGTGCGATGTTTTCCTTTTGACTGTACGTCGACCCCCACTTCGGATTTTCAAATTAAAAAAAATATGTCGACTTACAATATATATATATATATATATATATATATATATATATATATATATATATATATATATATATATATATATATATTTATATATATATATGTATACACAAACGCTTCATTTAAGTAGAGTCGACGTTTTATAGAGAGCCTGTCTTTTCTCAAGACTGAAGTTACACGGTTCCTGCTTCTCTTAGGCGTTGGCATCCCTATCTAAATGAAGGGTTTGCCACCATCGCATATATGTATTACGGGCTTGAAGAGCTAGGATGGGAAAGATGGAGAAAAGAAGAGAAAGATGAGGTGTTTTGGCCTACTTTTCTATGCATCCTTATATTTTGGCTTAATCCTTTTTTTTACATCCAAACTCATCCCTTTTCATTCCATGCTCCTCTTTTTGCAATCACGCATGCTTTTCTTTTGCCTTTATTCAGTACAGCTGAATAGCAACCTCTGCCTCTCGTTTCTTGGCCGATCCCCCAGTGTGGGTATGTGCCATCTTTTGGAAGACGAACAACAACAGGCCAGTTCGACTGTGCTTCCCACTCGCGAATTGTCCCTGGCCTGTTGAACCGGATAGAACGCTTCTATTGGGAGATTACAGCCGTAACATTGTGGTGGAGCTGCTGGGTAACGATCGCAGCTGCAAACAGTGCAGGTGCAACTGGCACCTCGCCGGAGTCGTCTTTCCAGCCTTGAATCGCTGACCAGCACCATGCAACCGGCCGAAGGGCCATCCGCAGCACGACATGATGCTGCAATCCAAGGTGCAGACTGGCCTGTGGGCACAGTGACCGGTTCCTTGCAGCCCTATCAGGAGCCTCGCCGTTTCGCAGGAGCAGCAGGCGAGGACGTCGATGAGGGGTTGGCCCATTATCAAAGGGTGAGCCGCTATAACCGGTGGGACATCACCTCTCATCTTGCCAACGTGGTTTTTTTTCTGACACATACTGCTTTGGTCTGGTTTGACAACCACGAGGACTCGCTTACCACCTCAGACAGCTTCGTTTACAGATTGCGACTGTTTTGGCGACTGCCTCGAGCGACGCAATCGGGCCAAACTAACGCTTGCTCGCAGGGCTCAGTTACCGGCAGAGACTTCCACATAGAGGACGTTCTCAAGTTATGCAGAATAACGAATACCATATATGACTGAGAACGATAAAGTAGGACATCATCTGAAGGGCTTGGCAGAAGACGTTTACAATTTTCTGATCGCAAAAGATGACCTGGGAGCTGTCTCAGATGTATTTCAGCATGTCCGCACAATCAAGACATTGAAGACTCGTCGTATTACGCCCAAATTTGGGTGGAAGGCCAAAGGCCTGTAGCCAACATTGAAGAGCGCTTTATGGATCTGTCATCGACAACCCGACAGATCGTTCGCAAAGAACTCGTGCGGTTTGAGCCTCATGCACGGTGTCCACCATCCGTGCCGTCTGACGTTTCCATTTCTCAAGGGTCTTCCTGCATAGTCTCCTCGATGCCCGGTCTAAGTTCAGTAAATGTTGGACACATTGGCGCTTGCCCCGATGGCCTAATGTCTAGGTTTGCTGGCCCTGGTCGTGCCTCTCATGCCACTCATGCGGCTGGCTTCGAATTGCACTACGATCTGGATTACGAACACCTGCCTGTTCTTTCCGGCGCCCAGCCAGAAGGCCTGATGACGCGTGTGGGTAATCAGTGCTGCCTGCCTCGTCGGAGTCTTCTAGGGAACAATGTCTTGCTCGCGTGACACCTGTGTGCCACCGCTGCGGCATCGAGGGGCACATCGCTCGCTACTGCTGCCACCGTCCATCGCCTCGATACGAGCGTCCCGTCTATCCTGCTTCTCCAAATAGCCGTTCTTACGACTCTCCTTGGCAACAGCCCTCGACCTCGAGTGATTATCCCCTGCCCGACGGACAATGCAGCCACTCTCCTGTTTCCGACTGAAGTTTCTCACCACCACCTTCCTCCTCTGCGCTCCATCCTTCGTCACCATGGCGACGTTCCTCACTGCCTTCACCAGAAAACTAGTCAGCGCAGCCCCTAGAGGTGAGGCCGCTGAAGACTGCACTTTGTGCAATGATTCTTCCATCGGTGATGTTGAAGAATATGGTTCATGTGCGTGTGGATGGTGTGCCCGCAATGGCCTTAATTTATACGGGTGCAGCTGTCTCTATTATAAGTTGGTCGTTTAAGAACCTGCTAAGACTGCAAATTTATCTTTCTCTGGGACCGCATTGTGGACTTTCATGGCGCGGGCGGTGAGTTGTGCACGTGGGGGGTATGCAGAGCTGGCAGAACGGTTTTTACGGTGGAGTACGCAGTGCTTTGGAGATTCACGCATGATGTTATCTTAGGTAGTGACTTTTTTCGAATGAGTGGTGCAGCGGCAAACTGTCACTCTCGGGAACTCTACGTTGACGGTTCGCTTTCGTCTGGACTATTAGAGGAGCCGCCGGCTCGAGATGTGTTTTTGCGCATCCGAGGATACCAATGTGCCCCTGCTTTTTATAATGTGCGTGACAGATTCATGCCACAGTTATGTTTCCAATACCATCGATGCCACAGTGGTGCCTCTCTCTTTTAAGTGCGCCAAGATACTCATTCTGGTTTCTCATTGCCTGTCACGGTGTTCCAGGGCAGTGCACAATTGTGGGCCATCAACTGTTCTTCGCAACCTGTGGTTTTGCCTGTTCACATGAAGATCGCCTTATATAACCAAGATTGCCCTGCTTCGGGGGCTCTATTTGCTCTCGCACCTGATAAAGTTGCTGCTGCTCCAGCCAGTGACTCACGACTGCGTCGGATGATTAGTAAATCTCTGAGCAGTGCCGAGCGTGATGCCTTGGAAGCCTTGCTCGTCAAATACTCATCCAATACACCTCGGCTGTGAGAGTACATCAGTAATAATATATATATGTATATTTGGTAGAGCACTATAGAGAGTGGGTACATGTAGTTGGTAGCTTAGCTTATAGAGTGCCGGACGTGTAATTCAGAGGTCTTGGGTTTCCCACCGGTGGCATGTGGTTGTTATTTCTTCTGCTTTTCTAATAAATTACTTTTAAGTGATAAAATATTGCTAACAATCTCCATTGATCATTGCCACAAATTAAAAATGCTATGCTCCTTGTTTTCTGTGGCTGTTGGCTTCCATCATATGGATAACGAGCCCCTCATGTTTGGTTCTCTTGTCTGCTTAATGGCTTAACGAGGGCCTCAGTTTTGGCAGCCTTGATGCCCTAGGATGCATAAGAGGGTCCTCGCATAGCTTCCGTCCTCGCCGTTCGAAGACGTTCCTACGTCAGCCACTTATGGATGAGGGTGACGCTGATGAGCACTCAAGGCTAGGTCACACGTGAACTTAAATACCCATGAAAGCAGGATGGCCGAAGCTGGCAAAGAACAGGTATAATTGGAGAGACTACACCCCAGCAGTGGGTGTAGTCAGGCTGATGATGACGGTGATGATGAAAGCAAAACGTCTGGCAGCTGTCGACATAGCTCTGTTGGTCGAGCACCGGACGCGTAAAACGGAGGGCGTGAGTTCCGTTCCCACCGGCAGCATGTGGTCCCTTTTCTTCTGCTTTTCTAGTCACTTTTAAGTAATAAAATATTCACTAATAATCTCCATTGATCCACAGAAGAAAAACAAAACAAATGAGCGTGTGCCGAAAGTGGTGCCACTTGAGGTCGCCATTGGTGACAAAATTGTGGCTCACCCATTTGGCGCAGAGGGTTTGGAGCGATTTCAAATAAACTGCGCGAGTCTGCGCACAAAGTTTTTAGTCGAGTTGAACCCTGACTTGTGTGAGGAATTCGTACCGACGACCATTGGTCCTTGAAACCGTAATGGTTTGGACCTCGAAACCATAGATAGGGTCGTGGCGGGCGAACCAGTGGTTGCAGAGAAATGCGGGTGGTACCAAACGAATTGCCGTTTCGTGATGTACAGTACTCACGGATTGAAATAGGACATTCGGAGCGCGTGGCCGTCGCTTCATGGAGCGCCGCCCGTAGACGCTCATGGAACCAAGGTGGTGCATTGTGGTATGGCGCGAGAGGGAGAACATCTACAAAGCAGAATTGTTCCTTCCAGTAGCCAATGAGCCGGCCTGTGGTTTACCACATGCCTGCGTGGCACTGCAAGGCTAGCGCTCCGAATGTCCTATTTCAATCCGTGAGTACTGTACATGTTGGTATCCGAATTTGTCGAAAGCATGGGTGAGAACTTTGCTAACGCTCTTCGTTTGGGTTCGCCTTCGCGAATATTTTTTTAATATTAGCCATGGATACCCAGCCGTCCTGTTGCGACTGTGTATCAGCGGCGCCGGGTCGAGCCTGACGATCCCAAAGGCTTTGCTGGTCATGCAAGGTATATGGAATAGGATATCGAACGCCTGACAAGTAAAACCACAGCCTAAACAAGCTTTCGCTCGTATAGCATAGCAAAAACACAACTAAGTTATTTTTAATTTTTTGTATTGTTGGAGAATATTGGTAAATATTTTATCGCTTAAAGGTACCTCATTAGAAAAGCAGAATTATTAAAATATTTATTATTGATCTCCATTGGTCAATGCCACAAAAAAAGCTATGCTCCTTGGTTTCTGTGGGTATTATATGCCTGGGCAGGTTGCCCACGACTTGGATGGTAGGTAAGCAGCCTGCCACAAAACTGGCTGCAAACAAACGGACGAACGGACAGACTGACAACGGCTAAATGCGGGGAATGGCCGATAAAAATGCTAGCTCACTAAAAAGCAAAACAACAGGGATTTTCCAAAAAATGATGGTCGATTTGTGTCGTTAGACCAAAGGTAAATAAGTGCGCTAGCAGTTCGGTTTTACTTTGGCTCCGGTAATCAGATGCAGTGTTGACGGATGGCGACAATGTGTTAATGCCCATACATGCGAAAATGGTAGTTCTCTTCATACATGGATCAGTCGGAGTGTTCCTACCCGTGCTGGCGCAGTGTGCAGTGAATGCGGCACTCTCATTCTATGGCAGGTGCTGCCATCGGTGGGACTTGGGTTGCGATCCAGGTTGCTCTTCCCAGGCAGCCTTTCGCGATTAATTGAGCGGCCGCCTGACATGGTGGGCAGGTTACGGCTCCTTACCTTCCCACCCAAAATACGCAGGCAGGTAAGCAGCCTGCCATGAAGCCGTATTCAGACAGACAGCGGCTAAATGCAGGAAATGGCCAGTGTAAGTGCTAGCAAACAAAATAATGCATGCACTTGTGCTCAGCGTCTGTGTTAAGCAAAATGTTCCCCGCAAGGAGCAGGTGACAGGAAAAAACGTGGTGCATGATCGGGGACTATGGTAACGAATATTGCTTGCGGCAGTGACATTCGGTGAGCTTGTCTCGGCATGCTGAGGCTATGATGCCCGGTTTTCTTGAGCAATAGTGACTCGTTCAACGTTCCTACATGACACAACCACCTTGATGCCCGGCCGCTTGACACTGCCGTGTGTGGTGTCAGTCGAACGCTGAACCGCCAAACACACGCAAAAGATTTATGATTTATGAGGGTTTAACGTCTCAAAGCTGCTCAGGCTATGGGGACGCTGTATTGAAGCGCTCCAAAAATTTCGACCACCTGAGGTTCTTTAACGCGCACTGACATCCCACAGTACAGCTCATGAATTTGAATATGCTGCCGGCTGGCTGGGACAATGCGGTGGCGTCCGTGTCTTTCACCTTGGAAAGCACACGTGCACCTCGGCTGATTATATGTTTATACGCAGATACAGCTTTCTATGGCTATGGAGTGGAAGCTGCGAGCGCGAGACGCCACCTTCCACAAGCGCGCTCTTTGCACACGCGACCCGCCGCGGTTTCTCAGCGGTTTGGGCGCTCGGCTACTGATACGGAGTACCCGGGTTCGAACCCGACCGCGGCGGCCGCGTTTCGATAGAGGCGAAACGCTAAGGCGCCCGAGTACTGTGCGATGTCAGTGCATGTTAAAGATCCCCAAGTGGTCGAAGTTATTCCGGAGCCCTCCACTACTGCACCTCTTTCTTCCTTTCTTCTCTCAGTCCCTCCTTTATTCTGCCCTTATGGCAGGGTTCAGGTGTCCGCCTATATGTGAGAGAGTTACTGCACCAATTCCTTTCCCCAAAAACCAATTTCCAATTTTCTTTTCGCACGCGCTGGCGAGCCAAAGACGCCGGCCTGTTACCTAACGGCACGCGTTCCCAACTTCCCATCACACAGTCACAGAAAGCTGTCCCCGTTTTCAGTACCTGTCCCCGCCACCCCCCCCCCCCTCAGAGAATCGTCTTGGTAGCGTCCAAGCCTCTCGCAAGCCACCCCTCAGAGAATCGTCTTGGTAGCGCCCAATCCTCGGCCCACGTGCGGACGCGCTTTCTTAAGCAGTCGGATCGTTCGCCTGGAAATTAACAATTTCCATAATAATTAATAGTTCAGCATCGCGTGCGCTGCATCACTTCACGACTAGCGTGACAAAGGACAAAGTCAACAGTGACGGTGAGATGTCAGCGTTTCGCTTCGGTGGATTTCTTGTCATTTTTGCTGTTCGACATGGACACCAAAGAGAGCTTTGAGTGCAAGCCTGAAGAAACAAACGTCGAGGAGGATTGCCCTCCAACGGCAACAAATGGTAAGTCCGCTCCTGTTCCACTAGTTTTTTCCATGCGTTTGTTGTTCAGTAGTACTGCTCAGGGATACAAGAAGGCGTGATTGTATAACTACTTACACCATGCATGTAATTGCGCGCTGGCTCCACCGGGAACCTCATTTTTTTCTTGGAACGTAGGTGAACGCGGGTTGCAGACCAGCCGCACCAAAATGCGATACCTAAGCGTTCTGCGGATAGCGCAAAAAGCGCGTTTCAGTTGTGCAGTCTGCCTTCAGGCAGGCTATAGGCAGACTCCATCGCTAGATTACACGGAAGGAAATTTTTTTAATTAGTTTTTTGGGTAAAATACGACCAGTGCTAACCCCTGAAGCGACAAATGTGAGCGCTAGTTATTTTTGTACACTGTTTTTGCCTGTGTTTGCGAAATGCCTAATGGATTTTATTGCATTACCTTTGTGTGATGGAACCTTGGGATGTTCAGGCATTTCCCATCTATGCTTTGTGTCAAGCGCGAACGGGCCTATAGAATTTCGCCTCAATCTAAATGCGGCATTAAATTGTAGACTCGTAGTGTGCGATATCAGTACAAGTTAAAGAACTGCAGGGGGTTGAAATTTTTTCCGGAGCCCTCCACTACAGCGTCCCTCATAGCCTGGCTCGCTTTGGGACGTTAAACCCCCATAAACCAAACCAGCTTGGAGGTCCTGGCGTGCGTGCTTCCTATCGGCGTCGAGCTGTTTGCTCGCTTCGAACGCTACAACAAGAACGCAGTGAAGGACGCCCTATTAACGACCCCTCTTCCCTGTCGCAGAGCCGCAGGCTTGCGTGTTGCTTATGCGTCGCTAGCGGAGGTACTTGCACGGGGATGCTGCGCTTTAAGTGCTTGGATCGCGAATGTCCTGGCAAGTCGATGGACTCCGTCTGGATTAGGTTGCGCGTCTCTATGGTCGTCCTCAGTTGCAAGGGTTTGAATCTCCACTGTCAAAAAAATGAAAATTGGTTGTTGGGGAAAGGAAACGGCGCAGTAACTGTCTCACATACCTCGGCGGACACCCGAACCGCGCCGTAAGGAAACGGATAAAGGAGAGAGTGAAAGAAGAAAGGAAGAGGTGCCGTAGTGGAGGGTTCCGGAATAATTTCGACCACCTGGATATATTTAACGTGCACTGCAGTGCGATGTCACGGTGCACACGTGCGACGTCAGTGCACGTTAACGATGCTCACGTGGTCGAAATTATTCCGGAGCTCTCCACTACGCTGTCTCCCTTTGCGCGGTGTGTACAAGTGCAGGAGGAGGAATCACGAGCGAATGCAAGCATCGTGGAGGGAAAGCAGGAGGAAGGGTGAAGGCTAGAGAACGGCTGTCTCCGAACGCGGACTACACTCGCTTGACCTTAGCGGTCACAGACAACAGCGAACGCGTCGGCGATACTCGCAGTCTTGTTCTTTGGTTTCGTTTGCCTTATTGAGGGGGGCTGGGTTTAATGTCCCGACGCAACTCAAGCTATGAGGGACGCCGTAGAGAACGGCTCCGGAAATTTCGACCACCTGGGGTTCTTTAATGTGCACTGACATCGCATATTGCATGTGCGTCTTGAATTTCGCCTCCGTCGAAATTCCTTGGTTTAATCCGGACATTGGGCGCGGAAGTATATCATCTCGTTTCCATGTCCCGGGTCCCGTCACTATCACTCTGCCTAGGCTCGCTTGGCCCTTACTGATTTATTTTTGGGTACATTCACCCAGCCTGTTTCATTTTTTTTGTGCGGGATTAGTTTAAATTTCCACGTTAAAACTTTGCAAACTGTGTGTTGGATTGTTTCTTTACGGTCAATGTGGTGTGAAATGCTATGCCCAGGAAAAACCACGCCGAGGCAGTAAACACTTGAAAAAAAACTCATTTGTGTTCACGGCGGGTGCACGTGAATACAAACAATGATGATTACAGCTATGGTCGAGCAGATGAGTGCTTGCTTGTCAGCATTGCTTTTGAACTTGCTGTATTTTATTTTAATGGTGCTGTCTGACATGATTGGGTGACAATTGCTTTGTCGCTCTGGCGGAGTTAAGAGCGCTTTGTAGGGTGAAAAATGCAGTGGAACGGACTTGAGCATATTATCGTGCGGTGCCTTTACCTCGATCGTGCGCCCTCATCGAGAGAGGAACGGACATAGAAAAGCTGTACTGAGGCGCTCGTGAGGTGTCCGCTTGCTTTGATCGAGCACAAACTTGGCGGTGCCATAAGCATGCGCTAGTATATTGACTGCCCACCGAATCATTCATTGCTTCTCCGACAGGTTAGTGTCGGAAAGAGCAGCTTGCCAATAGCGTTTGGCTTTTGTTCGACCTGCCGCGCGTTTCAAGGCCGAACCACAAGGCAGGGTTTCTTCTGCGTCGCATCAGCGTTTCGGCTACTGGAGTCGCCAGAGGCGTAATCCCGGCGCTTGGAGCAAGCCGACGCAGGGAGTCGCAGATATCTGGCTAAGCCTAGGGTGCCTTGATGGGCCAGCGCCGCTTTCAGGATGCAGACACCGCTTTCGGCGGGGGCATGTTGGGTCCCACTCTCCCGTTCAGCTGCACTGGGCGCAACGCGGCGGCGCGCCGTTTCGCAGTGAAAACTGCAGCTGCCGCGTGGAATTCAGGAAAAGTGGTGTTCTGCTGAGACAGAGTGGTACCAGAGATTGTTTTAACAGTGAATCAGAGGTAGTTACTCTAAAGTATACTATTTTTTGCAGCTAATCTGCCGAGAAAGTCGACGCCATGGGAATAGTCGGTGCACTCAAGCGTGTTGGTTCTCTTCTGCAGCGTTCATTTTGCACCGTATTCCTTCACAGTAGCATTCTTACAACTTGCGTAGCATATTCTACTGCAATCTATTGACCGGGATACTCTACATTTCAATTACTTTTCTAAAATTTAGGTGTATTTATTTCGAGCCATGAAATTAATTCGAGAAGGTGCGTTTTATGAGTGCTAATTTTAATAATTAGGATGCAAAGATAAGTTGTGCATTACGCCTCCGTCCCCCGCAGAAATTGTTCTGGAAAACAAGAATTTCGCATGCCTTACCTCTCCTACTTTGGTGTTAACTGTTGGTCAGGCAGTCTGGTTTCACCTGCGACTGGCAATTTTTTCGGCGCGCGCTGTCACGGGCAAAGCCAAATAGCCAGTGCAGTTTAATAGTGTAGGCAGAATACACGGGAACACAACAGTCCCTCATAACTTGGTCTCTAACTGCTGCATCACACACACTACGAGCTTACTTCGAGCAAAGGGGTCTGGCCCGTTTTCGCCTCGGTTTGGCAAGTTTCGTGCGTTCTTCGCCGCATTTCTTCTTCCGATTGAGGCACCTCGTTGTCGTTACGCGTCGCGGCCTTTCTTCTCCCGATTACAGCTGTCTCGGTACGCATCGCACGTTCTGCACCACGCTGTCAGGAGTCGCATGTTTTGCCCACCAGACCACAAGCGCTTGCACTAGGCCATGAAGGGTGAAAGGCGAGTGTTGAAACCTGCCCGGCTACATCAAAATTTGCCGAGTGGCTTCTTCACAGCCTGATCACAAAGGCGTTCCCCAATAAGGCAGCCGTATTATTTGGGCGCTTTTGCGGGTAAGCGTATGTGAAGTTATCATCGCAGCGTTTTGTTTAGTTTATTATTTGTTTGATATTAATGCTCGATGTCATTATTACCCGTCCCCTTTCTCTACATCTTTGCGCCAGCTCGCTACGAATATCCTGGCGCCAAAGCTATCTTTTGTGCGTCAGTAAGCAAAGAAGGCGCGGCTGCGTGACGAGAAAGAAAAGCGGCCTTTTCCCCCAGTAATGGTTTATTTTGCTTCCTTTTCGTATCGCTTTTAAAGAAATCACAACAGGCGAAAAAAGTCTATTTTCATTGCCGTCACGCAGCCACGTCAGTAAAATTCGCCACGAGTGTTTCTGGGCAACCGTATCTTATATATTACTTTTTTTTCTCTCTTGATGGTTGTTGCAGCGTTGGTGAAAGCTTTTCGGTCTCGTTCACCAGCCCGCGTCTTCCTGCGCGCTGTACCTCAAACGTGGTTTTCCAGCTAGCCCAGACTCATTCCTTAATGTGAAATCTATTGCTTTGCCTGACGACTATCGAGTGAGACAGCAAGCAAGCGTCTCTAAGCAACTGGAGCACGCGGTTCCGCCGAAGCGAGTAAGGGGTTCGATCCCGACCGAGGTGGCTTGCGTTCTTTCGGCGGAGGCAAAACGCAAAGGCGCATGTGTGCTGTGCGATGCCAGTGCAGGTTAAATATCCTCATGTGGTCGAAATTATTCCGGAGCCCGCCACTACGGCGCCTATTTCTCTCTTTCCTCTTTTAGTTTAACCTTCCTTCCTTCACTTACTCCGCGGTTCGGGTGTCCATCGAGACTGCGAGACAATTACTGCGTCATTTCCTTTCCCCAAAAAATAATTTTCTGTTTTTTTTCCTGTGTTGCTGCGGCACCTCTTTCTTAGTTTATTCTGGCAGAGACGATGAGATTGAAAATAAGTGGTTATCAGGGGCTGATTTCTGTGAGGCCTCCTTGTGAGCCAGTTGCTTTTGACGATTTTGCTTCATGTTTTGAAAGGAAATATAAACTATAAGTTAAATTTTCCCTCGAATAAAGCGACTTAGTCACTACGAATTAGGAAGACGTCGCCGGAATTAGGAAGACGTCATCGCATCGCATCATCAGTCTACGTGTAGTCAACACCATTCAAAAGGAAACGCAGAGAATTGAATTATTTTGTTGCGGCACAAGCCACTCAGGGAAGCAGTTCAGAAAATACGACCATTTGGTTTCAGACGTTTCCTCAGCTTTTCACTCCAGACCAGTGATGCGACAGATTACTTGGAAGAGAAATTTGACATTATTACGTGAAATTTTTCACATACGGTGCAGCAACAAGATATTCACTTCAAAGAATGTTGGAAAAGTGGACGTTGACTACGCAAAAATATTATTGGCAGGTCATGCATGCTCTGTGCTACTTGTATACAAGAGAAACTTGGGGCCTTGTGAGCAGTATGTGCGTTCAAAACAACAAAAACAGCATAATTCATGGAATTCGAGGACCCTAATAAAGTCCATATTATCACTATCAAGGAACACAAATAACTGCTGTCCTTTTAAAGTGCAGCCGTTGACATTGAAAAGCAGCTGTCCGTCATAATAATAATAATAATAATAATAATAATAATAATAATAATAATAATAATAATAATAAATTGTATTGACGTAACGAAAATGGCGCAGTATGTGTCTCATATATTGTTGGACACCTTAACCTCGCCGTAAGGGAAGGGATAAATGAGGGAGTGAAAGAACAAAGGAAGAAAGAGGTACCCGTAGTGGAGGGCTCCGGAATAATTTCCACCACCTGGGTATCTCTAACGTGCACTGACATCGCACAGCACACGGCCGACTTTTTGCCTCCATAAAAACGCAGCCGCCGAGGTCGGGTTCGAACCCAGGAATCCGGATCAGTAGCCGAGCGCCCTAACCACTGAGCCACCGCGGCGGGTTGCAGTCCGTCATAACTTTTCGATTATCGTGTAGTCGGAGCGAGTGCATCATGCATAAATACTCTCAAAACTGCAAACACACTGCTGCCACGAGTGAAACAAGTATGTGCTGTCTATTTCCAGGTCAGTAGAATTATTAGTCTGCACGCGACCGCACAGATACGGTGCCATACGCATAGCGTACTGCACGCAACTGACGCGTGGGACCCAACATGCCGCTGCGTAGAACGCAGGGCCAAGAGAACCGAGGCTCTAGAGCTGAGGTTCGGCAATATGGAGAAAGCGGACGTAGGGTATGTTGATGCGGCGGGTGGCTGGACGGTCGTCAACGGCCAAGGGGCCCCAGTCTCCTGGGCTGCCATCCGGGGGCGCAACAGAGGCTGCGGAGGAAGTTCCTATAGCGCTCGTCTGCGTAGAAGCGAAAGCAAAATTCTTAGTAAGCATCAGTAGAACTGCCATTCAAAATTTTTTGAAGAGGCAGGATCTCACCGGAAGCGGCCAAGATCCTTAGGAAAATTCATTTAATTTGGACACCCGCTCACGCCGCCGTCCCCGGTAACGAGGCGGCACACGAGCTATAGCCCGAGTTCTCTATTTCCGGGTAGCCGTAGAACTCCCCGAGCACTGGGGAAAGAGGAGCGCCTGCAGAATTACGGGGAAATTGTTGACCATTACAAACTGGGACGCAGGCTGGTACCCCCATCAGATCCAAAAAATAAATAATTGAGAAGCTGTCGCGTGGAGGCGGCTACAAACCAATACATACAATTATGAACTCAGTATGGGCTTACCACTTGTTCCCAGAGAGGAGTTCGCACGGTCGATGCACAGCGGGGCGAGAGGGACCCTCAACCACATAGTTTGGGAGTGCCCAAATTCTCCCGGGACGGGCAAAAATATTTTGATAGTAGAGAAGCCTGAGAGACGCTGCTAAGGAAGCCCAGACCCTGAGCTCCAGCGCAACACCATCCACCTGGCGGGAGAGGCCGCTACCAGTCAAGGACTGCCAGCCAGCATCTAACCGCGGACGCGGAACTCCCCGTCTCCCAGGCCTGCGTGCCGGGGGTGGGGAGAAACGTCTTTTCTGGTTTAAATTAAAGTTCAGTCAATCAATGCCGCTACAAGGGGAAACGGCGGCGCAGGGTAGTACAAAGGGTGTCCCCACCCTGAAAGCCGAGACGAGCGGGCATCCAGGCACCCTACTTAGAAGGGATGTTTCCAGGAAATAAATATCCACGGATGTTTCCATTTGGTCTTCTCCATGTTTACTGAGCACACCGATGTAAACACTTGAAGCTGCCGTATTTAACACACTTAAGTCGAACACCGAGGCTGTATTGGCGAAATAAATTTGTTTTCGAAGAAAAGTAATCATAGAGTAACTGACTCGCAGATCGGTGGACACCTAAACCGCGCCTTATGGGAAGCTGCAAAGGAGGGAGAGAAAAAAGAAGGGAAGAAAGAGCTGCCGTAGTGGACGTCCCCAGCAAAAATTTCGGCCGCCTGGGGATCTTTCACGTAAAATGATAAAAATCGCTTTTTTTTGGCGAAACGAAGTGTAGTAATTGTCTCATACTTCGGTGGACACCGGAACCGAGCCGCAAGGGAAGGGAGGAAGGACCTTTAACGTGCAGTGACATCACACAGCACACAGGTGCTTTTACATGCGTTTCGCCTCCATCGAAACTCAGCCGCCGCGGTCGGCTTTGATCCCGGGTACTCCGGCTCAGCAGACGAGCGCCTTAACCACTGAGCCACCGCGGCAGGTCTCTTTGACGTGCAGTGAATTCACACAGCACACCGCTTTTGTTTTACATGGTAAAATATTTTTGCGCAAAAACAACAAACACAAGAAAGGCGACGACACTTCAGGCAACACTCAATGCCACAGTTGCCTGTATCAATGATATGCGTCTATCCATATCATCCGGAAAAAAAAATTGGCTGGGGCTTAGCTAAGGTTAAGCCTGGATATCTCAAAGCGAAAAGGTTCGGTGATGCTTATGGTTTAACTTATGGTTATGCTTTATGATTTAGCCTATGATTAAGCTTACGGTTTAACTTATGGATATGCTTTGGTTACCTTATGGTTATGCTATACGTCTGCCTAGTGTAGTTATGCAAATTGCTTATCAATTTAAATTCTTCCTTCGCAACTGCTCAGCAATTCCCGAACTTTCACCATCTTGGCTACTCTCAGCTGACATGGCCGAACATCGCTGTTCAGCTTCGTTTTCACGCCGTTTAGTGAGACGTGCCTGTCGTACTTCTGGCGTTTCAGACTCGGCTTTGCTGCGTCGTTTAGCGAGATGATGGTCTCGTTTTTCAGGTGTCTCGGACGCTTGTTGAGATTTCAGCCGTTCATTTCTTCGCTCCTTTTCAGCCAACTCCCGTGGTAGCACTTCTGTATCGGTAGTATCACTCTCTTCTCCTTCCATGTTGAATGCGCACGCCTATTCTCTGCCAAGCGCTTATATAGTCGGCCTCCGCGATAAACACGCGCTTGCGGCGAACGTCAAACGATGACGCATAGAGCGCGGCAGTGGCCACCTGCGCCGCGCGTGACGTCACGCGCGGCAGCGGCGAAAGGTCAGGCGACGGAATCGGCGGCGGCCGCCTGCACCGTGCGTGACGTTACTTGTGCTCCGACATACGCCAGCTCGCGCGAAGCGCGCCTCCTTGCTCGAGGCGAGGGAAGTTATCTATCTCCCTCGCCGCTTATATGAGGTGAGTTTTCATATATAATAGTGAGTCTAAAATAAAATTATGAAGGAAAGAGGTGTGAAGAAGACGAAGAGGTTGGCGGTAAGGAAGACGTGGATTAATCGAATAAAGAAGACGAAAAAGTTCGGTGAGGTGGAGAGAGGTGATTGGTGGAGAAGAGGAGACGACGACAAGGCTTACGTGGACTAACGCCAAGACTGTAAAAGGGCGAGGGAGAGCGAGGCACGAGGGGAAGACCAGAGAAGCGGAGGCTCTGGCGGGTCAGGGACGCTTCGGCGGGAAGAGAGCGACGCCGGCTACTGCTCCAGTGAGCTCGCGTTCTACGGCTTCGCATCGTGGACTTCCTGCCGTTCCTTAGCCTGTTCCGGGGAGTTAACTGAGCACGCTACCACCTGCTACTCCAGGGGTGTTCCAGTGCTGTTGCCACCCACCCGGGTGGTGCTAGTGTGTGTGTGTGACGTAGGGTGTATTAAACGTGCGTCTGTGTGGGTACACCTGTCGCCTAGTCCTTTCTTTCGGTCCGAGTGTTCTCCGGGGAGATCCGTGACATGAGTGCTTCAGCCAGTATCGTGTGTGCGCTCCTGCTAATAAAGTTTCGCCCACAACTCTGGCGCCAGCTTGACCCCAGATAACTACATACAGCCTACAGACATCTCAAATACGGCACTTGGTGGACAGTGTGTATGTCCAGTAGATATCCAGATTTAGACACATAACATTCAGGGGATATATAGTGGATTATCAGAAATGCATCCGTACCTCTAAAATAGGATGTTGTACAGATGTCACGGCTGGACATTTGTACTTCTAGTAGATGTGCACAGAGGGAGAGTTTCACGTCTAAAGTACTTCCAATGCATTGGTATTGATGTCTCTGGAAAGAACCTGCTTAAAACTTTGCTCGAAACGGGTCAGCAATATTGAGAACAATGAGCACAAATTACGTTAGGTAATCGGGGCCGTGCGTTTCGAGGACCTTCAGATGGGCATTACGACCGAACTGCTTATCGCGGGGGTTCTGGATGGTGTCAAGCGATTCGGCATGTTGTGATGCACACGTTTATAAAAATTATTAGCTGATATAATGGGGAAATATGCCGGATATAGCGATGGTGGCTGCAAGTCGCAATAGGAGTGCAAAATACATAAGGTAGATGGCGCTCCTTGTGACTTAGAAGTAGGGTGCCTCGATGGGGGCATCCATGCACCCTAGCTAAGCCGGGTGTCAGCGACGGCGCCGGAAAAAAAGCCTGCTTATTTATGTGCAGGAATGCGAAAGAACGCAGGTTTTCACACGACGGCAGTACGCGTTGTAATTTTTTTCTGTTCTTTTGTAGTGAAAGCTACTCTACCCTAGCCGGAGTGATTTCACCCGTTTTGGCCATCTGATTCTACTGCGCAAGCGTGCGTTTTGCCACAGGATGGATGAATGGATGGATGGAAAAAACTTTATTGGCGGAAGATTTAGTGTTCTTCACCCTTACGTGTCACTGGGCGCCGTGGTCGATCCTCGGTACAGGATGCGGCACTTGACAGCTGCCAGCGTGGCTCGGCGTACGAGAAATCGTTGCGTTTCCTCGTCCTGGCTGGCCACCAAGTGCTCCCACTACGTCACACTCGGGTGGTCCATTTTAGGCTCTAAGTCTGCCTTAGGGCTGGTCCATCTGACATGCTGTAATGTAGGTTTACCCTAGTACCACGGACATTCGTTTACATATTGTGTAGGGAAAATCTTGTGTAGTTTGTGCAGGTGCGGGTAGGTACCGGTACATGAGAGCAGCGGCTAAACGGCGCCATGTAAACGCTGCACGTCGCCAGAGTTAGAGACATAATGTGCAATAATCGAGTCTGTTATCTTGCTACTTTCAGCTGGGCCGTTGCGTCCACTGACGATGGATTTTGTTGGCCCTTTGTCCACCACCAATGCAAATGCCTCCGCTAAGTGCAAGAACTTTGCATGCGATTTTCTCTAACCACATGTTGTTAGATGTCCGTGAAGCGGTCAGGCAGGGTTCAGTAATGCAGCGAGCATCACTAAAAACGTCATCTGCACGCCTGCACTTTGCGTGGTAGTGCGGGAATATGTGAAGAGGTAGCAGGTCTAATATGGTTTTGTCAAGCCATTATCTCGAAGCCTCCGAGGCTGGCACATGTGCGAGCCACGAATTACAAACGTGCGTAGCCACGATATTACGAAATCCGGTGTATGCGTTAATTCGGGAAACGTTGACGAAGAGCTACCCACTTGTGTGGCACTTGAGCACTCGAGATGAAAATGCGAGCCGGTTCCACGATCAAAATAGGCGCATGGCGATGGCGCCACTCCACCAAATTGATTGGCTTCTATCAGTCATACTGCATGCCACCGCGATATTTCAGCGCGGCCTCAATGATAGATGCCGCTAACGTGACAAAACAGAAAACCAACGACGTAGCATCGGGCTGCACCTGCCCTTCTTGCATGGCCGAGCAGCATTGGCACGCGGCTTCGTTCGGTCGGTGTTGTGGTTGCTACGGTGGGTACCGGCCGTCAACAATCGTGTGTGGGAGCTTCGCGTGAGCCAAAGTCCCCAAACCAGCCACCACCACACGTATGCAGTTAGGCACCGCTGCGGCGCACGCAACCTCCGCAGGGAGAAGAGCGGCAGAGCGGGCTCGCAGCAAGGAAACATGTTTACATGTCCTCAAAGGAGACGTTTGTTCCCGAATGCTGTGATCGTACCTGCATGTTGTCATAGCACAGTAAATTAATGCTAAACGTATTGCTATGGCCACGCAGTTTGATCGACTGTTTAAAACACACTGTCGTGCTTTAGTCATTGGCTCTTATTTCGTTATACGCAGCAATCCATATTGAAATTGAAAATTGGTTTTCGGTGAAAGCAAACGGCATCGTTTCCAATCAAGCGTTCAAAATGCCGATCCGTATTTGACGCATAATAACTGGTTTTTGGGGAAAGGAAATGGCGCAGTATCTGTCTCATATATCGTTGGACGCCTGAACCGGGCCGCAAGGAAAGGGATAAAGGAGAGAGTGACAGAAGAAAGAGCTGCCGTAGTGGAGGGCTCCGGAAGTATTTCGACCACCTGGGGATCTTTTAACGTGCACTGGCATCGCACAGCACACGGGCGCTTTAGCGTTTTGCCTCCATAAAAACGTAGCCGCCGCGGTCGGGTGGAGGCAGGTCCGCATTTTTAACGCCTAGTTGGAAAAGATGCAGGCTGAACACTCCGCAGCGGCAGAGATCTCGACACACGTCGCGCACATCGCAGACAGCGCTCCACAACCCAACTGCTGGTTTTCGTCGTTAGTACATACGTAGCCAACGCAGTCGTGCCCAGACGACTTGTACTTTCAGGGGGATGACACGCACATGTTTAAGCACTACAAAGCCTGCTTGTAGTGCATGGCGCAAAAGTGGTTTGACAGCCAGGGGAAAGATGGCCCCTGATGCCGCAGAGTACGCGTGAGGCTGTCCTGGTGCGAGAGTGTAGTACTCTCGTCTATACTTTGTTCAGGTGCACGCGGTGAAAGTTACGGAAGAAGACGCCATGACACTGAAGGAAGGCGTGTTACTTCGCGTTTTTGTTCTGGTCGAGTGGTCTAAGGCACGAGAAAGCGACAGCGTGTCGTCGGCAATAAAATATTATTTATTATAATGCTCATAGCCAATTAGTTTGAGGAAAGCAAAGGCGCACTAACAGTACAACTTCCCGGTGGGCAACTCAACCTCGCCAAATGGAAAGGAACTTAGGTGGGAGTGAAAGAGGAAGGAGATGAGTGCAATCAAGAGTGCTACATTTGGCAGCGTTGCACCGTGTGTGTGAAATGTATAGCTGCTCTTTCGCGGTTATCCCAAGTGGATGATGCAGAGCTTCATCTCTGCCACCATGTGTTACGATAGGCAGACATTGGGCGGCCAGCAAACAGCGGCGCTGAAAATCAAGAGTTCGCTAAATAAGTACTCCGCACCTCATTTTAATGAGAAAACATTGCTACTAGTATCATTACGATAAATGGCGGTGACGTGTGTGTGCAAAATCCGAGCGATGACAAGAATATGTGGGTGACGTCATCAGCGACCGTAAGACGCACTCAGCCAGCCGGGAACCACTGGCTGAGTGCGTATATATATATATATATATATATATATATATATATATATATATATATATATATATATATATATATATATATATATATATATATATATATACACTCTCGCCTCTGGTCGACCTCCATAAGGCGCTAGTTTTGCTGCGATTCGTACCCAAATTGTGACACAACCTTTTGTCGTACAACGTTTCCAAAGGTGTCATATGATTTCTCTTTACATTTGGCTTGCATGTGCTGATCAATTCGGAGGCTAGCTTGCAATAGGGATTTGAAGCGACGATAAAATAACCTTCCATTGTACGCCTTCCCAGACTGTCGTATCAGAATTGTGGTGCTGTACCGCTCGCCGTGCAGAGTTCCGGGGGTGTCTTATACCACAGCGACCCCTAATTACATAGTGCTAGTAATGCAATGGCATTAGAAGGAGGCTAATGATGCCTTTATTGGCAGTCGCGTATTTCCACTCAGGGGACGTCACTTCTCTTCTGCCAGTCTGTATATCTGGTCCGGTGACATCACTTTCCTCCAGCCAATCAGCGAATTTTATGACCGAAATCATATATTTTTCGACAAGGCCTCTAATATTATCGCCTTCAGAAATGCCCCAGTAAGGCACCCTTAGGCAACTAACAAATCCTGCCGTAAAGGCCGCGATATAGGAATGACAGATTATGCCCCGTAAATTTTCAACGACTTGGACCCAATAAGAGATGGTGGTGCGCTGGACGCGTGCATAACACGAAGGACCGAATATTATCATTAGCTGACAAATGTGCGGGGTGTGTTTTGCAAAGCGGCTCTGCGTAAACATCCCACATTTAGAATTTGCGCCTGCGGTTTTCGCCACATCTTATTCATGTCCTCATGCATTTTGTCCCAGGCGTTCCCACTAGAGAAGAGGAACCTATTGTTGTCGAGCCCAGTGAGGTGAGGACAACATTCCTCATTCACACGTCCTTTTCCCTTGATGTGCGTTGCATGGTCAAACCTGATGGCCCCGGTTGGTGTTAATGCTCAATATATTTGGTGTTATTTCGGTTCTATTGGTGTTTAACGTCCCAAAGCGGCTGAGGCTATTGAGGGACGCTATGTTGAAGGGCTCCGGAAATTTTTACCACTTGGGGTTCTTTAACGCGCACTGACATCGCACAGTACACGGCCCTCTAGAATTTCACCTTCATAGAAATGCGACCGCCGCGGCCGTGATCGAACTCGCGTCTTTCTGGTCAGCAGCCCAGCGCCATAAACACTGAGCCACCGTGGCGCACGTTTAATATATTGTGTGAGGCAAACCCACACCATCAGGTCTGAAGACGTCCAGTTTGAACCTCCGGTTTAAATCCATCGATATCCATCGGCAAGTGTTTGCTGCTGCACCTGCACTTCTGCGCACTGATATCCAATGACCATGGACTCTATTCGATGGTCAGTGTGACTGGCGTGGCCGCGACCTTCTTCAGACTAACCGGCGTTCCGGCCAGCGTATTTGTGTGCAACGGAAAACTCGTGCAAAAATTAAATGTGCCGGTCGACAATGCGGGCGAGAGGAGAGACTACGCTCACTACCGAATGTTCGCTGGTAAACTAAGTGATATAGAAAACGTTTTTTTTTAGATACAGCGATCGCTTTTAAGTGGTCATGCCAGCGACGTATACGTACATCATGAAACGAGCGCGATAAATTAACATCTTGCGTTTTAAACTAAAATTTCCTCATATATTTAAGTTTACGATGTGGTTCATAGCTGTAATTGGCATTTTTTAGGGCAGCCTCGGTGCATCGAACATTTCTCATTAGTAGCGGCGCGCGAATATCCAAAATCTTTAGATAGCGGATCGGATACATTTGCACTCGATTCGCTGAGCGAATGAAGTAGTACATGTTGAAAATTTTTCAAACGAATTCGACTTCGCTCTCAGGTTTTCGAGTAGTTTTGGAATATTTGGCACCAAGTTCAATTTGAGGCGCCGTAGTTGTTTTTTTCCAATGCAGTTCTTTTAAAAAAAATTAGATCTGCACTTGTTGGCTTAGCACATTAATCAGCGAAAGCTGATTTGCCGCGATGCCTCAGTGGTTAGGTGCTCGGCTACTGATCCGGAGTACTCGGGTTCGAACCCGACCGCGGCGGCCGCGTTTCGTTGGAGGCGAAACGGTAAGGCGCCCGTGTGCTGTGCGATATCAGTGCACGACAAAGATCCCCAGGTGGTCGAAATTATTCCGGGGCCCTCCACTGCGGCACCTCTTTTTTCCTTTCTTCTTTCACACCATTTCCTTACGGCGCTGTTCAGGTGTCCGTAGATATGCGAGACAGATACTGCCCCATTTCGTTTTCCCTAAAACCAGTTCTCAATTTTCTTCATTCGAATTAGTGGCCGGGAGTTAGCGGCACGCCGATTTTGACGTTTCACGGGCGACTGCCCGGTGGGGTTATCACAGGCACCTTTTGTCGTCGATACGCTCATGTGCATACTCGAGCTTCTTCCATTCGCGGTCTTCGGTTCGATGGCGTTTCCGAAGCGCATCGGAACGGACACGTTGCTTACCTCATGGTCATCGCTTCAGCTCAGTAAAGCTCTTCCGCAAGAAGGGTTTACATTTTGCCTATTATATCTCATATTCGATGTACTGTCACTAGATAGAAATTTCTAATTACAGGCAAAAACATATACCTAAAAAGGTTATGACGAGGGTTGTATATTACTCTACGAATAAAGTCATGACTTGTTTTATGACAGCCATGAACGCCGCCATTGTGATCATGAGGGAATAATCAGTTTATTGTGAAGTCTGAATGTTACTTGGTCTTTTCGCGAACACCGTGCATAAACTTCGGTTTTTTTTCTATCTGAGAAACATAGGTAACTTCCGGTGCAGGCCGTCGAAGCTGCTCTTTTTTTAACGCAGATGTTAACAGAAATGGCAAGGAGGGGTTTAGTAGTTGCATGTAAACTTATACAGAGTACTCTACTCGACGTGTAAGTGGGTACATGACAGCTTGGCGCAATTACTTTCTCATTCTCGCCAGTATTGCCGTGGTAGGGGGAAGGAACTCTTTGTGCCCCCTTACTACTCTCGGTGCTCTACAGAATGATGTGAACAGACTTAATCCTCACTTAGAAGCCTCCAGGACAGGCACATCCCGGACATTCTTCGAACATGAGGTTCCATAGCTCAAAACTACGAAAAGACAGGACACAAATGGGGAGGGGGGTGCTTGCGTCTTGTCCCTTCATGGTTGTGCACTATGGAACCTCATGTGAATTATTTTTATTCTTACAGTTATCATTGTCATTTAGCCACACGGCTATAAAGCTCAGTGTCGATCTCCTGTGTGCGTTATGCATTTCCAGTTTCATTTCGCTGTTCCTTTGTGCTTACTTCTTCCTTCCTCAGCATTTATTTTATTTTCGTCCAGGAAATATGAATCTGAAAAACTCTCTGTGCCCCCAAATTCTTGGGCAATCTCCCCATGTGGGCATGTGCCATTGTATGAGGGTAACAACAAAAACAACAGCAATTAAAAACTGTTCGAACTTCAATGCTGTTGCATATGGTTCTTCCTCGCCTCAGATCCGACAGATTTGGCGACCCGGCTTCGAACACGCAACCCCAACCTCCTACATGGATTTCCCTGGCTCTTCCGCCCTTCCTACCGCCGGTGACCCGTCCCAGAACGCTCAGGCTCTTGGTGCTTCTGTGGCCGCGTTCCAGCTAGTCAGCCTGCCACCATTTTGGCCCAATAGCCGCCGCGCCTGGCTCCTGCAGGTTGAGGTTCATTTCCAGCTGCGACGTATCACCAGCCAGAAGACCATGTTCCTCCACCTCGTGTCGTCCCTGCCTCCTGACGTCGCTGAGGACTTCACGGACATAATCAGCTTGCCGGACTCTGCTCGACCTTTCGACACGTTGAAGGCGGCTATCATCGACCGCAAGTCAGCGTCCGAGGGCAGCAAACTCCTGCAGCTCCTCAGCGCTACAGAGTTTGGTGACAGCCGCCCTTCGCTGCTCCTCGGTTGCATGCGCCAGCTTCTTGGAGGCTCCGCTTCCTAGCACGACCCCCTTCTGCGTGAGTTGTTCCTTCAGTATCTTCCCCAGCAAATGGTTCTTCCCCAAATGGGTATAAAACTTACTTGCAGCAATAAAGTTTTTCTCTCTGTCTCTGTCTGTCTGTCTGTCCATCCGTCCGTCCGTCCCCAACACATGGTCCCCATCCTCGCAGCTGAGGGTGATGTTTCATTAGACAAGCTCGCTGAACTCGCTGACCGTGTTGCGGACTACTCACGGCTCCCTAACGTCAGCTCTGTGCCCAGTCCGCCTCCAACTACTACCGCAGACTCCCAGCTTGCCAGCATTGAATGTCGACTTGATGCTCTTGCCAGCAGGCTCGATGTCCTCGCGCCCTTCTCACGCCGTTCGTCGCCAAATTTCCGGTCACTCCACTGCTCCCCGCCACCTTCGCATTCTTCAGAGCCCCAACCATCTGACGCGCGGCCCGACACCTTCCCTCGGCTGTATGCTGGTACCACCGTACCTTCGGTCTGCTCGCTAGTGCACCCACCCGTGGAAACGCTGCGACCGGCCACTGAAAGCGGCAAGTGGTGCAGGTGGACGGGCATGAAGCTTATTTTATGCATAAGACAAGACCACTGGCGCTCGCGTCGTGGCCGACACGGGAGCACAGACTTCCTCAGCTTCTTCAACATAGAAGCCGACATGCAAGCTCATCACCCCATAGATGTCAGCAGGAACCTTTTCGTCAACGGCGTACTCTCCACCGCTGCGGCGACGGGGCTTGGCGCTCTCGTCCCTGTTTCTCCGTATGCGAAAGTTCTAGCTGATTTTCCCAACCTGACAAAGCCGCACACCAGAGGGTCACCAGTGAAGCACTCGATCACCCACCACATTGTGATTTCGGGGCCTCCGGTGTTTGCTCGCCGTCGCTGTTTGTCGAGAGAACGCCTCCCTATCGCTCGCCGTGAGTTCCAACACACTTGATCTCGGCATAGTACGCGCTTTCTTAAGCAACTGGGCATCGCCACTTCACATCATGCCAAAGAAAGATCCGAACGACTTGAGACCATGTGGAGATTACCGCGCCCTCAGTGCTCACACTTCACCAGACCGCTATCCACTTCCTCACATACAGGACTTCACATCAAATCTGGCTGGGTACACGATCTTCTCTAAAATAGACTTATTGAAGGCTTATCATCAAATTACCGTGGAGCCCGCTGATATTCCTAAGATGGCCATTACCGCATCATTCGGCCTCTGAGTGTGTGCGGATGCCTTTTGGCTTACGCAGCGCCGCACAGACTTTTCAGCGAACTATCAACGAGGTTACGCGAGGCCTCGACTTCATGTTCGCTTACATCGATGATCTTCGCGTCGCAAGTTCATCAAGTTCTGAGCACGAAGCTGATCTGCGCGCCCTTTCCAACCGACGTGATGAATATGGGCTCGTTATCAACCCGAACTAGTGTCCCTTTGGTGTAGCTACAATAAGGTTCCTCGGCCACCTCGTCACTCCACAAGGTACTCGGCCTCTCGACAGCAAAGTCAAAGCCATTCAAGATTTTCCAACCCCCACGTCACTTAAAAAGCTCAGAGAATTCTCGGGCCTCCTAAACTTTCATCACCGCTTCCCCCGAAGTGCACCTCTTTCCAGAAGCCTCTGACAGATCTTTTTGGCGACTAAAAAAAGGTTCTGCTGCGCCACTTTAGCAGACTGAAGACGCTGCAACTGCATTTTCTGCTGCCAAGAAGGCGCTCGCAGATACCACTTTGCTCATACCGCCAGTTCCTGATGCTCCACTGCGCCTCGTCACCAACGCCTCTTGCATTGCTGTTGGCGCACTCGAGCAGCATGCCTCTAGTCGGCAGCCTCTCAGTTTTTTCTTCCAAAATCTGAAGCCACCTGAGACTAAATACAGCACCTTCGGTCGAGAACTGCTCGCTGTGCACTTCGCCATCAAGCATTTTTGCCACTTCCTGGAGGGCCGGGACTTTCACATCATCACGGACCATAAGCCCTTGGAGTTCGCCTTCCAAAGAAACCACAGCATTTAGACTGCGCGCGAGGTTCGCCAACTGTGTTTTATCTCAGAGTTTACACTGCATGTCCGTCACGTCCATGGCCCGGAGAATGCCGCTGCTGATGCACTTACTCGTGTCGGTGTCATGTCGTCCGAATCACCAGTGGACATGGCGGAGCTAGCGGCAGCACAGCGCAACGATCCAGAGCTGCATCGCGTTCGCTCCTGTCCATGTCCCTGTCCTCCGTCGAATGTCCACTGCCGTTTTCCTCCCATATCATTACGTGCGAGACGTCCACTAGCGTCTTGAGCCCCTGCCTACCTTTGGCTTTCCGTCGCACCATTTTTGATTAAGTGCACCGCATGAGCCACCCTGGCATTCGTGCGACGCAGAAGCTGATCCCACCTTGTTTCCTTTGGCCAAGCATCAATGCCGACATCCGCCACTGAGCACGAACCTGCCTTCACTGGCAGCGCGTCAAAAATCACCGGCGTACCGTCACGCCTGCGTCTCCTTTTCGGCCGCCCGACGCACGGTTTTCCCACGTTCACGAAGACATTGTTGGACCCCTCCCACTATCACGTGGGGCCTGTTATCGGCTTACGTGTGTGGATGGTTTCACCTGCTGGTATGAGGCGTTGCCCATTGCTGCCACAACTGCCGAGACCGTTGCTTCGGCCTTCATGGCCGGTTGGGTCTCGCTTCGACTGCCCGTCTGTCGTCACCACTGACCGCGGCCGCCAATTTCAATGGGCCGTTTTTTTACTGCCTTGGCCAATATTCTGGGCGTCCGCCACCTCCATACGACCGCCTATCACCCTTCGGCCAATAGCATGGTGGAACGTCTGCATCGACTACTGAAGGCTGCCCTTACCACTGATCAGCCAAAGCAGCGCTGGTCCGACCACCTTCCCCACGTCCTCTTGGGCATTCGCTCGGCACTGAAGGCTGACCTCGGCAGCTGTTCTGCTGAGCTAGTCTGCGGTGTTTCCTCGTCTCCCTGATGAATTCTTTTCTCCTTTCACCCTACATTAATCCATGACGCTTCCACGAGACCTACGCAGCACATTTCGCCACATAACTCCTGTCACCGCTGCAGCCCGTCATCCTAAGTCCGTGTTCGTCAGCTAGGACCTGGCCTCGTGCACCCATGTCTTCATCCGCCGTGACCATGTCAGTCCACCCCTCACGCCTGCCTACGAAGGACCGTTCCGCATGCTCCATCGTGCGCAGAAGAGCTTCACGTCTGACGTCAACGGCTGTGAAGACGTCGTGGCTGCTGACCGACTCAAACCAGCCTACGTGGCCACTCCTCTGCCCGCCGGCTCTCCACTCACTCTCGCTTCGGCTGCGCCATCATTGTGCGCACCTTCCTCCAAGCACATCCGCTGGGCGCATCCTGTGGCTTCCGCTCTACTGGGGGGGGGGGGCGCTGTAGCGCTCTTCGCGCCGCGCTCGGCTTGCAGGCCATGGCACGCGGCGCCGGACAAGAAAGAGCAAGTTGGGCGATGCAGCCGCAGCGCTAGCAGCGCAATTAAAAACAGTTGGAACCTCAACGCTGTCGGAGCTGGTTCTTCCTCGCCTTAGCTGAGACAATGTAAATCGGATCAATAAAAAAACGTAGAGCATATTTGAAAAACGTTGCGATACCCGCTTGAACGCGATACTAAATTCAAAAATGCATCACCCCATGTGCATTCCAAATCACCCGCCAAATCATACGGTCCACCCATTTATGTGCTATATACTGCTTATTAACCAGGCCGTGTACACGTTTTCGTCCATTTTTGGTGGTCACAAGCTTTGGCCGGTTCTATCTGCACTACACTTCACAAACAGCAACTTCACTCTTCTGGCGGGCTGCACGAGTCAACGTGCTTTTACGCGAACGTTTCTTTTGGGGGGGGGAGGGGGTGGTTACGGGTACTTAATCGCAAACACGCGCCGGGATGACGACCGCGATTACGGCGCGAAACACGGCAATCCTAGCACTAACAGCCAGCGCCATAATATTTAACCTGTATGCCCGAGCCCCCAGTTTGCAGTACAGCGGCTGCTGAACGCGACAGAATAATACTCCTATACGCAGGTGCAGTCGCAAGACGCCACTTCACTTTGAAGGCGCTGCCCAAGGGACTGCACTTCGGCCCGTATCACGGAGTCAAGGTGGACAGCATCGAAAATTACGGCTGCACCTGGCCGGTGAGCTTGTCCGGCCGGTGTGTAGAATACTCAGACTCAGGTTGTAAATGCTCTTATAGACAGCGTTCGGAACACCTGGGTTGCAATTGCACTACGCTGCTCGCATTGTGACTCTGTCCCATACATGCAAGGGCATTCGAGGGGAGTTTTTCGCGGGGATAGATTATTCTGGAATACGTGTCATTGTTGTGTGAGAGGGAAAGATTGCAGCGGATGATTACAATTGCAAACCGCATATCGAGGAAGCAATGAGCATGCGGACTTTCCAACGTCATTGTATAATACTGTACGGCTGCACTTAAAGGCCTATAGTTATTATATTCTTAGAGAAAAAAGAGAAAAAAATGTGTAACGAGGCTCACGTATGGTTGTCAGTGCCTCACCATTTTGCTAAGCATTTTTGGCACGCAAAACATGAGACAAAACCATGGGACATCGCTGCATGAGTCACCAGATTCATTATTAGGGGCCCTTTCATTTTCCTTGCAAATGTTCGCGAAATCTCAGGTATGGCTACCGGTGCGGGTGCACGCTAAACCGTCCCGCTCACCGTACAAGCGTCGCACTCACAGGCCAAGCTGGAAGCTTGATCGTAAGCTGAAGGCTATGCAAAAAGGTTAAAAACAAAATATTTATTCGTTAGGTGAATATTAATTACTCTTGAAATGAACTCCATGTTCTTGGACAAGCTGAATGTAGTAGCATTCATGCACTTTTAACGAAGCTGGTGTTGGTTGTTTTATATCGCCGAGAATGGCACTATTATGCACGTCGCAGTGTTTGGTAGCCCGGGCTGTCCTTTTTTTTCCGCAAAATAAGTTGTCAGTAGACCAAAATACCTTGTTCCACGGCGCTCTTCGGCCTCAGAAACCTTTGCGCCATGAAAATTTACTATAATCATCATCATCATCTAAATAAGTTGTATATTTTTAGTTCCACTTTTTCAAAATTGATACTGTCCGGGTTTTATTCTCCTACGCGCTGCTGCGAGCAATCGCGCCCGAGAGTGCACACGGCCACTGCTGGGATACCCTCAAAATCTCCAGGAAGATCTGCGCTGCTCCATTGACTCGTACCGGGAGGCCGCGCGCAGCCAATGCACACGCGCAAAACATCCTAACGGCACCAGATGGCACCAGGTACCCGGCAGGCTGCGCGTGTGCCTGCAGCGTCCGGCCCAATCAGCGCGATCAGCACGTAACACTTCGAAAGAGCCTAAATTTGTTAGGCCACAGTGGCGAGGGTAGCCGTTTTTTTCATTATTATTAAAACTGATATGGATATTACGGTGGACTACACACCTTTGAATGATTAATGAGCCTAACCGCAACAGTCAATGTGTTAACCATTCAATAATAGTTAACCATTCGGCTAGTTAGCACGTCTTAGCTGTATTCTGACGTACTGCATCGCTGACAATGTTACGCCAAAAAAAATCATTCTAACTCAAAAAGCCTATATTTAAAAACGGTGTAGAATTTTAGGTGAAAATGTGCACAACAAAAGTACGCAGTAGACGTACGTGCAGTTACAACAGTATTGCATCCGTACACGAGAACGTCACCACGTGGACTAATTGATATACTCTCTTGGTCCGCGTAGCATGGTAGTCTACACCGCTGCATATAAAATTGGGAACTTTGCGGTGTAGCGGAGAAGTTTTGTAAATACGCCGCCAGTGGACGCTGACTGTCAATTGTTCCAAGATTTAGTGTACAGGCTCCTATATTTGGGCGTTTGTTTTCCCTGCACCGCTCACAACTGTATTGGCTAAACACGATCACCTGATTGAAAAGCATCCATGTGCAGTCCATTCGTGCAGCTAGTGTTCTGGTGCTTTGAGGCATTTTATGTTGACCGAGTGCTCATGTTCAGTGAAAAGAATTTTTTCTTGTCAATAACGCGCAATTCCCCCATCACAAGTGTTCGCTATTTCTTGAAAAAAAATTGTGAATTGTGGCGTTTGCAACAGATGACGCCACTCATACACTTGGCGAGTATTTTGTGCGTATCTCATCTAGACTAGCCTTGGTGCAGCCTACGCATTGCTAGCAAGCTCTGTTGTTCAGCGAAACAGTAATCTGTTTAGACTAAAGCAAGTTCGACAGCCAGAATCAATCGCATAGAAAGTGCACTCGCTCTAACCACTGTACCATGTCCGCCTCCTGCCTGAGGGTTTGAGGGCTTCCCTGATGGTTTCGAAGCTTGGGAGAGAAAATATGTTTGACCGACGCGCAAATTCTAGGAACCTCTACATTACCTCCACCTGTTCCTACTTGTTCCTGTTCTGCAGGGTTCGGAGTCAAGGCCCAGCAGCAGGCTCTCATCATCCAGCCAGTCTTTGTTGGTGCATACTCCATTGCCATCGTTCATTGGCAGCCCGGGAAGGCAGCTGGGTCACATGGAACCGCAGCTGCAGCCTCTGGTGGAATGGGAGCTGAAAACAGAACGCTTCGCCGCGCCACCTTCGCCTTCGATGTACCTGAATACGGAGCAGCAGAGGATTCCGAAACCTGTGTATTCGTGTGAGTGTCCGTGATGGGAGTTACCCGCCTGCACTTAAACTCTATGCACGATTACGTCTGTGGGGGAGTAAAAAAGAAGTAAGCTGTCCTCTAAGGCTCTCCCTTTACAAAAGAGAGTGCGTTGAGGGCAGCTTATTATTTTTTTAATCATTTCGTATTTAGAGTGATAGCCGAAGAAACCCATCACGTTCGTTGAGTGGCTTTGGCGTTCCGCTGCTCATCCCAAGGTAACGGGAAAGAATCCCTACCACGACGCATCCGCATGCCGATGGAGGTGAGATGCAACAACAATCGAAAGCATCCGATGTGTTATACAATTTATGTGCGCCTTAAGGAATCCGAGGTTGTCTCTAATAATTCGTCGCCATCCACTACGCCGTCCCCTCCCTCATAGCCCGTGTGTCTATGACGCGCGTTGAGCTCCACATACTGCTAGCGAATCTGCGCCACAATTATTCCTGCCGGCTTTATACCGAGTGTTCCAAAAATTTTCAAAAATTGGTTTTTGGAGGAAAAATATGCCTTTTGCGGCATAGTAATAACAATGTTGGCGGTACCAGAAAATCTGGGAGTCGTCTTATGTACTAAGGTGGTTAAATAAATTTTATAATCAACTTTTTAACTGTCAGAGTTAGGAGCCCAATTGGAATTTGAGATCTGTAGCTGGTCGTTAGTTATAGCCATTTCATATTATGGAATTTATACAGTGCTATTAGCCTTGGCGCTGTGGCTCGAAAATGTTTTGCTTTTTCGACTAGTTACGTGCACTGGAGAAGGTGCACTGAAAACGTCTATGACGTTTTTCGCATACATCTAATATATTTTTTTGCAAGCAGAGATGTATTAGCGGAGATGTATAACTGTTTACCGAGGCCTCCTGCGCAAGCGCGGTGGCCCCTCCTGGCCGCATGAATGTTACTGCGCGAGAAGTATCCGGTCAACCTGTATACGTCCCCGCTAATAAGTATCCGGAACGCGAAAAACGTCTATTCTCGAGTCGCACCGCAACGCAGGCAACTTATACGGGCTCGCCGATGATGCATACCACGCGCCGCTGCTGCGCCAAAGGTCATAGCTTTGGCTGTGCCATCAGCCAAAGACTTCCAGTAGTTCTTGCAAGAATGATCGGGACTTGTGTGGTACACACTGTGTAAAAGCGTGAGTGACGAGGGCCTCTCTCCTAACTATATATACAGATAGCGGTTGGTCATATTCTTCGCGTTTCTCTACCGTATGATTTATAGTGTGAATATGTTCTACAGTCGAGTATCCTTTACAAAAACCTGCCTGATGATTATGGTGGTTGAAGTGCAAGGTTGTCCGGATTCTATTAGCGATTACCTTAGTAAATAGCTTGCAAGCAACGCAGAGCAAGCTGATCGGTCTGTAATTTTTCAAGTCCTTGGCGTCTTTTCTTATCAGTTACGATAATGTTAGAGCTCTTACAAACTTCTGGCCATAAAACTTCGAGGTCATTAGGCACTGCGTATACAGAGTGACTAGTTCTTCTACCACAATCTTTCCTTCGTCCTTTTGGCCTGCCATACAGGTGGGCGCAGATCTGCATTGCTGAGGTGGCGCGTTTCACGACTTTTGGTGGCGGCAAAGGTTCGCATGTGCGCAGGCTAAGCGCAGGCACCCAGGTATAGAGAAGGGGCATTTGAACTTAGTTCAAATCGGTTGCCAAGATGCAAGTTTTGCGTACGAACTTTAAACGAGAGCCATCAAGCACAATTAGCGCCTTAAGCAACTGATGCCGTATAAAGGGAAGCTGGCGGAAGTAACTCAAGATTACCTGTGTAAAGCGTGAGCTTTGGTCCAATGTAAAAACTTTAGATTGGACTTAAGACTACTGCAGTGCTTTGAATGCGTAAGGATTTGTCTCTCATTGTGTGCTACTATAGTTGATTTTTGTTTCCTGTCGAGTAAGCAGTACAAATACCTCAAAGGCTTTTTTTGGGAGAGAAAATATGTTTGACCTACGCGCAAATTCTAGGAACCTCTACATTAACTCCACCTGTTCCTACTTGTTCCTGTTCTGCAGGGTTCGGAGTCAAGGCCCAGCAGCAGGCTCTCATCATCCAGCCAGTCTTTGTTGGTGCATACTCCATTGCCATCGTTCATTGGCAGCCCGGGAAGGCAGCTGGGTCACATGGAACCGCAGCTGCAGCCTCTGGTGGAATGGGAGCTGAAAACAGAACGCTTCGCCGCGCCACCTTCGCCTTCGATGTACCTGAATACGGAGCAGCAGAGGATTCCGAAACCTGTGTATTCGTGTGAGTGTCCGTGATGGGAGTTACCCGCCTGCACTTAAACTCTATGCACGATTACGTCTGTGGGGGAGTAAAAAAGAAGTAAGCTGTCCTCTAAGGCTCTCCCTTTACAAAAGAGAGTGCGTTGAGGGCAGCTTATTGTTTTTTTAATCATTTCGTATTTAGAGTGATAGCCGAAGAAACCCATCACGTTCGTTGAGTGGCTTTGGCGTTCCGCTGCTCATCCCAAGGTAACGGGAAAGAATCCCTACCACGACGCATCCGCATGCCGATGGAGGTGAGATGCAACAACAATCGAAAGCATCCGATGTGTTATACAATTTATGTGCGCCTTAAGGAATCCGAGGTTGTCTCTAATAATTCGTCGCCATCCACTACGCCGTCCCCTCCCTCATAGCCCGTGTGTCTATGACGCGCGTTGAGCTCCACATACTGCTAGCGAATCTGCGCCACAATTATTCCTGCCGGCTTTATACCGAGTGTTCCAAAAAGTTTCAAAAATTGGTTTTTGGAGCAAAAATATGCCTTTTGCGGCATAGTAATAACAATGTTGGCGGTACCAGAAAATCTGGGAGTCGTCTTATGTACTAAGGTGGTTAAATAAATTTTATAATCAACTTTTTAACTGTCAGAGTTAGGAGCCCAATTGGAATTTGAGATCTGTAGCTGGTCGTTAGTTATAGCCATTTCATATTATGGAATTTATACAGTGCTATTAGCCTTGGCGCTGTGGCTCGAAAATGTTTTGCTTTTTCGACTAGTTACGTGCACTGAAAACGTCTATGACGTTTTTCGCATACATCTAATATATTTTTTTGCAAGCAGAGATGTATTAGCGGAGATGTATAACAGTTTACCGAGGCCTCCTGCGCAAGCGCGGTGGCCCCTCCTGGCCGCATGAATGTTACTGCGCGAGAAGTATCCGGTCAACCTGTATACGTCCCCGCTAATAAGTATCCGGAACGCGAAAAACGTCTATTCTCGAGTCGCACCGCAACGCAGGCAACTTATACGGGCTCGCCGATGATGCATACCACGCGCCGCTGCTGCGCCAAAGGTCATAGCTTTGGCTGTGCCATCAGCCAAAGACTTCCAGTAGTTCTTGCAAGAATGATCGGGACTTGTGTGGTACACACTGTGTAAAAGCGTGAGTGACGAGGGCCTCTCTCCTAACTATATATACAGATAGCGGTTGGTCATATTCTTCGCGTTTCTCTACCGTATGATTTATAGTGTGAATATGTTCTACAGTCGAGTATCCTTTACAAAAACCTGCCTGATGATTATGGTGGTTGAAGTGCAAGGTTGTCCGGATTCTATTAGCGATTACCTTAGTAAATAGCTTGCAAGCAACGCAGAGCAAGCTGATCGGTCTGTAATTTTTCAAGTCCTTGGCGTCTTTTCTTATCAGTTACGATAATGTTAGAGCTCTTACAAACTTCTGGCCATAAAACTTCGAGGTCATTAGGCACTGCGTATACAGAGTGACTAGTTCTTCTACCACAATCTTTCCTTCGTCCTTTTGGCCTGCCATACAGGTGGGCGCAGATCTGCATTGCTGAGGTGGCGCGTTTCACGACTTTTGGTGGCGGCAAAGGTTCGCATGTGCGCAGGCTAAGCGCAGGCACCCAGGTATAGAGAAGGGGCATTTGAACTTAGTTCAAATCAGTTGCCAAGATGCAAGTTTTGCGTACGAACTTTAAACGAGAGCCATCAAGCACAATTAGCGCCTTAAGCAACTGATGCCGTATAAAGGGAAGCTGGCGGAAGTAACTCAAGATTACCTGTGTAAAGCGTGAGCTTTGGTCCAATGTAAAAACTTTAGATTGGACTTAAGACTACTGCAGTGCTTTGAATGCGTAAGGATTTGTCTCTCATTGTGTGCTACTATAGTTGATTTTTGTTTCCTGTCGAGTAAGCAGTACAAATACCTCAAAGGCTTTTTTTGGGAGAGAAAATATGTTTGACCTACGCGCAAATTCTAGGAACCTCTACATTAACTCCACCTGTTCCTACTTGTTCCTGTTCTGCAGGGTTCGGAGTCAAGGCCCAGCAGCAGGCTCTCATCATCCAGCCAGTCTTTGTTGGTGCATACTCCATTGCCATCGTTCATTGGCAGCCCGGGAAGGCAGCTGGGTCACATGGAACCGCAGCTGCAGCCTCTGGTGGAATGGGAGCTGAAAACAGAACGCTTCGCCGCGCCACCTTCGCCTTCGATGTACCTGAATACGGAGCAGCAGAGGATTCCGAAACCTGTGTATTCGTGTGAGTGTCCGTGATGGGAGTTACCCGCCTGCACTTAAACTCTATGCACGATTACGTCTGTGGGGGAGTAAAAAAGAAGTAAGCTGTCCTCTAAGGCTCTTTTTAGAAAAGAGAGTGCGTTGAGGGCAGCTTATTGTTTTTTTAATCATTTCGTATTTAGAGTGATAGCCGAAGAAACCCATCACGTTCGTTGAGTGGCTTTGGCGTTCCGCTGCTCATCCCAAGGTAACGGGAAAGAATCCCTACCACGACGCATCCGCATGCCGATGGAGGTGAGATGCAACAACAATCGAAAGCATCCGATGTGTTATACAATTTATGTGCGCCTTAAGGAATCCGAGGTTGTCTCTAATAATTCGTCGCCATCCACTACGCCGTCCCCTCCCTCATAGCCCGTGTGTCTATGACGCGCGTTGAGCTCCACATACTGCTAGCGAATCTGCGCCACAATTATTCCTGCCGGCTTTATACCGAGTGTTCCAAAAATTTTCAAAAATTGGTTTTTGGAGGAAAAATATGCCTTTTGCGGCATAGTAATAACAATGTTGGCGGTACCAGAAAATCTGGGAGTCGTCTTATGTACTAAGGTGGTTAAATAAATTTTATAATCAACTTTTTAACTGTCAGAGTTAGGAGCCCAATTGGAATTTGAGATCTGTAGCTGGTCGTTAGTTATAGCCATTTCAGATTATGGAATTTATACAGTGCTATTAGCCTTGGCGCTGTGGCTCGAAAATGTTTTGCTTTTTCGACTAGTTACGTGCACTGGAGAAGGTGCACTGAAAACGTCTATGACGTTTTTCGCATACATCTAATATATTTTTTTGCAAGCAGAGATGTATTAGCGGAGATGTATAACAGTTTACCGAGGCCTCCTGCGCAAGCGCGGTGGCCCCTCCTGGCCGCATGAATGTTACTGTGCGAGAAGTATCCGGTCAACCTGTATACGTCCCCGCTAATAAGTATCCGGAACGCGAAAAACGTCTATTCTCGAGTGGCACCGCAACGCAGGCAACTTATACGGGCTCGCCGATGATGCATACCACGCGCCGCTGCTGCGCCAAAGGTCATAGCTTTGGCTGTGCCATCAGCCAAAGACTTCCAGTAGTTCTTGCAAGAATGATCGGGACTTGTGTGGTACACACTGTGTAGAAGCGTGAGTGACGAGGGCCTCTCTCCTAACTATATATACAGATAGCGGTTGGTCATATTCTTCGCGTTTCTCTACCGTATGATTTATAGTGTGAATATGTTCTACAGTCGAGTATCCTTTACAAAAACCTGCCTGATGATTATGGTGGTTGAAGTGCAAGGTTGTCCGGATTCTATTAGCGATTACCTTAGTAAATAGCTTGCAAGCAACGCAGAGCAAGCTGATCGGTCTGTAATTTTTCAAGTCCTTGGCGTCTTTTCTTATCAGTTACGATAATGTTAGAGCTCTTACAAACTTCTGGCCATAAAACTTCGAGGTCATTAGGCACTGCGTATACAGAGTGACTAGTTCTTCTACCACAATCTTTCCTTCGTCCTTTTGGCCTGCCATACAGGTGGGCGCAGATCTGCATTGCTGAGGTGGCGCGTTTCACGACTTTTGGTGGCGGCAAAGGTTCGCATGTGCGCAGGCTAAGCGCAGGCACCCAGGTATAGAGAAGGGGCATTTGAACTTAGTTCAAATCGGTTGCCAAGATGCAAGTTTTGCGTACGAACTTTAAACGAGAGCCATCAAGCACAATTAGCGCCTTAAGCAACTGATGCCGTATAAAGGGAAGCTGGCGGAAGTAACTCAAGATTACCTGTGTAAAGCGTGAGCTTTGGTCCAATGTAAAAACTTTAGATTGGACTTAAGACTACTGCAGTGCTTTGAATGCGTAAGGATTTGTCTCTCATTGTGTGCTACTATAGTTGATTTTTGTTTCCTGTCGAGTAAGCAGTACAAATACCTCAAAGGCTTTTTTTGGGAGAGAAAATATGTTTGACCTACGCGCAAATTCTAGGAACCTCTACATTAACTCCACCTGTTCCTACTTGTTCCTGTTCTGCAGGGTTCGGAGTCAAGGCCCAGCAGCAGGCTCTCATCATCCAGCCAGTCTTTGTTGGTGCATACTCCATTGCCATCGTTCATTGGCAGCCCGGGAAGGCAGCTGGGTCACATGGAACCGCAGCTGCAGCCTCTGGTGGAATGGGAGCTGAAAACAGAACGCTTCGCCGCGCCACCTTCGCCTTCGATGTACCTGAATACGGAGCAGCAGAGGATTCCGAAACCTGTGTATTCGTGTGAGTGTCCGTGATGGGAGTTACCCGCCTGCACTTAAACTCTATGCACGATTACGTCTGTGGGGGAGTAAAAAAGAAGTAAGCTGTCCTCTAAGGCTCTCTTTTTAGAAAAGAGAGTGCGTTGAGGGCAGCTTATTGTTTTTTTAATCATTTCGTATTTAGAGTGATAGCCGAAGAAACCCATCACGTTCGTTTAGTGGCTTTGGCGTTCCGCTGCTCATCCCAAGGTAACGGGAAAGAATCCCTACCACGACGCATCCGCATGCCGATGGAGGTGAGATGCAACAACAATCGAAAGCATCCGATGTGTTATACAATTTATGTGCGCCTTAAGGAATCCGAGGTCGTCTCTAATAATTCGTCGCCATCCACTACGCCGTCCCCTCCCTCATAGCCCGTGTGTCTATGACGCGCGTTGAGCTCCACATACTGCTAGCGAATCTGCGCCACAATTATTCCTGCCGGCTTTATACCGAGTGTTCCAAAAATTTTCAAAAATTGGTTTTTGGAGGAAAAATATGCCTTTTGCGGCATAGTAATAACAATGTTGGCGGTACCAGAAAATCTGGGAGTCGTCTTATGTAGTAAGGTGGTTAAATAAATTTTATAATCAACTTTTTAACTGTCAGAGTTAGGAGCCCAATTGGAATTTGAGATCTGTAGCTGGTCGTTAGTTATAGCCATTTCAGATTATGGAATTTATACAGTGCTATTAGCCTTGGCGCTGTGGCTCGAAAATGTTTTGCTTTTTCGACTAGTTACGTGCACTGGAGAAGGTGCACTGAAAACGTCTATGACGTTTTTCGCATACATCTAATATATTTTTTTGCAAGCAGAGATGTATTAGCGGAGATGTATAACAGTTTACCGAGGCCTCCTGCGCAAGCGCGGTGGCCCCTCCTGGCCGCATGAATGTTACTGCGCGAGAAGTATCCGGTCAACCTGTATACGTCCCCGCTAATAAGTATCCGGAACGCGAAAAACGTCTATTCTCGAGTCGCACCGCAACGCAGGCAACTTATACGGGCTCGCCGATGATGCATACCACGCGCCGCTGCTGCGCCAAAGGTCATAGCTTTGGCTGTGCCATCAGCCAAAGACTTCCAGTAGTTCTTGCAAGAATGATCGGGACTTGTGTGGTACACACTGTGTAAAAGCGTGAGTGACGAGGGCCTCTCTCCTAACTATATATACAGATAGCGGTTGGTCATATTCTTCGCGTTTCTCTACCGTATGATTTATAGTGTGAATATGTTCTACAGTCGAGTATCCTTTACAAAAACCTGCCTGATGATTATGGTGGTTGAAGTGCAAGGTTGTCCGGATTCTATTAGCGATTACCTTAGTAAATAGCTTGCAAGCAACGCAGAGCAAGCTGATCGGTCTGTAATTTTTCAAGTCCTTGGCGTCTTTTCTTATCAGTTACGATAATGTTAGAGCTCTTACAAACTTCTGGCCATAAAACTTCGAGGTCATTAGGCACTGCGTATACAGAGTGACTAGTTCTTCTACCACAATCTTTCCTTCGTCCTTTTGGCCTGCCATACAGGTGGGCGCAGATCTGCATTGCTGAGGTGGCGCGTTTCACGACTTTTGGTGGCGGCAAAGGTTCGCATGTGCGCAGGCTAAGCGCAGGCACCCAGGTATAGAGAAGGGGCATTTGAACTTAGTTCAAATCGGTTGCCAAGATGCAAGTTTTGCGTACGAACTTTAAACGAGAGCCATCAAGCACAATTAGCGCCTTAAGCAACTGATGCCGTATAAAGGGAAGCTGGCGGAAGTAACTCAAGATTACCTGTGTAAAGCGTGAGCTTTGGTCCAATGTAAAAACTTTAGATTGGACTTAAGACTACTGCAGTGCTTTGAATGCGTAAGGATTTGTCTCTCATTGTGTGCTACTATAGTTGATTTTTGTTTCCTGTCGAGTAAGCAGTACAAATACCTCAAAGGCTTTTTTTGGGAGAGAAAATATGTTTGACCTACGCGCAAATTCTAGGAACCTCTACATTAACTCCACCTGTTCCTACTTGTTCCTGTTCTGCAGGGTTCGGAGTCAAAGCCCAGCAGCAGGCTCTCATCATCCAGCCAGTCTTTGTTGGTGCATACTCCATTGCCATCGTTCATTGGCAGCCCGGGAAGGCAGCTGGGTCACATGGAACCGCAGCTGCAGCCTCTGGTGGAATGGGAGCTGAAAACAGAACGCTTCGCCGCGCCACCTTCGCCTTCGATGTACCTGAATACGGAGCAGCAGAGGATTCCGAAACCTGTGTATTCGTGTGAGTGTCCGTGATGGGAGTTACCCGCCTGCACTTAAACTCTATGCACGATTACGTCTGTGGGGGAGTAAAAAAGAAGTAAGCTGTCCTCTAAGGCTCTCCCTTTACAAAAGAGAGTGCGTTGAGGGCAGCTTATTGTTTTTTTAATCATTTCGTATTTAGAGTGATAGCCGAAGAAACCCATCACGTTCGTTGAGTGGCTTTGGCGTTCCGCTGCTCATCCCAAGGTAACGGGAAAGAATCCCTACCACGACGCATCCGCATGCCGATGGAGGTGAGATGCAACAACAATCGAAAGCATCCGATGTGTTATACAATTTATGTGCGCCTTAAGGAATCCGAGGTTGTCTCTAATAATTCGTCGCCATCCACTACGCCGTCCCCTCCCTCATAGCCCGTGTGTCTATGACGCGCGTTGAGCTCCACATACTGCTAGCGAATCTGCGCCACAATTATTCCTGCCGGCTTTATACCGAGTGTTCCAAAAATTTTCAAAAATTGGTTTTTGGAGGAAAAATATGCCTTTTGCGGCATAGTAATAACAATGTTGGCGGTATCAGAAAATCTGGGAGTCGTCTTATGTACTAAGGTGGTTAAATAAATTTTATAATCAACTTTTTAACTGTCAGAGTTAGGAGCCCAATTGGAATTTGAGATCTGTAGCTGGTCGTTAGTTATAGCCATTTCAGATTATGGAATTTATACAGTGCTATTAGCCTTGGCGCTGTGGCTCGAAAATGTTTTGCTTTTTCGACTAGTTACGTGCACTGGAGAAGGTGCACTGAAAACGTCTATGACGTTTTTCGCATACATCAAATATATTTTTTTGCGAGCAGAGATGTATTAGCGGAGATGTATAACAGTTTACCGAGGCCTCCTGCGCAAGCGCGGTGGCCCCTCCTGGCCGCATGAATGTTACTGCGCGAGAAGTATCCGGTCAACCTGTATACGTCCCCGCTAATAAGTATCCGGAACGCGAAAAACGTCTATTCTCGAGTGGCACCGCAACGCAGGCAACTTATACGGGCTCGCCGATGATGCATACCACGCGCCGCTGCTGCGCCAAAGGTCATAGCTTTGGCTGTGCCATCAGCCAAAGACTTCCAGTAGTTCTTGCAAGAATGATCGGGACTTGTGTGGTACACACTGTGTAAAAGCGTGAGTGACGAGGGCCTCTCTCCTAACTATATATACAGATAGCGGTTGGTCATATTCTTCGCGTTTCTCTACCGTATGATTTATAGTGTGAATATGTTCTACAGTCGAGTATCCTTTACAAAAACCTGCCTGATGATTATGGTGGTTGAAGTGCAAGGTTGTCCGGATTCTATTAGCGATTACCTTAGTAAATAGCTTGCAAGCAACGCAGAGCAAGCTGATCGGTCTGTAATTTTTCAAGTCCTTGGCGTCTTTTCTTATCAGTTACGATAATGTTAGAGCTCTTACAAACTTCTGGCCATAAAACTTCGAGGTCATTAGGCACTGCGTATACAGAGTGACTAGTTCTTCTACCACAATCTTTCCTTCGTCCTTTTGGCCTGCCATACAGGTGGGCGCAGATCTGCATTGCTGAGGTGGCGCGTTTCACGACTTTTGGTGGCGGCAAAGGTTCGCATGTGCGCAGGCTAAGCGCAGGCACCCAGGTATAGAGAAGGGGCATTTGAACTTAGTTCAAATCGGTTGCCAAGATGCAAGTTTTGCGTACGAACTTTAAACGAGAGCCATCAAGCACAATTAGCGCCTTAAGCAACTGATGCCGTATAAAGGGAAGCTGGCGGAAGTAACTCAAGATTACCTGTGTAAAGCGTGAGCTTTGGTCCAATGTAAAAACTTTAGATTGGACTTAAGACTACTGCAGTGCTTTGAATGCGTAAGGATTTGTCTCTCATTGTGTGCTACTATAGTTGATTTTTGTTTCCTGTCGAGTAAGCAGTACAAATACCTCAAAGGCTTTTTTTGGGAGAGAAAATATGTTTGACCTACGCGCAAATTCTAGGAACCTCTACATTAACTCCACCTGTTCCTACTTGTTCCTGTTCTGCAGGGTTCGGAGTCAAGGCCCAGCAGCAGGCTCTCATCATCCAGCCAGTCTTTGTTGGTGCATACTCCATTGCCATCGTTCATTGGCAGCCCGGGAAGGCAGCTGGGTCACATGGAACCGCAGCTGCAGCCTCTGGTGGAATGGGAGCTGAAAACAGAACGCTTCGCCGCGCCACCTTCGCCTTCGATGTACCTGAATACGGAGCAGCAGAGGATTCCGAAACCTGTGTATTCGTGTGAGTGTCCGTGATGGGAGTTACCCGCCTGCACTTAAACTCTATGCACGATTACGTCTGTGGGGGAGTAAAAAAGAAGTAAGCTGTCCTCTAAGGCTCTCCCTTTACAAAAGAGAGTGCGTTGAGGGCAGCTTATTGTTTTTTTAATCATTTCGTATTTAGAGTGATAGCCGAAGAAACCCATCACGTTCGTTGAGTGGCTTTGGCGTTCCGCTGCTCATCCCAAGGTAACGGGAAAGAATCCCTACCACGACGCATCCGCATGCCGATGGAGGTGAGATGCAACAACAATCGAAAGCATCCGATGTGTTATACAATTTATGTGCGCCTTAAGGAATCCGAGGTCGTCTCTAATAATTCGTCGCCATCCACTACGCCGTCCCCTCCCTCATAGCCCGTGTGTCTATGACGCGCGTTGAGCTCCACATACTGCTAGCGAATCTGCGCCACAATTATTCCTGCCGGCTTTATACCGAGTGTTCCAAAAATTTTCAAAAATTGGTTTTTGGAGGAAAAATATGCCTTTTGCGGCATAGTAATAACAATGTTGGCGGTACCAGAAAATCTGGGAGTCGTCTTATGTAGTAAGGTGGTTAAATAAATTTTATAATCAACTTTTTAACTATCAGAGTTAGGAGCCCAATTGGAATTTGAGATCTGTAGCTGGTCGTTAGTTATAGCCATTTCAGATTATGGAATTTATACAGTGCTATTAGCCTTGGCGCTGTGGCTCGAAAATGTTTTGCTTTTTCGACTAGTTACGTGCACTGGAGAAGGTGCACTGAAAACGTCTATGACGTTTTTCGCATACATCTAATATATTTTTTTGCAAGCAGAGATGTATTAGCGGAGATGTATAACAGTTTACCGAGGCCTCCTGCGCAAGCGCGGTGGCCCCTCCTGGCCGCATGAATGTTACTGCGCGAGAAGTATCCGGTCAACCTGTATACGTCCCCGCTAATAAGTATCCGGAACGCGAAAAACGTCTATTCTCGAGTCGCACCGCAACGCAGGCAACTTATACGGGCTCGCCGATGATGCATACCACGCGCCGCTGCTGCGCCAAAGGTCATAGCTTTGGCTGTGCCATCAGCCAAAGACTTCCAGTAGTTCTTGCAAGAATGATCGGGACTTGTGTGGTACACACTGTGTAAAAGCGTGAGTGACGAGGGCCTCTCTCCTAACTATATATACAGATAGCGGTTGGTCATATTCTTCGCGTTTCTCTACCGTATGATTTATAGTGTGAATATGTTCTACAGTCGAGTATCCTTTACAAAAACCTGCCTGATGATTATGGTGGTTGAAGTGCAAGGTTGTCCGGATTCTATTAGCGATTACCTTAGTAAATAGCTTGCAAGCAACGCAGAGCAAGCTGATCGGTCTGTAATTTTTCAAGTCCTTGGCGTCTTTTCTTATCAGTTACGATAATGTTAGAGCTCTTACAAACTTCTGGCCATAAAACTTCGAGGTCATTAGGCACTGCGTATACAGAGTGACTAGTTCTTCTACCACAATCTTTCCTTCGTCCTTTTGGCCTGCCATACAGGTGGGCGCAGATCTGCATTGCTGAGGTGGCGCGTTTCACGACTTTTGGTGGCGGCAAAGGTTCGCATGTGCGCAGGCTAAGCGCAGGCACCCAGGTATAGAGAAGGGGCATTTGAACTTAGTTCAAATCGGTTGCCAAGATGCAAGTTTTGCGTACGAACTTTAAACGAGAGCCATCAAGCACAATTAGCGCCTTAAGCAACTGATGCCGTATAAAGGGAAGCTGGCGAAAGTAACTCAAGATCACCTGTGTAAAGCGTGAGCTTTGGTCCAATGTAAAAACTTTAGATTGGACTTAAGACTACTGCAGTGCTTTGAATGCGTAAGGATTTGTCTCTCATTGTGTGCTACTATAGTTGATTTTTGTTTCCTGTCGAGTAAGCAGTACAAATACCTCAAAGGCTTTTTTTGGGAGAGAAAATATGTTTGACCTACGCGCAAATTCTAGGAACCTCTACATTAACTCCACCTGTTCCTACTTGTTCCTGTTCTGCAGGGTTCGGAGTCAAGGCCCAGCAGCAGGCTCTCATCATCCAGCCAGTCTTTGTTGGTGCATACTCCATTGCCATCGTTCATTGGCAGCCCGGGAAGGCAGCTGGGTCACATGGAACCGCAGCTGCAGCCTCTGGTGGAATGGGAGCTGAAAACAGAACGCTTCGCCGCGCCACCTTCGCCTTCGATGTACCTGAATACGGAGCAGCAGAGGATTCCGAAACCTGTGTATTCGTGTGAGTGTCCGTGATGGGAGTTACCCGCCTGCACTTAAACTCTATGCACGATTACGTCTGTGGGGGAGTAAAAAAGAAGTAAGCTGTCCTCTAAGGCTCTCCCTTTACAAAAGAGAGTGCGTTGAGGGCAGCTTATTGTTTTTTTAATCATTTCGTATTTAGAGTGATAGCCGAAGAAACCCGTCACGTTCGTTGAGTGGCTTTGGCGTTCCGCTGCTCATCCCAAGGTAACGGGAAAGAATCCCTACCACGACGCATCCGCATGCCGATGGAGGTGAGATGCAACAACAATCGAAAGCATCCGATGTGTTATACAATTTATGTGCGCCTTAAGGAATCCGAGGTTGTCTCTAATAATTCGTCGCCATCCACTACGCCGTCCCCTCCCTCATAGCCCGTGTGTCTATGACGCGCGTTGAGCTCCACATACTGCTAGCGAATCTGCGCCACAATTATTCCTGCCGGCTTTATACCGAGTGTTCCAAAAATTTTCAAAAATTGGTTTTTGGAGGAAAAATATGCCTTTTGCGGCATAGTAATAACAATGTTGGCGGTATCAGAAAATCTGGGAGTCGTCTTATGTACTAAGGTGGTTAAATAAATTTTATAATCAACTTTTTAACTGTCAGAGTTAGGAGCCCAATTGGAATTTGACATCTGTAGCTGGTCGTTAGTTATAGCCATTTCAGATTATGGAATTTATACAGTGCTATTAGCCTTGGCGCTGTGGCTCGAAAATGTTTTGCTTTTTCGACTAGTTACGTGCACTGGAGAAGGTGCACTGAAAACGTCTATGACGTTTTTCGCATACATCTAATATATTTTTTTGCGAGCAGAGATGTATTAGCGGAGATGTATAACAGTTTACCGAGGCCTCCTGCGCAAGCGCGGTGGCCCCTCCTGGCCGCATGAATGTTACTGCGCGAGAAGTATCCGGTCAACCTGTATACGTCCCCGCTAATAAGTATCCGGAACGCGAAAAACGTCTATTCTCGAGTCGCACCGCAACGCAGGCAACTTATACGGGCTCGCCGATGATGCATACCACGCGCCGCTGCTGCGCCAAAGGTCATAGCTTTGGCTGTGCCATCAGCCAAAGACTTCCAGTAGTTCTTGCAAGAATGATCGGGACTTGTGTGGTACACACTGTGTAAAAGCGTGAGTGACGAGGGCCTCTCTCCTAACTATATATACAGATAGCGGTTGGTCATATTCTTCGCGTTTCTCTACCGTATGATTTATAGTGTGAATATGTTCTACAGTCGAGTATCCTTTACAAAAACCTGCCTGATGATTATGGTGGTTGAAGTGCAAGGTTGTCCGGATTCTATTAGCGATTACCTTAGTAAATAGCTTGCAAGCAACGCAGAGCAAGCTGATCGGTCTGTAATTTTTCAAGTCCTTGGCGTCTTTTCTTATCAGTTACGATAATGTTAGAGCTCTTACAAACTTCTGGCCATAAAACTTCGAGGTCATTAGGCACTGCGTATACAGAGTGACTAGTTCTTCTACCACAATCTTTCCTTCGTCCTTTTGGCCTGCCATACAGGTGGGCGCAGATCTGCATTGCTGAGGTGGCGCGTTTCACGACTTTTGGTGGCGGCAAAGGTTCGCATGTGCGCAGGCTAAGCGCAGGCACCCAGGTATAGAGAAGGGGCATTTGAACTTAGTTCAAATCGGTTGCCAAGATGCAAGTTTTGCGTACGAACTTTAAACGAGAGCCATCAAGCACAATTAGCGCCTTAAGCAACTGATGCCGTGTAAAGGGAAGCTGGCGGAAGTAACTCAAGATTACCTGTGTAAAGCGTGAGCTTTGGTCCAATGTAAAAACTTTAGATTGGACTTAAGACTACTGCAGTGCTTTGAATGCGTAAGGATTTGTCTCTCATTGTGTGCTACTATAGTTGATTTTTGTTTCCTGTCGAGTAAGCAGTACAAATACCTCAAAGGCTTTTTTTGGGAGAGAAAATATGTTTGACCTACGCGCAAATTCTAGGAACCTCTACATTAACTCCACCTGTTCCTACTTGTTCCTGTTCTGCAGGGTTCGGAGTCAAAGCCCTGCAGCAGGCTCTCATCATCCAGCCAGTCTTTGTTGGTGCATACTCCATTGCCATCGTTCATTGGCAGCCCGGGAAGGCAGCTGGGTCACATGGAACCGCAGCTGCAGCCTCTGGTGGAATGGGAGCTGAAAACAGAACGCTTCGCCGCGCCACCTTCGCCTTCGATGTACCTGAATACGGAGCAGCAGAGGATTCCGAAACCTGTGTATTCGTGTGAGTGTCCGTGATGGGAGTTACCCGCCTGCACTTAAACTCTATGCACGATTACGTCTGTGGGGGAGTAAAAAAGAAGTAAGCTGTCCTCTAAGGCTCTCCCTTTACAAAAGAGAGTGCGTTGAGGGCAGCTTATTGTTTTTTTAATCATTTCGTATTTAGAGTGATAGCCGAAGAAACCCATCACGTTCGTTGAGTGGCTTTGGCGTTCCGCTGCTCATCCCAAGGTAACGGGAAAGAATCCCTACCACGACGCATCCGCATGCCGATGGAGGTGAGATGCAACAACAATCGAAAGCATCCGATGTGTTATACAATTTATGTGCGCCTTAAGGAATCCGAGGTTGTCTCTAATAATTCGTCGCCATCCACTACGCCGTCCCCTCCCTCATAGCCCGTGTGTCTATGACGCGCGTTGAGCTCCACATACTGCTAGCGAATCTGCGCCACAATTATTCCTGCCGGCTTTATACCGAGTGTTCCAAAAATTTTCAAAAATTGGTTTTTGGAGGAAAAATATGCCTTTTGCGGCATAGTAATAACAATGTTGGCGGTATCAGAAAATCTGGGAGTCGTCTTATGTACTAAGGTGGTTAAATAAATTTTATAATCAACTTTTTAACTGTCAGAGTTAGGAGCCCAATTGGAATTTGAGATCTGTAGCTGGTCGTTAGTTATAGCCATTTCAGATTATGGAATTTATACAGTGCTATTAGCCTTGGCGCTGTGGCTCGAAAATGTTTTGCTTTTTCGACTAGTTACGTGCACTGGAGAAGGTGCACTGAAAACGTCTATGACGTTTTTCGCATACATCTAATATATTTTTTTGCGAGCAGAGATGTATTAGCGGAGATGTATAACAGTTTACCGAGGCCTCCTGCGCAAGCGCGGTGGCCCCTCCTGGCCGCATGAATGTTACTGCGCGAGAAGTATCCGGTCAACCTGTATACGTCCCCGCTAATAAGTATCCGGAACGCGAAAAACGTCTATTCTCGAGTGGCAACGCAACGCAGGCAACTTATACGGGCTCGCCGATGATGCATACCACGCGCCGCTGCTGCGCCAAAGGTCATAGCTTTGGCTGTGCCATCAGCCAAAGACTTCCAGTAGTTCTTGCAAGAATGATCGGGACTTGTGTGGTACACACTGTGTAAAAGCGTGAGTGACGAGGGCCTCTCTCCTAACTATATATACAGATAGCGGTTGGTCATATTCTTCGCGTTTCTCTACCGTATGATTTATAGTGTGAATATGTTCTACAGTCGAGTATCCTTTACAAAAACCTGCCTGATGATTATGGTGGTTGAAGTGCAAGGTTGTCCGGATTCTATTAGCGATTACCTTAGTAAATAGCTTGCAAGCAACGCAGAGCAAGCTGATCGGTCTGTAATTTTTCAAGTCCTTGGCGTCTTTTCTTATCAGTTACGATAATGTTAGAGCTCTTACAAACTTCTGGCCATAAAACTTCGAGGTCATTAGGCACTGCGTATACAGAGTGACTAGTTCTTCTACCACAATCTTTCCTTCGTCCTTTTGGCCTGCCATACAGGTGGGCGCAGATCTGCATTGCTGAGGTGGCGCGTTTCACGACTTTTGGTGGCGGCAAAGGTTCGCTTTTGCGCAGGCTAAGCGCAGGCACCCAGGTATAGAGAAGGGGCATTTGAACTTAGTTCAAATCGGTTGCCAAGATGCAAGTTTTGCGTACGAACTTTAAACGAGAGCCATCAAGCACAATTAGCGCCTTAAGCAACTGATGCCGTATAAAGGGAAGCTGGCGGAAGTAACTCAAGATTACCTGTGTAAAGCGTGAGCTTTGGTCCAATGTAAAAACTTTAGATTGGACTTAAGACTACTGCAGTGCTTTGAATGCGTAAGGATTTGTCTCTCATTGTGTGCTACTATAGTTGATTTTTGTTTCCTGTCGAGTAAGCAGTACAAATACCTCAAAGGCTTTTTTTGGGAGAGAAAATATGTTAGACCTACGCGCAAATTCTAGGAACCTCTACATTAACTCCACCTGTTCCTACTTGTTCCTGTTCTGCAGGGTTCGGAGTCAAGGCCCAGCAGCAGGCTCTCATCATCCAGCCAGTCTTTGTTGGTGCATACTCCATTGCCATCGTTCATTGGCAGCCCGGGAAGGCAGCTGGGTCACATGGAACCGCAGCTGCAGCCTCTGGTGGAATGGGAGCTGAAAACAGAACGCTTCGCCGCGCCACCTTCGCCTTCGATGTACCTGAATACGGAGCAGCAGAGGATTCCGAAACCTGTGTATTCGTGTGAGTGTCCGTGATGGGAGTTACCCGCCTGCACTTAAACTCTATGCACGATTACGTCTGTGGGGGAGTAAAAAAGAAGTAAGCTGTCCTCTAAGGCTCTCTTTTTAGAAAAGAGAGTGCGTTGAGGGCAGCTTATTGTTTTTTTAATCATTTCGTATTTAGAGTGATAGCCGAAGAAACCCATCACGTTCGTTGAGTGGCTTTGGCGTTCCGCTGCTCATCCCAAGGTAACGGGAAAGAATCCCTACCACGACGCATCCGCATGCCGATGGAGGTGAGATGCAACAACAATCGAAAGCATCCGATGTGTTATACAATTTATGTGCGCCTTAAGGAATCCGAGGTCGTCTCTAATAATTCGTCGCCATCCACTACGCCGTCCCCTCCCTCATAGCCCGTGTGTCTATGACGCGCGTTGAGCTCCACATACTGCTAGCGAATCTGCGCCACAATTATTCCTGCCGGCTTTATACCGAGTGTTCCAAAAATTTTCAAAAATTGGTTTTTGGAGGAAAAATATGCCTTTTGCGGCATAGTAATAACAATGTTGGCGGTACCAGAAAATCTGGGAGTCGTCTTATGTAGTAAGGTGGTTAAATAAATTTTATAATCAACTTTTTAACTGTCAGAGTTAGGAGCCCAATTGGAATTTGAGATCTGTAGCTGGTCGTTAGTTATAGCCATTTCAGATTATGGAATTTATACAGTGCTATTAGCCTTGGCGCTGTGGCTCGAAAATGTTTTGCTTTTTCGACTAGTTACGTGCACTGGAGAAGGTGCACTGAAAACGTCTATGACGTTTTTCGCATACATCTAATATATTTTTTTGCAAGCAGAGATGTATTAGCGGAGATGTATAACAGTTTACCGAGGCCTCCTGCGCAAGCGCGGTGGCCCCTCCTGGCCGCATGAATGTTACTGCGCGAGAAGTATCCGGTCAACCTGTATACGTCCCCGCTAATAAGTATCCGGAACGCGAAAAACGTCTATTCTCGAGTCGCACCGCAACGCAGGCAACTTATACGGGCTCGCCGATGATGCATACCACGCGCCGCTGCTGCGCCAAAGGTCATAGCTTTGGCTGTGCCATCAGCCAAAGACTTCCAGTAGTTCTTGCAAGAATGATCGGGACTTGTGTGGTACACACTGTGTAAAAGCGTGAGTGACGAGGGCCTCTCTCCTAACTATATATACAGATAGCGGTTGGTCATATTCTTCGCGTTTCTCTACCGTATGATTTATAGTGTGAATATGTTCTACAGTCGAGTATCCTTTACAAAAACCTGCCTGATGATTATGGTGGTTGAAGTGCAAGGTTGTCCGGATTCTATTAGCGATTACCTTAGTAAATAGCTTGCAAGCAACGCAGAGCAAGCTGATCGGTCTGTAATTTTTCAAGTCCTTGGCGTCTTTTCTTATCAGTTACGATAATGTTAGAGCTCTTACAAACTTCTGGCCATAAAACTTCGAGGTCATTAGGCACTGCGTATACAGAGTGACTAGTTCTTCTACCACAATCTTTCCTTCGTCCTTTTGGCCTGCCATACAGGTGGGCGCAGATCTGCATTGCTGAGGTGGCGCGTTTCACGACTTTTGGTGGCGGCAAAGGTTCGCATGTGCGCAGGCTAAGCGCAGGCACCCAGGTATAGAGAAGGGGCATTTGAACTTAGTTCAAATCGGTTGCCAAGATGCAAGTTTTGCGTACGAACTTTAAACGAGAGCCATCAAGCACAATTAGCGCCTTAAGCAACTGATGCCGTATAAAGGGAAGCTGGCGAAAGTAACTCAAGATTACCTGTGTAAAGCGTGAGCTTTGGTCCAATGTAAAAACTTTAGATTGGACTTAAGACTACTGCAGTGCTTTGAATGCGTAAGGATTTGTCTCTCATTGTGTGCTACTATAGTTGATTTTTGTTTCCTGTCGAGTAAGCAGTACAAATACCTCAAAGGCTTTTTTTGGGAGAGAAAATATGTTTGACCTACGCGCAAATTCTAGGAACCTCTACATTAACTCCACCTGTTCCTACTTGTTCCTGTTCTGCAGGGTTCGGAGTCAAGGCCCAGCAGCAGGCTCTCATCATCCAGCCAGTCTTTGTTGGTGCATACTCCATTGCCATCGTTCATTGGCAGCCCGGGAAGGCAGCTGGGTCACATGGAACCGCAGCTGCAGCCTCTGGTGGAATGGGAGCTGAAAACAGAACGCTTCGCCGCGCCACCTTCGCCTTCGATGTACCTGAATACGGAGCAGCAGAGGATTCCGAAACCTGTGTATTCGTGTGAGTGTCCGTGATGGGAGTTACCCGCCTGCACTTAAACTCTATGCACGATTACGTCTGTGGGGGAGTAAAAAAGAAGTAAGCTGTCCTCTAAGGCTCTCCCTTTACAAAAGAGAGTGCGTTGAGGGCAGCTTATTGTTTTTTTAATCATTTCGTATTTAGAGTGATAGCCGAAGAAACCCATCACGTTCGTTGAGTGGCTTTGGCGTTCCGCTGCTCATCCCAAGGTAACGGGAAAGAATCCCTACCACGACGCATCCGCATGCCGATGGAGGTGAGATGCAACAACAATCGAAAGCATCCGATGTGTTATACAATATATGTGCGCCTTAAGGAATCCGAGGTTGTCTCTAATAATTCGTCGCCATCCACTACGCCGTCCCCTCCCTCATAGCCCGTGTGTCTATGACGCGCGTTGAGCTCCACATACTGCTAGCGAATCTGCGCCACAATTATTCCTGCCGGCTTTATACCGAGTGTTCCAAAAATTTTCAAAAATTGGTTTTTGGAGGAAAAATATGCCTTTTGCGGCATAGTAATAACAATGTTGGCGGTATCAGAAAATCTGGGAGTCGTCTTATGTACTAAGGTGGTTAAATAAATTTTATAATCAACTTTTTAACTGTCAGAGTTAGGAGCCCAATTGGAATTTGACATCTGTAGCTGGTCGTTAGTTATAGCCATTTCAGATTATGGAATTTATACAGTGCTATTAGCCTTGGCGCTGTGGCTCGAAAATGTTTTGCTTTTTCGACTAGTTACGTGCACTGGAGAAGGTGCACTGAAAACGTCTATGACGTTTTTCGCATACATCTAATATATTTTTTTGCGAGCAGAGATGTATTAGCGGAGATGTATAACAGTTTACCGAGGCCTCCTGCGCAAGCGCGGTGGCCCCTCCTGGCCGCATGAATGTTACTGCGCGAGAAGTATCCGGTCAACCTGTATACGTCCCCGCTAATAAGTATCCGGAACGCGAAAAACGTCTATTCTCGAGTCGCACCGCAACGCAGGCAACTTATACGGGCTCGCCGATGATGCATACCACGCGCCGCTGCTGCGCCAAAGGTCATAGCTTTGGCTGTGCCATCAGCCAAAGACTTCCAGTAGTTCTTGCAAGAATGATCGGGACTTGTGTGGTACACACTGTGTAAAAGCGTGAGTGACGAGGGCCTCTCTCCTAACTATATATACAGATAGCGGTTGGTCATATTCTTCGCGTTTCTCTACCGTATGATTTATAGTGTGAATATGTTCTACAGTCGAGTATCCTTTACAAAAACCTGCCTGATGATTATGGTGGTTGAAGTGCAAGGTTGTCCGGATTCTATTAGCGATTACCTTAGTAAATAGCTTGCAAGCAACGCAGAGCAAGCTGATCGGTCTGTAATTTTTCAAGTCCTTGGCGTCTTTTCTTATCAGTTACGATAATGTTAGAGCTCTTACAAACTTCTGGCCATAAAACTTCGAGGTCATTAGGCACTGCGTATACAGAGTGACTAGTTCTTCTACCACAATCTTTCCTTCGTCCTTTTGGCCTGCCATACAGGTGGGCGCAGATCTGCATTGCTGAGGTGGCGCGTTTCACGACTTTTGGTGGCGGCAAAGGTTCGCATGTGCGCAGGCTAAGCGCAGGCACCCAGGTATAGAGAAGGGGCATTTGAACTTAGTTCAAATCGGTTGCCAAGATGCAAGTTTTGCGTACGAACTTTAAACGAGAGCCATCAAGCACAATTAGCGCCTTAAGCAACTGATGCCGTATAAAGGGAAGCTGGCGGAAGTAACTCAAGATTACCTTTGTAAAGCGTGAGCTTTGGTCCAATGTAAAAACTTTAGATTGGACTTAAGACTACTGCAGTGCTTTGAATGCGTAAGGATTTGTCTCTCATTGTGTGCTACTATAGTTGATTTTTGTTTCCTGTCGAGTAAGCAGTACCTCAAAGGCTTTTTTTGGGAGAGAAAATATGTTTGACCTACGCGCAAATTCTAGGAACCTCTACATTAACTCCACCTGTTCCTACTTGTTCCTGTTCTGCAGGGTTCGGAGTCAAGGCCCAGCAGCAGGCTCTCATCATCCAGCCAGTCTTTGTTGGTGCATACTCCATTGCCATCGTTCATTGGCAGCCCGGGAAGGCAGCTGGGTCACATGGAACCGCAGCTGCAGCCTCTGGTGGAATGGGAGCTGAAAACAGAACGCTTCGCCGCGCCACCTTCGCCTTCGATGTACCTGAATACGGAGCAGCAGAGGATTCCGAAACCTGTGTATTCGTGTGAGTGTCCGTGATGGGAGTTACCCGCCTGCACTTGAACTCTATGCACGATTACGTCTGTGGGGGAGTAAAAAAGAAGTAAGCTGTCCTCTAAGGCTCTCCCTTTACAAAAGAGAGTGCGTTGAGGGCAGCTTATTGTTTTTTTAATCATTTCGTATTTAGAGTGATAGCCGAAGAAACCCATCACGTTCGTTGAGTGGCTTTGGCGTTCCGCTGCTCATCCCAAGGTAACGGGAAAGAATCCCTACCACGACGCATCCGCATGCCGATGGAGGTGAGATGCAACAACAATCGAAAGCATCCGATGTGTTATACAATTTATGTGCGCCTTAAGGAATCCGAGGTTGTCTCTAACAATTCGTCGCCATCCACTACGCCGTCCCCTCCCTCATAGCCCGTGTGTCTATGACGCGCGTTGAGCTCCACATACTGCTAGCGAATCTGCGCCACAATTATTCCTGCCGGCTTTATACCGAGTGTTCCAAAAATTTTCAAAAATTGGTTTTTGGAGGAAAAATATGCCTTTTGCGGCATAGTAATAACAATGTTGGCGGTACCAGAAAATCTGGGAGTCGTCTTATGTACTAAGGTGGTTAAATAAATTTTATAATCAACTTTTTAACTGTCAGAGTTAGGAGCCCAATTGGAATTTGAGATCTGTAGCTGGTCGTTAGTTATAGCCATTTCAGATTATGGAATTTATACAGTGCTATTAGCCTTGGCGCTGTGGCTCGAAAATGTTTTGCTTTTTCGACTAGTTACGTGCACTGGAGAAGGTGCACTGAAAACGTCTATGACGTTTTTCGCATACATCTAATATATTTTTTTGCAAGCAGAGATGTATTAGCGGAGATGTATAACAGTTTACCGAGGCCTCCTGCGCAAGCGCGGTGGCCCCTCCTGGCCGCATGAATGTTACTGTGCGAGAAGTATCCGGTCAACCTGTATACGTCCCCGCTAATAAGTATCCGGAACGCGAAAAACGTCTATTCTCGAGTGGCACCGCAACGCAGGCAACTTATACGGGCTCGCCGATGATGCATACCACGCGCCGCTGCTGCGCCAAAGGTCATAGCTTTGGCTGTGCCATCAGCCAAAGACTTCCAGTAGTTCTTGCAAGAATGATCGGGACTTGTGTGGTACACACTGTGTAAAAGCGTGAGTGACGAGGGCCTCTCTCCTAACTATATATACAGATAGCGGTTGGTCATATTCTTCGCGTTTCTCTACCGTATGATTTATAGTGTGAATATGTTCTACAGTCGAGTATCCTTTACAAAAACCTGCCTGATGATTATGGTGGTTGAAGTGCAAGGTTGTCCGGATTCTATTAGCGATTACCTTAGTAAATAGCTTGCAAGCAACGCAGAGCAAGCTGATCGGTCTGTAATTTTTCAAGTCCTTGGCGTCTTTTCTTATCAGTTACGATAATGTTAGAGCTCTTACAAACTTCTGGCCATAAAACTTCGAGGTCATTAGGCACTGCGTATACAGAGTGACTAGTTCTTCTACCACAATCTTTCCTTCGTCCTTTTGGCCTGCCATACAGGTGGGCGCAGATCTGCATTGCTGAGGTGGCGCGTTTCACGACTTTTGGTGGCGGCAAAGGTTCGCATGTGCGCAGGCTAAGCGCAGGCACCCAGGTATAGAGAAGGGGCATTTGAACTTAGTTCAAATCGGTTGCCAAGATGCAAGTTTTGCGTACGAACTTTAAACGAGAGCCATCAAGCACAATTAGCGCCTTAAGCAACTGATGCCGTATAAAGGGAAGCTGGCGGAAGTAACTCAAGATTACCTGTGTAAAGCGTGAGCTTTGGTCCAATGTAAAAACTTTAGATTGGACTTAAGACTACTGCAGTGCTTTGAATGCGTAAGGATTTGTCTCTCATTGTGTGCTACTATAGTTGATTTTTGTTTCCTGTCGAGTAAGCAGTACGAATACCTCAAAGGCTTTTTTTGGGAGAGAAAATATGTTTGACCTACGCGCAAATTCTAGGAACCTCTACATTAACTCCGCCTGTTCCTACTTGTTCCTGTTCTGCAGGGTTCGGAGTCAAGGCCCAGCAGCAGGCTCTCATCATCCAGCCAGTCTTTGTTGGTGCATACTCCATTGCCATCGTTCATTGGCAGCCCGGGAAGGCAGCTGGGTCACATGGAACCGCAGCTGCAGCCTCTGGTGGAATGGGAGCTGAAAACAGAACGCTTCGCCGCGCCACCTTCGCCTTCGATGTACCTGAATACGGAGCAGCAGAGGATTCCGAAACATGTGTATTCGTGTGAGTGTCCGTGATGGGAGTTACCCGCCTGCACTTAAACTCTATGCACGATTACGTCTGTGGGGGAGTAAAAAAGAAGTAAGCTGTCCTCTAAGGCTCTCTTTTTAGAAAAGAGAGTGCGTTGAGGGCAGCTTATTGTTTTTTTAATCATTTCGTATTTAGAGTGATAGCCGAAGAAACCCATCACGTTCGTTGAGTGGCTTTGGCGTTCCGCTGCTCATCCCAAGGTAACGGGAAAGAATCCCTACCACGACGCATCCGCATGCCGATGGAGGTGAGATGCAACAACAATCGAAAGCATCCGATGTGTTATACAATTTATGTGCGCCTTAAGGAATCCGAGGTTGTCTCTAATAATTCGTCGCCATCCACTACGCCGTCCCCTCCCTCATAGCCCGTGTGTCTATGACGCGCGTTGAGCTCCACATACTGCTAGCGAATCTGCGCCACAATTATTCCTGCCGGCTTTATACCGAGTGTTCCAAAAATTTTCAAAAATTGGTTTTTGGAGGAAAAATATGCCTTTTGCGGCATAGTAATAACAATGTTGGCGGTACCAGAAAATCTGGGAGTCGTCTTATGTACTAAGGTGGTTAAATAAATTTTATAATCAACTTTTTAACTGTCAGAGTTAGGAGCCCAATTGGAATTTGAGATCTGTAGCTGGTCGTTAGTTATAGCCATTTCAGATTATGGAATTTATACAGTGCTATTAGCCTTGGCGCTGTGGCTCGAAAATGTTTTGCTTTTTCGACTAGTTACGTGCACTGGAGAAGGTGCACTGAAAACGTCTATGACGTTTTTCGCATACATCTAATATATTTTTTTGCAAGCAGAGATGTATTAGCGGAGATGTATAACAGTTTACCGAGGCCTCCTGCGCAAGCGCGGTGGCCCCTCCTGGCCGCATGAATGTTACTGTGCGAGAAGTATCCGGTCAACCTGTATACGTCCCCGCTAATAAGTATCCGGAACGCGAAAAACGTCTATTCTCGAGTGGCACCGCAACGCAGGCAACTTATACGGGCTCGCCGATGATGCATACCACGCGCCGCTGCTGCGCCAAAGGTCATAGCTTTGGCTGTGCCATCAGCCAAAGACTTCCAGTAGTTCTTGCAAGAATGATCGGGACTTGTGTGGTACACACTGTGTAAAAGCGTGAGTGACGAGGGCCTCTCTCCTAACTATATATACAGATAGCGGTTGGTCATATTCTTCGCGTTTCTCTACCGTATGATTTATAGTGTGAATATGTTCTACAGTCGAGTATCCTTTACAAAAACCTGCCTGATGATTATGGTGGTTGAAGTGCAAGGTTGTCCGGATTCTATTAGCGATTACCTTAGTAAATAGCTTGCAAGCAACGCAGAGCAAGCTGATCGGTCTGTAATTTTTCAAGTCCTTGGCGTCTTTTCTTATCAGTTACGATAATGTTAGAGCTCTTACAAACTTCTGGCCATAAAACTTCGAGGTCATTAGGCACTGCGTATACAGAGTGACTAGTTCTTCTACCACAATCTTTCCTTCGTCCTTTTGGCCTGCCATACAGGTGGGCGCAGATCTGCATTGCTGAGGTGGCGCGTTTCACGACTTTTGGTGGCGGCAAAGGTTCGCATGTGCGCAGGCTAAGCGCAGGCACCCAGGTATAGAGAAGGAGCATTTGAACTTAGTTCAAATCGGTTGCCAAGATGCAAGTTTTGCGTACGAACTTTAAACGAGAGCCATCAAGCACAATTAGCGCCTTAAGCAACTGATGCCGTATAAAGGGAAGCTGGCGGAAGTAACTCAAGATTACCTGTGTAAAGCGTGAGCTTTGGTCCAATGTAAAAACTTTAGATTGGACTTAAGACTACTGCAGTGCTTTGAATGCGTAAGGATTTGTCACTCATTGTGTGCTACTATAGTTGATTTTTGTTTCCTGTCGAGTAAGCAGTACAAATACCTCAAAGGCTTTTTTTGGGAGAGAAAATATGTTTGACCTACGCGCAAATTCTAGGAACCTCTACATTAACTCCACCTGTTCCTACTTGTTCCTGTTCTGCAGGGTTCGGAGTCAAGGCCCAGCAGCAGGCTCTCATCATCCAGCCAGTCTTTGTTGGTGCATACTCCGTTGCCATCGTTCATTGGCAGCCCGGGAAGGCAGCTGGGTCACATGGAACCGCAGCTGCAGCCTCTGGTGGAATGGGAGCTGAAAACAGAACGCTTCGCCGCGCCACCTTCGCCTTCGATGTACCTGAATACGGAGCAGCAGAGGATTCCGAAACATGTGTATTCGTGTGAGTGTCCGTGATGGGAGTTACCCGCCTGCACTTAAACTCTATGCACGATTACGTCTGTGGGGGAGTAAAAAAGAAGTAAGCTGTCCTCTAAGGCTCTCTTTTTAGAAAAGAGAGTGCGTTGAGGGCAGCTTATTGTTTTTTTAATCATTTCGTATTTAGAGTGATAGCCGAAGAAACCCATCACGTTCGTTGAGTGGCTTTGGCGTTCCGCTGCTCATCCCAAGGTAACGGGAAAGAATCCCTACCACGACGCATCCGCATGCCGATGGAGGTGAGATGCAACAACAATCGAAAGCATCCGATGTGTTATACAATTTATGTGCGCCTTAAGGAATCCGAGGTTGTCTCTAATAATTCGTCGCCATCCACTACGCCGTCCCCTCCCTCATAGCCCGTGTGTCTATGACGCGCGTTGAGCTCCACATACTGCTAGCGAATCTGCGCCACAATTATTCCTGCCGGCTTTATACCGAGTGTTCCAAAAATTTTCAAAAATTGGTTTTTGGAGGAAAAATATGCCTTTTGCGGCATAGTAATAACAATGTTGGCGGTACCAGAAAATCTGGGAGTCGTCTTATGTACTAAGGTGGTTAAATAAATTTTATAATCAACTTTTTAACTGTCAGAGTTAGGAGCCCAATTGGAATTTGAGATCTGTAGCTGGTCGTTAGTTATAGCCATTTCAGATTATGGAATTTATACAGTGCTATTAGCCTTGGCGCTGTGGCTCGAAAATGTTTTGCTTTTTCGACTAGTTACGTGCACTGGAGAAGGTGCACTGAAAACGTCTATGACGTTTTTCGCATACATCTAATATATTTTTTTGCAAGCAGAGATGTATTAGCGGAGATGTATAACAGTTTACCGAGGCCTCCTGCGCAAGCGCGGTGGCCCCTCCTGGCCGCATGAATGTTACTGTGCGAGAAGTATCCGGTCAACCTGTATACGTCCCCGCTAATAAGTATCCGGAACGCGAAAAACGTCTATTCTCGAGTGGCACCGCAACGCAGGCAACTTATACGGGCTCGCCGATGATGCATACCACGCGCCGCTGCTGCGCCAAAGGTCATAGCTTTGGCTGTGCCATCAGCCAAAGACTTCCAGTAGTTCTTGCAAGAATGATCGGGACTTGTGTGGTACACACTGTGTAAAAGCGTGAGTGACGAGGGCCTCTCTCCTAACTATATATACAGATAGCGGTTGGTCATATTCTTCGCGTTTCTCTACCGTATGATTTATAGTGTGAATATGTTCTACAGTCGAGTATCCTTTACAAAAACCTGCCTGATGATTATGGTGGTTGAAGTGCAAGGTTGTCCGGATTCTATTAGCGATTACCTTAGTAAATAGCTTGCAAGCAACGCAGAGCAAGCTGATCGGTCTGTAATTTTTCAAGTCCTTGGCGTCTTTTCTTATCAGTTACGATAATGTTAGAGCTCTTACAAACTTCTGGCCATAAAACTTCGAGGTCATTAGGCACTGCGTATACAGAGTGACTAGTTCTTCTACCACAATCTTTCCTTCGTCCTTTTGGCCTGCCATACAGGTGGGCGCAGATCTGCATTGCTGAGGTGGCGCGTTTCACGACTTTTGGTGGCGGCAAAGGTTCGCATGTGCGCAGGCTAAGCGCAGGCACCCAGGTATAGAGAAGGGGCATTTGAACTTAGTTCAAATCGGTTGCCAAGATGCAAGTTTTGCGTACGAACTTTAAACGAGAGCCATCAAGCACAATTAGCGCCTTAAGCAACTGATGCCGTATAAAGGGAAGCTGGCGGAAGTAACTCAAGATTACCTGTGTAAAGCGTGAGCTTTGGTCCAATGTAAAAACTTTAGATTGGACTTAAGACTACTGCAGTGCTTTGAATGCGTAAGGATTTGTCTCTCATTGTGTGCTACTATAGTTGATTTTTGTTTCCTGTCGAGTAAGCAGTACAAATACCTCAAAGGCTTTTTTTGGGAGAGAAAATATGTTTGACCTACGCGCAAATTCTAGGAACCTCTACATTAACTCCACCTGTTCCTACTTGTTCCTGTTCTGCAGGGTTCGGAGTCAAGGCCCAGCAGCAGGCTCTCATCATCCAGCCAGTCTTTGTTGGTGCATACTCCATTGCCATCGTTCATTGGCAGCCCGGGAAGGCAGCTGGGTCACATGGAACCGCAGCTGCAGCCTCTGGTGGAATGGGAGCTGAAAACAGAACGCTTCGCCGCGCCACCTTTGCCTTCGATGTACCTGAATACGGAGCAGCAGAGGATTCCGAAACCTGTGTATTCGTGTGAGTGTCCGTGATGGGAGTTACCCGCCTGCACTTAAACTCTATGCACGATTACGTCTGTGGGGGAGTAAAAAAGAAGTAAGCTGTCCTCTAAGGCTCTCTTTTTAGAAAAGAGAGTGCGTTGAGGGCAGCTTATTGTTTTTTTAATCATTTCGTATTTAGAGTGATAGCCGAAGAAACCCATCACGTTCGTTGAGTGGCTTTGGCGTTCCGCTGCTCATCCCAAGGTAACGGGAAAGAATCCCTACCACGACGCATCCGCATGCCGATGGAGGTGAGATGCAACAACAATCGAAAGCATCCGATGTGTTATACAATTTATGTGCGCCTTAAGGAATCCGAGGTTGTCTCTAATAATTCGTCGCCATCCACTACGCCGTCCCCTCCCTCATAGCCCGTGTGTCTATGACGCGCGTTGAGCTCCACATACTGCTAGCTCATCTGCGCCACAATTATTCCTGCCGGCTTTATACCGAGTGTTCCAAAAATTTTCAAAAATTGGTTTTTGGAGGAAAAATATGCCTTTTGCGGCATAGTAATAACAATGTTGGCGGTACCAGAAAATCTGGGAGTCGTCTTATGTACTAAGGTGGTTAAATAAATTATATAATCAACTTTTTAACTGTCAGAGTTAGGAGCCCAATTGGAATTTGAGATCTGTAGCTGGTCGTTAGTTATAGCCATTTCAGATTGTGGAATTTATACAGTGCTATTAGCCTTGGCGCTGTGGCTCGAAAATGTTTTGCTTTTTCGACAAGTTACGTGCACTGGAGAAGGTGCACTGAAAACGTCTATGACGTTTTTCGCATACATCTAATATATTTTTTTGCAAGCAGAGATGTATTAGCGGAGATGTATAACAGTTTACCGAGGCCTCCTGCGCAAGCGCGGTGGCCCCTCCTGGCCGCATGAATGTTACTGCGCGAGAAGTATCCGGTCAACCTGTATACGTCCCCGCTAATAAGTATCCGGAACGCGAAAAACGTCTATTCTCGAGTCGCACCGCAACGCAGGCAACTTATACGGGCTCGCCGATGATGCATACCACGCGCCGCTGCTGCGCCAAAGGTCATAGCTTTGGCTGTGCCATCAGCCAAAGACTTCCAGTAGTTCTTGCAAGAATGATCGGGACTTGTGTGGTACACACTGTGTAAAAGCGTGAGTGACGAGGGCCTCTCTCCTAACTATATATACAGATAGCGGTTGGTCATATTCTTCGCGTTTCTCTACCGTATGATTTATAGTGTGAATATGTTCTACAGTCGAGTATCCTTTACAAAAACCTGCCTGATGATTATGGTGGTTGAAGTGCAAGGTTGTCCGGATTCTATTAGCGATTACCTTAGTAAATAGCTTGCAAGCAACGCAGAGCAAGCTGATCGGTCTGTAATTTTTCAAGTCCTTGGCGTCTTTTCTTATCAGTTACGATAATGTTAGAGCTCTTACAAACTTCTGGCCATAAAACTTCGAGGTCATTAGGCACTGCGTATACAGAGTGACTAGTTCTTCTACCACAATCTTTCCTTCGTCCTTTTGGCCTGCCATACAGGTGGGCGCAGATCTGCATTGCTGAGGTGGCGCGTTTCACGACTTTTGGTGGCGGCAAAGGTTCGCAATGTGCGCAGGCTAAGCGCAGGCACCCAGGTATAGAGAAGGGGCATTTGAACTTAGTTCAAATCGGTTGCCAAGATGCAAGTTTTGCGTACGAACTTTAAACGAGAGCCATCAAGCACAATTAGCGCCTTAAGCAACTGATGCCGTATAAAGGGAAGCTGGCGAAAGTAACTCAAGATTACCTGTGTAAAGCGTGAGCTTTGGTCCAATGTAAAAACTTTAGATTGGACTTAAGACTACTGCAGTGCTTTGAATGCGTAAGGATTTGTCTCTCATTGTGTGCTACTATAGTTGATTTTTGTTTCCTGTCGAGTAAGCAGTACAAATACCTCAAAGGCTTTTTTTGGGAGAGAAAATATGTTTGACCTACGCGCAAATTCTAGGAACCTCTACATTAACTCCACCTGTTCCTACTTGTTCCTGTTCTGCAGGGTTCGGAGTCAAGGCCCAGCAGCAGGCTCTCATCATCCAGCCAGTCTTTGTTGGTGCATACTCCATTGCCATCGTTCATTGGCAGCCCGGGAAGGCAGCTGGGTCACATGGAACCGCAGCTGCAGCCTCTGGTGGAATGGGAGCTGAAAACAGAACGCTTCGCCGCGCCACCTTCGCCTTCGATGTACCTGAATACGGAGCAGCAGAGGATTCCGAAACCTGTGTATTCGTGTGAGTGTCCGTGATGGGAGTTACCCGCCTGCACTTAAACTCTATGCACGATTACGTCTGTGGGGGAGTAAAAAAGAAGTAAGCTGTCCTCTAAGGCTCTCCCTTTACAAAAGAGAGTGCGTTGAGGGCAGCTTATTGTTTTTTTAATCATTTCGTATTTAGAGTGATAGCCGAAGAAACCCATCACGTTCGTTGAGTGGCTTTGGCGTTCCGCTGCTCATCCCAAGGTAACGGGAAAGAATCCCTACCACGACGCATCCGCATGCCGATGGAGGTGAGATGCAAGAACAATCGAAAGCATCCGATGTGTTATACAATTTATGTGCGCCTTAAGGAATCCGAGGTTGTCTCTAATAATTCGTCGCCATCCACTACGCCGTCCCCTCCCTCATAGCCCGTGTGTCTATGACGCGCGTTGAGCTCCACATACTGCTAGCGAATCTGCGCCACAATTATTCCTGCCGGCTTTATACCGAGTGTTCCAAAAATTTTCAAAAATTGGTTTTTGGAGGAAAAATATGCCTTTTGCGGCATAGTAATAACAATGTTGGCGGTATCAGAAAATCTGGGAGTCGTCTTATGTACTAAGGTGGTTAAATAAATTTTATAATCAACTTTTTAACTGTCAGAGTTAGGAGCCCAATTGGAATTTGACATCTGTAGCTGGTCGTTAGTTATAGCCATTTCAGATTATGGAATTTATACAGTGCTATTAGCCTTGGCGCTGTGGCTCGAAAATGTTTTGCTTTTTCGACTAGTTACGTGCACTGGAGAAGGTGCACTGAAAACGTCTATGACGTTTTTCGCATACATCTAATATATTTTTTTGCGAGCAGAGATGTATTAGCGGAGATGTATAACAGTTTACCGAGGCCTCCTGCGCAAGCGCGGTGGCCCCTCCTGGCCGCATGAATGTTACTGCGCGAGAAGTATCCGGTCAACCTGTATACGTCCCCGCTAATAAGTATCCGGAACGCGAAAAACGTCTATTCTCGAGTCGCACCGCAACGCAGGCAACTTATACGGGCTCGCCGATGATGCATACCACGCGCCGCTGCTGCGCCAAAGGTCATAGCTTTGGCTGTGCCATCAGCCAAAGACTTCCAGTAGTTCTTGCAAGAATGATCGGGACTTGTGTGGTACACACTGTGTAAAAGCGTGAGTGACGAGGGCCTCTCTCCTAACTATATATACAGATAGCGGTTGGTCATATTCTTCGCGTTTCTCTACCGTATGATTTATAGTGTGAATATGTTCTACAGTCGAGTATCCTTTACAAAAACCTGCCTGATGATTATGGTGGTTGAAGTGCAAGGTTGTCCGGATTCTATTAGCGATTACCTTAGTAAATAGCTTGCAAGCAACGCAGAGCAAGCTGATCGGTCTGTAATTTTTCAAGTCCTTGGCGTCTTTTCTTATCAGTTACGATAATGTTAGAGCTCTTACAAACTTCTGGCCATAAAACTTCGAGGTCATTAGGCACTGCGTATACAGAGTGACTAGTTCTTCTACCACAATCTTTCCTTCGTCCTTTTGGCCTGCCATACAGGTGGGCGCAGATCTGCATTGCTGAGGTGGCGCGTTTCACGACTTTTGGTGGCGGCAAAGGTTCGCATGTGCGCAGGCTAAGCGCAGGCACCCAGGTATAGAGAAGGGGCATTTGAACTTAGTTCAAATCGGTTGCCAAGATGCAAGTTTTGCGTACGAACTTTAAACGAGAGCCATCAAGCACAATTAGCGCCTTAAGCAACTGATGCCGTATAAAGGGAAGCTGGCGGAAGTAACTCAAGATTACCTGTGTAAAGCGTGAGCTTTGGTCCAATGTAAAAACTTTAGATTGGACTTAAGACTACTGCAGTGCTTTGAATGCGTAAGGATTTGTCTCTCATTGTGTGCTACTATAGTTGATTTTTGTTTCCTGTCGAGTAAGCAGTACAAATACCTCAAAGGCTTTTTTTGGGAGAGAAAATATGTTTGACCTACGCGCAAATTCTAGGAACCTCTACATTACCTCCACCTGTTCCTACTTGTTCCTGTTCTGCAGGGTTCGGAGTCAAGGCCCAGCAGCAGGCTCTCATCATCCAGCCAGTCTTTGTTGGTGGATACTCCATTGCCATCGTTCATTGGCAGCCCGGGAAGGCAGCTGGGTCACATGGAACCGCAGCTGCAGCCTCTGGTGGAATGGGAGCTGAAAACAGAACGCTTCGCCGCGCCACCTTCGCCTTCGATGTACCTGAATACGGAGCAGCAGAGGATTCCGAAACCTGTGTATTCGTGTGAGTGTCCGTGATGGGAGTTACCCGCCTGCACTTAAACTCTATGCACGATTACGTCTGTGGGGGAGTAAAAAAGAAGTAAGCTGTCCTCTAAGGCTCTCCCTTTACAAAAGAGAGTGCGTTGAGGGCAGCTTATTGTTTTTTTAATCATTTCGTATTTAGAGTGATAGCCGAAGAAACCCATCACGTTCGTTGAGTGGCTTTGGCGTTCCGCTGCTCATCCCAAGGTAACGGGAAAGAATCCCTACCACGACGCATCCGCATGCCGATGGAGGTGAGATGCAACAACAATCGAAAGCATCCGATGTGTTATACAATTTATGTGCGCCTTAAGGAATCCGAGGTTGTCTCTAATAATTCGTCGCCATCCACTACGCCGTCCCCTCCCTCATAGCCCGTGTGTCTATGACGCGCGTTGAGCTCCACATACTGCTAGCGAATCTGCGCCACAATTATTCCTGCCGGCTTTATACCGAGTGTTCCAAAAATTTTCAAAAATTGGTTTTTGGAGGAAAAATATGCCTTTTGCGGCATAGTAATAACAATGTTGGCGGTACCAGAAAATCTGGGAGTCGTCTTATGTACTAAGGTGGTTAAATAAATTTTATAATCAACTTTTTAACTGTCAGAGTTAGGAGCCCAATTGGAATTTGAGATCTGTAGCTGGTCGTTAGTTATAGCCATTTCAGATTGTGGAATTTATACAGTGCTATTAGCCTTGGCGCTGTGGCTCGAAAATGTTTTGCTTTTTCGACAAGTTACGTGCACTGGAGAAGGTGCACTGAAAACGTCTATGACGTTTTTCGCATACATCTAATATATTTTTTTGCAAGCAGAGATGTATTAGCGGAGATGTATAACAGTTTACCGAGGCCTCCTGCGCAAGCGCGGTGGCCCCTCCTGGCCGCATGAATGTTACTGCGCGAGAAGTATCCGGTCAACCTGTATACGTCCCCGCTAATAAGTATCCGGAACGCGAAAAACGTCTATTCTCGAGTCGCACCGCAACGCAGGCAACTTATACGGGCTCGCCGATGATGCATACCACGCGCCGCTGCTGCGCCAAAGGTCATAGCTTTGGCTGTGCCATCAGCCAAAGACTTCCAGTAGTTCTTGCAAGAATGATCGGGACTTGTGTGGTACACACTGTGTAAAAGCGTGAGTGACGAGGGCCTCTCTCCTAACTATATATACAGATAGCGGTTGGTCATATTCTTCGCGTTTCTCTACCGTATGATTTATAGTGTGAATATGTTCTACAGTCGAGTATCCTTTACAAAAACCTGCCTGATGATTATGGTGGTTGAAGTGCAAGGTTGTCCGGATTCTATTAGCGATTACCTTAGTAAATAGCTTGCAAGCAACGCAGAGCAAGCTGATCGGTCTGTAATTTTTCAAGTCCTTGGCGTCTTTTCTTATCAGTTACGATAATGTTAGAGCTCTTACAAACTTCTGGCCATAAAACTTCGAGGTCATTAGGCACTGCGTATACAGAGTGACTAGTTCTTCTACCACAATCTTTCCTTCGTCCTTTTGGCCTGCCATACAGGTGGGCGCAGATCTGCATTGCTGAGGTGGCGCGTTTCACGACTTTTGGTGGCGGCAAAGGTTCGCATGTGCGCAGGCTAAGCGCAGGCACCCAGGTATAGAGAAGGGGCATTTGAACTTAGTTCAAATCGGTTGCCAAGATGCAAGTTTTGCGTACGAACTTTAAACGAGAGCCATCAAGCACAATTAGCGCCTTAAGCAACTGATGCCGTATAAAGGGAAGCTGGCGGAAGTAACTCAAGATTACCTGTGTAAAGCGTGAGCTTTGGTCCAATGTAAAAACTTTAGATTGGACTTAAGACTACTGCAGTGCTTTGAATGCGTAAGGATTTGTCTCTCATTGTGTGCTACTATAGTTGATTTTTGTTTCCTGTCGAGTAAGCAGTACAAATACCTCAAAGGCTTTTTTTGGGAGAGAAAATATGTTTGACCTACGCGCAAATTCTAGGAACCTCTACATTAACTCCACCTGTTCCTACTTGTTCCTGTTCTGCAGGGTTCGGAGTCAAGGCCCAGCAGCAGGCTCTCATCATCCAGCCAGTCTTTGTTGGTGCATACTCCATTGCCATCGTTCATTGGCAGCCCGGGAAGGCAGCTGGGTCACATGGAACCGCAGCTGCAGCCTCTGGTGGAATGGGAGCTGAAAACAGAACGCTTCGCCGCGCCACCTTTGCCTTCGATGTACCTGAATACGGAGCAGCAGAGGATTCCGAAACCTGTGTATTCGTGTGAGTGTCCGTGATGGGAGTTACCCGCCTGCACTTAAACTCTATGCACGATTACGTCTGTGGGGGAGTAAAAAAGAAGTAAGCTGTCCTCTAAGGCTCTCTTTTTAGAAAAGAGAGTGCGTTGAGGGCAGCTTATTGTTTTTTTAATCATTTCGTATTTAGAGTGATAGCCGAAGAAACCCATCACGTTCGTTGAGTGGCTTTGGCGTTCCGCTGCTCATCCCAAGGTAACGGGAAAGAATCCCTACCACGACGCATCCGCATGCCGATGGAGGTGAGATGCAAGAACAATCGAAAGCATCCGATGTGTTATACAATTTATGTGCGCCTTAAGGAATCCGAGGTTGTCTCTAATAATTCGTCGCCATCCACTACGCCGTCCCCTCCCTCATAGCCCGTGTGTCTATGACGCGCGTTGAGCTCCACATACTGCTAGCGAATCTGCGCCACAATTATTCCTGCCGGCTTTATACCGAGTGTTCCAAAAATTTTCAAAAATTGGTTTTTGGAGGAAAAATATGCCTTTTGCGGCATAGTAATAACAATGTTGGCGGTATCAGAAAATCTGGGAGTCGTCTTATGTACTAAGGTGGTTAAATAAATTTTATAATCAACTTTTTAACTGTCAGAGTTAGGAGCCCAATTGGAATTTGACATCTGTAGCTGGTCGTTAGTTATAGCCATTTCAGATTATGGAATTTATACAGTGCTATTAGCCTTGGCGCTGTGGCTCGAAAATGTTTTGCTTTTTCGACTAGTTACGTGCACTGGAGAAGGTGCACTGAAAACGTCTATGACGTTTTTCGCATACATCTAATATATTTTTTGCGAGCAGAGATGTATTAGCGGAGATGTATAACAGTTTACCGAGGCCTCCTGCGCAAGCGCGGTGGCCCCTCCTGGCCGCATGAATGTTACTGCGCGAGAAGTATCCGGTCAACCTGTATACGTCCCCGCTAATAAGTATCCGGAACGCGAAAAACGTCTATTCTCGAGTCGCACCGCAACGCAGGCAACTTATACGGGCTCGCCGATGATGCATACCACGCGCCGCTGCTGCGCCAAAGGTCATAGCTTTGGCTGTGCCATCAGCCAAAGACTTCCAGTAGTTCTTGCAAGAATGATCGGGACTTGTGTGGTACACACTGTGTAAAAGCGTGAGTGACGAGGGCCTCTCTCCTAACTATATATACAGATAGCGGTTGGTCATATTCTTCGCGTTTCTCTACCGTATGATTTATAGTGTGAATATGTTCTACAGTCGAGTATCCTTTACAAAAACCTGCCTGATGATTATGGTGGTTGAAGTGCAAGGTTGTCCGGATTCTATTAGCGATTACCTTAGTAAATAGCTTGCAAGCAACGCAGAGCAAGCTGATCGGTCTGTAATTTTTCAAGTCCTTGGCGTCTTTTCTTATCAGTTACGATAATGTTAGAGCTCTTACAAACTTCTGGCCATAAAACTTCGAGGTCATTAGGCACTGCGTATACAGAGTGACTAGTTCTTCTACCACAATCTTTCCTTCGTCCTTTTGGCCTGCCATACAGGTGGGCGCAGATCTGCATTGCTGAGGTGGCGCGTTTCACGACTTTTGGTGGCGGCAAAGGTTCGCATGTGCGCAGGCTAAGCGCAGGCACCCAGGTATAGAGAAGGGGCATTTGAACTTAGTTCAAATCGGTTGCCAAGATGCAAGTTTTGCGTACGAACTTTAAACGAGAGCCATCAAGCACAATTAGCGCCTTAAGCAACTGATGCCGTATAAAGGGAAGCTGGCGGAAGTAACTCAAGATTACCTGTGTAAAGCGTGAGCTTTGGTCCAATGTAAAAACTTTAGATTGGACTTAAGACTACTGCAGTGCTTTGAATGCGTAAGGATTTGTCTCTCATTGTGTGCTACTATAGTTGATTTTTGTTTCCTGTCGAGTAAGCAGTACAAATACCTCAAAGGCTTTTTTTGGGAGAGAAAATATGTTTGACCTACGCGCAAATTCTAGGAACCTCTACATTACCTCCACCTGTTCCTACTTGTTCCTGTTCTGCAGGGTTCGGAGTCAAGGCCCAGCAGCAGGCTCTCATCATCCAGCCAGTCTTTGTTGGTGCATACTCCATTGCCATCGTTCATTGGCAGCCCGGGAAGGCAGCTGGGTCACATGGAACCGCAGCTGCAGCCTCTGGTGGAATGGGAGCTGAAAACAGAACGCTTCGCCGCGCCACCTTCGCCTTCGATGTACCTGAATACGGAGCAGCAGAGGATTCCGAAACCTGTGTATTCGTGTGAGTGTCCGTGATGGGAGTTACCCGCCTGCACTTAAACTCTATGCACGATTACGTCTGTGGGGGAGTAAAAAAGAAGTAAGCTGTCCTCTAAGGCTCTCCCTTTACAAAAGAGAGTGCGTTGAGGGCAGCTTATTGTTTTTTTAATCATTTCGTATTTAGAGTGATAGCCGAAGAAACCCATCACGTTCGTTGAGTGGCTTTGGCGTTCCGCTGCTCATCCCAAGGTAACGGGAAAGAATCCCTACCACGACGCATCCGCATGCCGATGGAGGTGAGATGCAACAACAATCGAAAGCATCCGATGTGTTATACAATTTATGTGCGCCTTAAGGAATCCGAGGTTGTCTCTAATAATTCGTCGCCATCCACTACGCCGTCCCCTCCCTCATAGCCCGTGTGTCTATGACGCGCGTTGAGCTCCACATACTGCTAGCGAATCTGCGCCACAATTATTCCTGCCGGCTTTATACCGAGTGTTCCAAAAATTTTCAAAAATTGGTTTTTGGAGGAAAAATATGCCTTTTGCGGCATAGTAATAACAATGTTGGCGGTACCAGAAAATCTGGGAGTCGTCTTATGTACTAAGGTGGTTAAATAAATTTTATAATCAACTTTTTAACTGTCAGAGTTAGGAGCCCAATTGGAATTTGAGATCTGTAGCTGGTCGTTAGTTATAGCCATTTCAGATTGTGGAATTTATACAGTGCTATTAGCCTTGGCGCTGTGGCTCGAAAATGTTTTGCTTTTTCGACAAGTTACGTGCACTGGAGAAGGTGCACTGAAAACGTCTATGACGTTTTTCGCATACATCTAATATATTTTTTTGCAAGCAGAGATGTATTAGCGGAGATGTATAACAGTTTACCGAGGCCTCCTGCGCAAGCGCGGTGGCCCCTCCTGGCCGCATGAATGTTACTGCGCGAGAAGTATCCGGTCAACCTGTATACGTCCCCGCTAATAAGTATCCGGAACGCGAAAAACGTCTATTCTCGAGTCGCACCGCAACGCAGGCAACTTATACGGGCTCGCCGATGATGCATACCACGCGCCGCTGCTGCGCCAAAGGTCATAGCTTTGGCTGTGCCATCAGCCAAAGACTTCCAGTAGTTCTTGCAAGAATGATCGGGACTTGTGTGGTACACACTGTGTAAAAGCGTGAGTGACGAGGGCCTCTCTCCTAACTATATATACAGATAGCGGTTGGTCATATTCTTCGCGTTTCTCTACCGTATGATTTATAGTGTGAATATGTTCTACAGTCGAGTATCCTTTACAAAAACCTGCCTGATGATTATGGTGGTTGAAGTGCAAGGTTGTCCGGATTCTATTAGCGATTACCTTAGTAAATAGCTTGCAAGCAACGCAGAGCAAGCTGATCGGTCTGTAATTTTTCAAGTCCTTGGCGTCTTTTCTTATCAGTTACGATAATGTTAGAGCTCTTACAAACTTCTGGCCATAAAACTTCGAGGTCATTAGGCACTGCGTATACAGAGTGACTAGTTCTTCTACCACAATCTTTCCTTCGTCCTTTTGGCCTGCCATACAGGTGGGCGCAGATCTGCATTGCTGAGGTGGCGCGTTTCACGACTTTTGGTGGCGGCAAAGGTTCGCATGTGCGCAGGCTAAGCGCAGGCACCCAGGTATAGAGAAGGGGCATTTGAACTTAGTTCAAATCGGTTGCCAAGATGCAAGTTTTGCGTACGAACTTTAAACGAGAGCCATCAAGCACAATTAGCGCCTTAAGCAACTGATGCCGTATAAAGGGAAGCTGGCGAAAGTAACTCAAGATTACCTGTGTAAAGCGTGAGCTTTGGTCCAATGTAAAAACTTTAGATTGGACTTAAGACTACTGCAGTGCTTTGAATGCGTAAGGATTTGTCTCTCATTGTGTGCTACTATAGTTGATTTTTGTTTCCTGTCGAGTAAGCAGTACAAATACCTCAAAGGCTTTTTTTGGGAGAGAAAATATGTTTGACCTACGCGCAAATTCTAGGAACCTCTACATTAACTCCACCTGTTCCTACTTGTTCCTGTTCTGCAGGGTTCGGAGTCAAGGCCCAGCAGCAGGCTCTCATCATCCAGCCAGTCTTTGTTGGTGCATACTCCATTGCCATCGTTCATTGGCAGCCCGGGAAGGCAGCTGGGTCACATGGAACCGCAGCTGCAGCCTCTGGTGGAATGGGAGCTGAAAACAGAACGCTTCGCCGCGCCACCTTCGCCTTCGATGTACCTGAATACGGAGCAGCAGAGGATTCCGAAACCTGTGTATTCGTGTGAGTGTCCGTGATGGGAGTTACCCGCCTGCACTTAAACTCTATGCACGATTACGTCTGTGGGGGAGTAAAAAAGAAGTAAGCTGTCCTCTAAGGCTCTCCCTTTACAAAAGAGAGTGCGTTGAGGGCAGCTTATTGTTTTTTTAATCATTTCGTATTTAGAGTGATAGCCGAAGAAACCCATCACGTTCGTTGAGTGGCTTTGGCGTTCCGCTGCTCATCCCAAGGTAACGGGAAAGAATCCCTACCACGACGCATCCGCATGCCGATGGAGGTGAGATGCAAGAACAATCGAAAGCATCCGATGTGTTATACAATTTATGTGCGCCTTAAGGAATCCGAGGTTGTCTCTAATAATTCGTCGCCATCCACTACGCCGTCCCCTCCCTCATAGCCCGTGTGTCTATGACGCGCGTTGAGCTCCACATACTGCTAGCGAATCTGCGCCACAATTATTCCTGCCGGCTTTATACCGAGTGTTCCAAAAATTTTCAAAAATTGGTTTTTGGAGGAAAAATATGCCTTTTGCGGCATAGTAATAACAATGTTGGCGGTACCAGAAAATCTGGGAGTCGTCTTATGTACTAAGGTGGTTAAATAAATTTTATAATCAACTTTTTAACTGTCAGAGTTAGGAGCCCAATTGGAATTTGAGATCTGTAGCTGGTCGTTAGTTATAGCCATTTCAGATTGTGGAATTTATACAGTGCTATTAGCCTTGGCGCTGTGGCTCGAAAATGTTTTGCTTTTTCGACAAGTTACGTGCACTGGAGAAGGTGCACTGAAAACGTCTATGACGTTTTTCGCATACATCTAATATATTTTTTTGCAAGCAGAGATGTATTAGCGGAGATGTATAACAGTTTACCGAGGCCTCCTGCGCAAGCGCGGTGGCCCCTCCTGGCCGCATGAATGTTACTGCGCGAGAAGTATCCGGTCAACCTGTATACGTCCCCGCTAATAAGTATCCGGAACGCGAAAAACGTCTATTCTCGAGTCGCACCGCAACGCAGGCAACTTATACGGGCTCGCCGATGATGCATACCACGCGCCGCTGCTGCGCCAAAGGTCATAGCTTTGGCTGTGCCATCAGCCAAAGACTTCCAGTAGTTCTTGCAAGAATGATCGGGACTTGTGTGGTACACACTGTGTAAAAGCGTGAGTGACGAGGGCCTCTCTCCTAACTATATATACAGATAGCGGTTGGTCATATTCTTCGCGTTTCTCTACCGTATGATTTATAGTGTGAATATGTTCTACAGTCGAGTATCCTTTACAAAAACCTGCCTGATGATTATGGTGGTTGAAGTGCAAGGTTGTCCGGATTCTATTAGCGATTACCTTAGTAAATAGCTTGCAAGCAACGCAGAGCAAGCTGATCGGTCTGTAATTTTTCAAGTCCTTGGCGTCTTTTCTTATCAGTTACGATAATGTTAGAGCTCTTACAAACTTCTGGCCATAAAACTTCGAGGTCATTAGGCACTGCGTATACAGAGTGACTAGTTCTTCTACCACAATCTTTCCTTCGTCCTTTTGGCCTGTCATACAGGTGGGCGCAGATCTGCATTGCTGAGGTGGCGCGTTTCACGACTTTTGGTGGCGGCAAAGGTTCGCATGTGCGCAGGCTAAGCGCAGGCACCCAGGTATAGAGAAGGGGCATTTGAACTTAGTTCAAATCGGTTGCCAAGATGCAAGTTTTGCGTACGAACTTTAAACGAGAGCCATCAAGCACAATTAGCGCCTTAAGCAACTGATGCCGTATAAAGGGAAGCTGGCGGAAGTAACTCAAGATTACCTGTGTAAAGCGTGAGCTTTGGTCCAATGTAAAAACTTTAGATTGGACTTAAGACTACTGCAGTGCTTTGAATGCGTAAGGATTTGTCTCTCATTGTGTGCTACTATAGTTGATTTTTGTTTCCTGTCGAGTAAGCAGTACAAATACCTCAAAGGCTTTTTTTGGGAGAGAAAATATGTTTGACCTACGCGCAAATTCTAGGAACCTCTACATTAACTCCACCTGTTCCTACTTGTTCCTGTTCTGCAGGGTTCGGAGTCAAGGCCCAGCAGCAGGCTCTCATCATCCAGCCAGTCTTTGTTGGTGCATACTCCATTGCCATCGTTCATTGGCAGCCCGGGAAGGCAGCTGGGTCACATGGAACCGCAGCTGCAGCCTCTGGTGGAATGGGAGCTGAAAACAGAACGCTTCGCCGCGCCACCTTCGCCTTCGATGTACCTGAATACGGAGCAGCAGAGGATTCCGAAACCTGTGTATTCGTGTGAGTGTCCGTGATGGGAGTTACCCGCCTGCACTTAAACTCTATGCACGATTACGTCTGTGGGGGAGTAAAAAAGAAGTAAGCTGTCCTCTAAGGCCCTCCCTTTACAAAAGAGAGTGCGTTGAGGGCAGCTTATTGTTTTTTTAATCATTTCGTATTTAGAGTGATAGCCGAAGAAACCCATCACGTTCGTTGAGTGGCTTTGGCGTTCCGCTGCTCATCCCAAGGTAACGGGAAAGAATCCCTACCACGACGCATCCGCATGCCGATGGAGGTGAGATGCAACAACAATCGAAAGCATCCGATGTGTTATACAATTTATGTGCGCCTTAAGGAATCCGAGGTTGTCTCTAATAATTCGTCGCCATCCACTACGCCGTCCCCTCCCTCATAGCCCGTGTGTCTATGACGCGCGTTGAGCTCCACATACTGCTAGCGAATCTGCGCCACAATTATTCCTGCCGGCTTTATACCGAGTGTTCCAAAAATTTTCAAAAATTGGTTTTTGGAGGAAAAATATGCCTTTTGCGGCATAGTAATAACAATGTTGGCGGTACCAGAAAATCTGGGAGTCGTCTTATGTACTAAGGTGGTTAAATAAATTTTATAATCAACTTTTTAACTGTCAGAGTTAGGAGCCCAATTGGAATTTGAGATCTGTAGCTGGTCGTTAGTTATAGCCATTTCAGATTATGGAATTTATACAGTGCTATTAGCCTTGGCGCTGTGGCTCGAAAATGTTTTGCTTTTTCGACTAGTTACGTGCACTGGAGAAAGTGCACTGAAAACGTCTATGACGTTTTTCGCATACATCTAATATATTTTTTTGCAAGCAGAGATGTATTAGCGGAGATGTATAACAGTTTACCGAGGCCTCCTGCGCAAGCGCGGTGGCCCCTCCTGGCCGCATGAATGTTACTGCGCGAGAAGTATCCGGTCAACCTGTATACGTCCCCGCTAATAAGTATCCGGAACGCGAAAAACGTCTATTCTCGAGTCGCACCGCAATGCAGGCAACTTATACGGGCTCGCCGATGATGCATACCACGCGCCGCTGCTGCGCCAAAGGTCATAGCTTTGGCTGTGCCATCAGCCAAAGACTTCCAGTAGTTCTTGCAAGAATGATCGGGACTTGTGTGGTACACACTGTGTAAAAGCGTGAGTGACGAGGGCCTCTCTCCTAACTATATATACAGATAGCGGTTGGTCATATTCTTCGCGTTTCTCTACCGTATGATTTATAGTGTGAATATGTTCTACAGTCGAGTATCCTTTACAAAAACCTGCCTGATGATTATGGTGGTTGAAGTGCAAGGTTGTCCGGATTCTATTAGCGATTACCTTAGTAAATAGCTTGCAAGCAACGCAGAGCAAGCTGATCGGTCTGTAATTTTTCAAGTCCTTGGCGTCTTTTCTTATCAGTTACGATAATGTTAGAGCTCTTACAAACTTCTGGCCATAAAACTTCGAGGTCATTAGGCACTGCGTATACAGAGTGACTAGTTCTTCTACCACAATCTTTCCTTCGTCCTTTTGGCCTGTCATACAGGTGGGCGCAGATCTGCATTGCTGAGGTGGCGCGTTTCACGACTTTTGGTGGCGGCAAAGGTTCGCATGTGCGCAGGCTAAGCGCAGGCACCCAGGTATAGAGAAGGGGCATTTGAACTTAGTTCAAATCGGTTGCCAAGATGCAAGTTTTGCGTACGAACTTTAAACGAGAGCCATCAAGCACAATTAGCGCCTTAAGCAACTGATGCCGTATAAAGGGAAGCTGGCGGAAGTAACTCAAGATGACCTGTGTAAAGCGTGAGCTTTGGTCCAATGTAAAAACTTTAGATTGGACTTAAGACTACTGCAGTGCTTTGAATGCGTAAGGATTTGTCTCTCATTGTGTGCTACTATAGTTGATTTTTGTTTCCTGTCGAGTAAGCAGTACAAATACCTCAAAGGCTTTTTTTGGGAGAGAAAATATGTTTGACCTACGCGCAAATTCTAGGAACCTCTACATTAACTCCACCTGTTCCTACTTGTTCCTGTTCTGCAGGGTTCGGAGTCAAGGCCCAGCAGCAGGCTCTCATCATCCAGCCAGTCTTTGTTGGTGCATACTCCATTGCCATCGTTCATTGGCAGCCCGGGAAGGCAGCTGGGTCACATGGAACCGCAGCTGCAGCCTCTGGTGGAATGGGAGCTGAAAACAGAACGCTTCGCCGCGCCACCTTCGCCTTCGATGTACCTGAATACGGAGCAGCAGAGGATTCCGAAACCTGTGTATTCGTGTGAGTGTCCGTGATCGGAGTTACCCGCCTGCACTTAAACTCTATGCACGATTACGTCTGTGGGGGAGTAAAAAAGAAGTAAGCTGTCCTCTAAGGCTCTCTTTTTAGAAAAGAGAGTGCGTTGAGGGCAGCTTATTGTTTTTTTAATCATTTCGTATTTAGAGTGATAGCCGAAGAAACCCATCACGTTCGTTGAGTGGCTTTGGCGTTCCGCTGCTCATCCCAAGGTAACGGGAAAGAATCCCTACCACGACGCATCCGCATGCCGATGGAGGTGAGATGCAACAACAATCGAAAGCATCCGATGTGTTATACAATTTATGTGCGCCTTAAGGAATCCGAGGTTGTCTCTAATAATTCGTCGCCATCCACTACGCCGTCCCCTCCCTCATAGCCCGTGTGTCTATGACGCGCGTTGAGCTCCACATACTGCTAGCGAATCTGCGCCACAATTATTCCTGCCGGCTTTATACCGAGTGTTCCAAAAATTTTCAAAAATTGGTTTTTGGAGGAAAAATATGCCTTTTGCGGCATAGTAATAACAATGTTGGCGGTACCAGAAAATCTGGGAGTCGTCTTATGTACTAAGGTGGTTAAATAAATTTTATAATCAACTTTTTAACTGTCAGAGTTAGGAGCCCAATTGGAATTTGAGATCTGTAGCTGGTCGTTAGTTATAGCCATTTCAGATTATGGAATTTATACAGTGCTATTAGCCTTGGCGCTGTGGCTCGAAAATGTTTTGCTTTTTCGACTAGTTACGTGCACTGGAGAAGGTGCACTGAAAACGTCTATGACGTTTTTCGCATACATCTAATATATTTTTTTGCAAGCAGAGATGTATTAGCGGAGATGTATAACAGTTTACCGAGGCCTCCTGCGCAAGCGCGGTGGCCCCTCCTGGCCGCATGAATGTTACTGCGCGAGAAGTATCCGGTCAACCTGTATACGTCCCCGCTAATAAGTATCCGGAACGCGAAAAACGTCTATTCTCGAGTCGCACCGCAACGCAGGCAACTTATACGGGCTCGCCGATGATGCATACCACGCGCCGCTGCTGCGCCAAAGGTCATAGCTTTGGCTGTGCCATCAGCCAAAGACTTCCAGTAGTTCTTGCAAGAATGATCGGGACTTGTGTGGTACACACTGTGTAAAAGCGTGAGTGACGAGGGCCTCTCTCCTAACTATATATACAGATAGCGGTTGGTCATATTCTTCGCGTTTCTCTACCGTATGATTTATAGTGTGAATATGTTCTACAGTCGAGTATCCTTTACAAAAACCTGCCTGATGATTATGGTGGTTGAAGTGCAAGGTTGTCCGGATTCTATTAGCGATTACCTTAGTAAATAGCTTGCAAGCAACGCAGAGCAAGCTGATCGGTCTGTAATTTTTCAAGTCCTTGGCGTCTTTTCTTATCAGTTACGATAATGTTAGAGCTCTTACAAACTTCTGGCCATAAAACTTCGAGGTCATTAGGCACTGCGTATACAGAGTGACTAGTTCTTCTACCACAATCTTTCCTTCGTCCTTTTGGCCTGTCATACAGGTGGGCGCAGATCTGCATTGCTGAGGTGGCGCGTTTCACGACTTTTGGTGGCGGCAAAGGTTCGCATGTGCGCAGGCTAAGCGCAGGCACCCAGGTATAGAGAAGGGGCATTTGAACTTAGTTCAAATCGGTTGCCAAGATGCAAGTTTTGCGTACGAACTTTAAACGAGAGCCATCAAGCACAATTAGCGCCTTAAGCAACTGATGCCGTATAAAGGGAAGCTGGCGGAAGTAACTCAAGATTACCTGTGTAAAGCGTGAGCTTTGGTCCAATGTAAAAACTTTAGATTGGACTTAAGACTACTGCAGTGCTTTGAATGCGTAAGGATTTGTCTCTCATTGTGTGCTACTATAGTTGATTTTTGTTTCCTGTCGAGTAAGCAGTACAAATACCTCAAAGGCTTTTTTTGGGAGAGAAAATATGTTTGACCTACGCGCAAATTCTAGGAACCTCTACATTAACTCCACCTGTTCCTACTTGTTCCTGTTCTGCAGGGTTCGGAGTCAAGGCCCAGCAGCAGGCTCTCATCATCCAGCCAGTCTTTGTTGGTGCATACTCCATTGCCATCGTTCATTGGCAGCCCGGGAAGGCAGCTGGGTCACATGGAACCGCAGCTGCAGCCTCTGGTGGAATGGGAGCTGAAAACAGAACGCTTCGCCGCGCCACCTTCGCCTTCGATGTACCTGAATACGGAGCAGCAGAGGATTCCGAAACCTGTGTATTCGTGTGAGTGTCCGTGATGGGAGTTACCCGCCTGCACTTAAACTCTATGCACGATTACGTCTGTGGGGGAGTAAAAAAGAAGTAAGCTGTCCTCTAAGGCTCTCCCTTTACAAAAGAGAGTGCGTTGAGGGCAGCTTATTGTTTTTTTAATCATTTCGTATTTAGAGTGATAGCCGAAGAAACCCATCACGTTCGTTGAGTGTCTTTGGCGTTCCGCTGCTCATCCCAAGGTAACGGGAAAGAATCCCTACCACGACGCATCCGCATGCCGATGGAGGTGAGATGCAACAACAATCGAAAGCATCCGATGTGTTATACAATTTATGTGCGCCTTAAGGAATCCGAGGTTGTCTCTAATAATTCGTCGCCATCCACTACGCCGTCCCCTCCCTCATAGCCCGTGTGTCTATGACGCGCGTTGAGCTCCACATACTGCTAGCGAATCTGCGCCACAATTATTCCTGCCGGCTTTATACCGAGTGTTCCAAAAATTTTCAAAAATTGGTTTTTGGAGGAAAAATATGCCTTTTGCGGCATAGTAATAACAATGTTGGCGGTATCAGAAAATCTGGGAGTCGTCTTATGTACTAAGGTGGTTAAATAAATTTTATAATCAACTTTTTAACTGTCAGAGTTAGGAGCCCAATTGGAATTTGAGATCTGTAGCTGGTCGTTAGTTATAGCCATTTCAGATTATGGAATTTATACAGTGCTATTAGCCTTGGCGCTGTGGCTCGAAAATGTTTTGCTTTTTCGACTAGTTACGTGCACTGGAGAAGGTGCACTGAAAACGTCTATGACGTTTTTCGCATACATCTAATATATTTTTTTGCAAGCAGAGATGTATTAGCGGAGATGTATAACAGTTTACCGAGGCCTCCTGCGCAAGCGCGGTGGCCCCTCCTGGCCGCATGAATGTTACTGCGCGAGAAGTATCCGGTCAACCTGTATACGTCCCCGCTAATAAGTATCCGGAACGCGAAAAACGTCTATTCTCGAGTCGCACCGCAACGCAGGCAACTTATACGGGCTCGCCGATGATGCATACCACGCGCCGCTGCTGCGCCAAAGGTCATAGCTTTGGCTGTGCCATCAGCCAAAGACTTCCAGTAGTTCTTGCAAGAATGATCGGGACTTGTGTGGTACACACTGTGTAAAAGCGTGAGTGACGAGGGCCTCTCTCCTAACTATATATACAGATAGCGGTTGGTCATATTCTTCGCGTTTCTCTACCGTATGATTTATAGTGTGAATATGTTCTACAGTCGAGTATCCTTTACAAAAACCTGCCTGATGATTATGGTGGTTGAAGTGCAAGGTTGTCCGGATTCTATTAGCGATTACCTTAGTAAATAGCTTGCAAGCAACGCAGAGCAAGCTGATCGGTCTGTAATTTTTCAAGTCCTTGGCGTCTTTTCTTATCAGTTACGATAATGTTAGAGCTCTTACAAACTTCTGGCCATAAAACTTCGAGGTCATTAGGCACTGCATATACAGAGTGACTAGTTCTTCTACCACAATCTTTCCTTCGTCCTTTTGGCCTGCCATACAGGTGGGCGCAGATCTGCATTGCTGAGGTGGCGCGTTTCACGACTTTTGGTGGCGGCAAAGGTTCGCATGTGCGCAGGCTAAGCGCAGGCACCCAGGTATAGAGAAGGGGCATTTGAACTTAGTTCAAATCGGTTGCCAAGATGCAAGTTTTGCGTACGAACTTTAAACGAAAGCCATCAAGCACAATTAGCGCCTTAAGCAACTGATGCCCTATAAAGGGAAGCTGGCGGAAGTAACTCAAGATTACCTGTGTAAAGCGTGAGCTTTGGTCCAATGTAAAAACTTTAGATTGGACTTAAGACTACTGCAGTGCTTTGAATGCGTAAGGATTTGTCTCTCATTGTGTGCTACTATAGTTGATTTTTGTTTCCTGTCGAGTAAGCAGTACAAATACCTCAAAGGCTTTTATGTTTGAGACCTTTACTGTAAATGTCTTTAGCTTGAAAGCCTTTAGAGTGAAATCCTTCGTATCAAAAGCATTCAGGCTAAAAACATTGGTCCTACTGGCCTTGACCGTATTGGCCATTGGGTGTCTACGTATACAATGGGTCCTTTGTTCACTCTCTCATGGTTGCTATGCAGCTGTGCTGATGTCGTCATTGGGGTTTTGGGGCCATTTGGTATAGGCAACAACGCCGGGTTTCATTCGCTACGATCCGTATAAGGCTCGCGCATTATTAATTTTGTTGATGCTGTTTTAAAGGCAATTTCGGGAAGAACAGGTTGCGGACGCACACCTCGTCAGCCGACGAACTCCATTTGTTGTCATGGGCTTTTCTTTAATTTTTTACCGCAAGCGCTCCGACCGCTGCTTGCGACGCACCAGAGCGGGAGGCTTCGTTGTCGTGGTTACGTTGTGGTGCAAATTCTTAACCCCTATTTAAGTTAATTGTGTTTGATCTACACCGCTCAATTTACCACCTCTCCCTTGGTGTGATGCATCGCAGGGTCCGGTGGCTGTCACGACATCTACGACCATCAGAGCCAGTGCTACTAAGACGAGCTCGGTACGGGTTCGGACACACAGCTGTTGAACCAACCGCTGCCATCGCTGCCTTATCTTTGCTCGCCGCGACTTACGCACGACACGCCGGTGGAACCGACCAGCGGGGGCTACGGCCATCCTTCGCCACACCAGTAGCCGCAGCTGGCTCTTGCACAGGAACCGCATACGCGACCAGAACTCTCTTTTTCTCGTCAGGAAATTCATCCAGAGCAAGAGGTAGTGATGCCTCAGCAGCAGTTCCTTCCACGACCGGGACCATCAAATTCGCGAGAGGGAACCTTGCCGCATCCGGAGCTGCCTCTGCCCCCGCAGTTCCCATGGCCACCGCAAGAGCCCCCACTGCCAGGAGGACCCACTTCGCCCCCTCGACAAGAAGAGACCGGGCCATGGGGTACGGGACCTGGATTCCGGCCGCGATCTGGGCGGCTACAATTGCCGGGGTGGCCATACGTAGGGGAGCCTGTGTTTGCGGCGATCGCCAACCCGAGGAGGGCCGTCATGATGGACGACGGGACGTGGTACATACTGGTGTATCCGGCGTTCCCCGAGAACGACGAATGCTTAGCCCGAGCCGTATGGCATTGGGAGGAAGGAACTCCCGCGGATGCCGTTGCACTGTAACCAAGCCTGCGGCACCTGCAGATAGCAGCCAGCACCTGGGCGACGGGCTGGCGCCTTCCATACTCGGGTTCTGACAGGATGATTTTCACGGCGTAACTGCGACCAGGGCAGTCATCTTAAGAGTCGGCATTTGTTATTAGAGAGATTTAGCATAGCGGTGACATATTAACGTAGACGTATACTGGCTTACCGGACACCTCCTGCTCACCAGCATTGGCACGGTGGAGCCAGGCAGGGCCACTGTGCGTGCGCAGGCTGTGTCCTGTAAACTGGTATACACCTGCGCTAGTAAGTCTCCGCCAAGCTAAATCTCTCTATTAGCTTTCTCCACTACGCAAAAGAGAATGCGGGTTTCTTTTTAAATTTTTCTTTCTTTCGGAGAACGGGTGGAGACCAGTATCGTGTCCTCGTAGTACAAGGTAAAGCGGCGGTTAAAAGAAGTGGTTTTTCCCGTTACGTGTTTTTAAGACGTTCCTTAACACTTGGTCTCATAGTCAGGGTACAAATCTTGCGGTCACTCCGTGAGTGTCCGCGAAATTCAGGTGAATTATAACGTATTAGACCCTGAACCCTCGGCTATTTGATGCGCCGTTCAAGAAACTGTGTAGTCGTTTACGGCATTTTTTGTCTCTCGGAGCGAAGCTAGATTTCGATGGTTGCGTCGCATCGCTGCTAGACAATGGCAGCTTTTACATTTCTTAATATTTCCTAGTATTTTTATCATGCTGCTGCGTGTTCAATGTTTCTTGCCAAGCACCAGGTGAATCATTTCTCTATCTGACCTTTAACGTCGTGTGCCTTATAATTCACTCTGCAGGCAGCACCCGGGTGATATATGGCACCTTTCTGAAGGTAGAGCTGGGAGTGATCCACTCCGACCGCTAGCTAGGTGCGAGTTCAAAAGTGGTCATCGTTTGCAGTCGGGTGCTGAAATCTGCAATTTTTTTGATTCTGGGCTTGCTCTATAATTTGGTTCTATGTTGGGTTGTAGATTAATGACCCCAGCTGATTTTTTTTTCAGTTTTCATGTTGGATGTTAATATAGTTCGCTGCCATCTTTAGTGCACCAGGTGTTTAAGGGAAGATGATAACTATTTTTTTAAATAAGGTTCTTGAGGTAACGAGAAGCAATTTGCGGCATAGTATTATGAGTGTTAGCGGAGGTCAAAAAACAGGCGAATCATCCTAACTGGCTAAGTGATCAACTGAATTAGAATACTTAACTTTTTAAATATTACCAATAGGCACCTGATTGCAATTAGATATATGTAGCCGGCCGTTAGTAATAGCCATATAAGTCTTTAGAATTTCAAAAACGCCATTACTCTCGCCGCTGTGTCACAACAAAATTTGGCTATTTTCACTAGTTGCGACCACTGAAGGGGTTGCTTTGCCTGCATACTTTCCGAAAGTGCACATATTTTAGCAACATCTAGCCAAATTCTTTCGTGCCACAGCGGTGAGAGAAATGGCATTTTCGAAATTCTAAAAACTGATATGGCCTTTATTAACGGCCGGCTACAAATCTCTATTTGCAGTCAGGTGCCTATTGCTAAACGTTAGAACGTTACCGATTAGAATTTAGTTAATCAGTAAGACAGTTAAATGATTCGCCTGTTTTTTGACGTCCTCCAACGCTGGCATTACTATGCCGGAAAAGCTTCTCTTTACCTCAAAATCCCTGGTTTTACTCACTAGTGATAACCTTCCCTGAAACACCTGGTTTATTACTGGCCACTTTTAGACCACCGAATTCTCGTTTCCTTTGTTCATTTGCCGTTGAGTGCGAGGATTATTGTCCCTAATGGACCAGGTATGATCCCATTTTTTTCATTTTCTGCATTTTTCATTGTACAGGTATTTTTGTGTAGTTATGTGTCTCTTATGCTTGGTTCGTATCTGGTAAGCAAGGCAGACAAAGCTCGTTTTCTGAATAAAATTTTAGAAGCAAAGAAAAGTCTGGTTTCGATTTGTGAGCGACACATTGTGCGCGCACTCCAGGTGGTCTCAGCCGTTGTGCAACTTGAAAGGTCACTGTGTGGCCTGTTCTTAACATTTTGAACTGATAATTGCATTACGACCTTCAGAACTCTCCCTCTCTGCTACGAGGAGTCGCCTATATTGGCGCAGAAATGAATTTTATGCAACTTACGACAGATGTTTCACCCATTTCTGCGTATGCACCGCGCAGTTCACTTGGATAACAATTAAGGTTATTTCTCATGTGTAGCAGTAGAGGCCACACTTGTGTTGAAAAGCGGCCATTGTATACATACATGGCATGACATAACGTGCGCCATAATGATGATTCAGGCATAGCTTTGCCATGCAGGCCAGAAGAAGCCCTTCTTGCAGTGCTCCTGGTTCCAAAAATGGCGGCTGCTGTGACGTCTGTGCAAGCTATATTACCCTGTATACATGGCTGTTTCTTGCAAGTCGTCCGTAGGACCGTAGGAAGTGCGGCTAGATTACACTTGCAGCATTGAAGAGAGAAGGGAGTGAGAACAGAGAGAGAGAGAGCCATAAGGGTAGGTACAGCGTTTCTCAGAAGTCTACAAGCAATCTTGTCTGTTCCTGAGCCATGTAGTGTGGTTCGTTTTTGCGTAGCCAATGTTCGCGCCTCAAATTTGAGCTGGACTCGAGAGCCCTCGCGACTCTGGCAATTATGAGGACTACGGTGGTGCAAAGGCGTACAAAGGCTTAACTCCATTGATTGATTGATAGAATTTTTATTTTAGCAATATAAATTGCCGGAGCCTTGGGTGGTCCGCCTATTCCGGCAGCCCTTTGGCCTGCGCCGAAGCGTGGGCCCTGCGAACCAGTCCTGTTTGCTGGTCGGTGGTCCTCGCTGTGCAGAATGGCCTCCCATTGCCCCAAATTGCGATTCGGAAGTGTTACTGTAACAGGACTGAGTTGGAATGGCCACACCGTGTGAAAACCTGTCGCTATTTCTATTTCTCCACAGTGTGTGCACTCTGGTTTGTAGAGTGAGGACTACCATTGATGGAGTTACGAGAGTGTCTATTTGTAGTCGGCGAAAGGTGTGTTATTCTTCCTTGTCTAGAGTTTTTTTAGGTGTGCGGTATGTTTGTCTGGCCTGTCTGCAGGCCTCTAGGTGTTTGGCAAAGCTGATTATGGGCTGCGTAATGTGTTCCTCGGGCTCTTCGACTAAGGGGGAATCGAAGTACAAGAGAACTGGGTATTGCCGGTGGGCGGCATCATTCCCTCCCGTGTGGTCCGTGTGGCCTGGAAACCATATGAATGATGCTTGATTACGAGGATGTTTGGCTAAGAGTGTGAGAACTGGGCCTATATTACGGAACTTTCAAATAGCAAAGCTTTAAAAACTTGTCAAAAACGGGTCAGTTAGTTTCTCTCCTCTTAATCGGACGAGTGTGGCCATATTGCTTTTTTGCCTCATGGGTGGCTGCAGATTACGTCACGTATGGGGCAGAGGTGGTGACGTTGCAAACGTAATTATGCAAGCGCAAATTCACAGTTTTTTGTGACAGCCTCGAGGCGGTCAATTTGATCGTTGTGTTTGTGACAGAAAATGGCGGCTGTGTACGCGGCGATACGAGTGAGGCGGCTGCGTCCGCGCGAGCAACGGCGAAATTAAGTGCACGAAGACTCGTTTGACTTGCCGGACAAGCTGTTCGACGCCTTTTTCGACTGGAGAAGCAGACTGTGGAGAGGCTCTGCGACGAGTTCACCCGCGATGAACTGGGAGGCGTGCTTGCGAGCGCGTTGTCCGTGCGGCCGCAGGTGCTATGTGCTCTGCTGTTATTTGCCACAGGCTAATTTCAAACCGCCGTTGGTAACGAGGCGCACGTCGGCATCGCGCAACCGATGGTAAGCGAATGCGTGCGGCAGGTGTTGGAGGAATTCTGCAAAGTAAGCACGCAGATGGGGCGGACTCCAGCGGTCACCTCTGTGCCACAGCTGCATATAAGTAAAACACGCTTATGCTGTCAGAGCACTTTATTTTTCCCAGCAAACTGCACTTCGTGATAGTCTTCTGTTTCCCAGGGGAAAAGAATGAAATAACCACACATCACATACTGCAGCACCACACCTTTTGGCATATTTGTCATCGATCGAAAGAGCCGAACAACACCGACTTCAACAAGTTGTCTTCGTCGATTTCGTTCCGTGCGGTCCTTGCAAGTTCACTCGGCAAGCACGTATCCTTCACTACATTCGTTCAAATTTTTCTGCGCACTTAAATCATCCGCACAGTAGCTTGATTTCAGACGCCGCGTAAAAAACTAAGACGGCGTGGAATTGGCTGCTTTCCTGCTAAAATGGAAGGAAAAAAAACTCCGAGAGTGCAAAGCGGCTGGACGTTTTACCACCGTCAGCGCTTTCCGACGGCAGCAAAAGTTACTCAGTGGCAAATTTAGTTACAAAACCTTAAACGCTTTTTTGTTAATATTTTTAAACTTAAAACACACTGTTTTGGCAAAATAAAATATTAGTTATTTTGGTCACTGTATATTTCTTATTACTTCTTTGCAAAAATTTAGCAGACGGTCCCTCACCATGCAAATAAATCGTGGAGGGAAATAATTGCTTTCGGGGCGCCGCCCTGCTGTAATTGGCTGATTCCTCGTTGCGTCAAGCGGGGACGTCTCATCGGTTAGTCATTTTGACATTCCTGTCAGTACAGTGGCGTTTGGGTTGGTAGCTACCGCTAGCGCAATAGCTGGCTCCTCTGCGTGAGCGAGATTGGACGTGCGCACTGACGCGCATCCGATTAGTTTGCCCTCGGCGTTCGTTATGGCAATGGTGATCCGCCATTGGATTGGACAGGCTGCATCCACGTAGAGCGTGTTCCGGTGGCCATCACTTTTCTTGCGCAGGCTCTCGGCTCTGGCGTTTCTTCGCACCGTGTTAAATGTTGGAAGCATATTTCTGGCTGTTTGATCGACATATATAGATCTTGCGGTTGAATAGAAGTTCCCTCCTTTGGGTCGACCGTGTAGGGTACTGTGAGGTGCATCTTGCTCAGAAGTGTCTGGCCTGTTCGAGTGAAGTCAAGGCGATGGAGATGTGACAGTCTTTGCGTCCCCCAGATTTCTTGGGGCGTGTTGTGGATGCTGAGAGACATGAGGCGCTATGCTGATGTTGTCTAATTATGGGAGACCAAGTGCCGTGATTAGTGATTCCAGCTTTGCTATTTCTGACTGGGTAAAGTGGATGTAGGCAGTCCCGTCCATTACTCTTAGGACGACAAAATCTTGCACCTGGCGAACTGTGTCCCTCTCATTTATGCCGTGGTGCTTGTTGCAGATGCAGCTGGGCATCCTGGTTACCTGCTGCGTAGAAGTTATGAGCTTTTTGACCCCAGGTATGCCCCGGAAAAGGCGGTCGGATGTATTCTATTTGCTAGGTAAAGAATTAGTGCTTTATTCGGTTTTCTGTCGAACAGAGAAATCGCGCTGCATTCAAGTGACGTCTACTTCCGTGAGACAACATGGATGTAAATTTGGAGTTGTTTCATGTTGCTGACGTACCATCTGTACTGAAAAAATGGCAGTTGATATTAGCGTAGTTAGGCCAAATGCGAATATGTGCCTTTGGGGCCGCGTTCTAGCTTCTGCTTTAGCTTCTGCTTCAGTGGAGTGGTTCAGAATCATTTTCGGTCTTGGTAGGGCCTCTTCGCTTCTTAGCCAGCTGCAGGCTGCTTGAAAATTTCCCCACTAATTTCAGGCCGCTGATGAAGACCGGAAAAATAAGGGCGCCAGGCGCGGTCGCGACTGCACCGCTTCAGCTTCAAACAAAGCGGCAAAAATGACGGAAGTTCCTCAATCATAGCGATCGCTATCATCACCGGCACCAATGTCACTGTTTGCAAAATATCTACAAACACTAATATCGTCCCTGTATATTGGATTTGAAACTTCAACATGCAACTACCGCTGCTACAAATCTAGAGTTTAACCGACATTAAATATAAATATTATAACAGGGCTTTCAAATGTTAGCGCAATGTTGTGGACATGTAACCCAGGTGCCTCGTTTGCCTGATTGCTCTTCTCGTTGGTCATTTTTTTTTGGCTAAGGATGATTTTCTTATGTCGTCATCATTACGATAAGTAAAAAGAAACTGGACAAACTTCTCTGTAAATACGTACGTCTAGCACAAATGCGTAGCGCTGTGGCTACCTCGGCCTTACCGTACTCGAACTGCTGGCCACAGCTTCCGCCGTGGCCCGTGGACTACGACCGGCTTGGTCGACGGATGCGGTTCGTGCAAAGAGGCGGTGGCCGTGAATGATCTGATCGGCGGCAGAAACAATCCGTTGAGAGATAACCAACACTCCATTCAGACTCACTCCCGAATCCGGGTTCACTCAAGGTCCACCCGCCGTGTCGTCCTCCAGCATGCAAGTTGTGTCGTTCCCGGGTCTCGTCAAGATCAACACGGGGTGAGGACGTCGCCTCAACTTTGCGTCTTGCTTCTCGCAGCCCCGGCGACTTGTGCACGGCGTCTTTTTCTTGCCTTGTACCTCCATGAGCGGAGGTCGCGGTAGGGTCTCTACTAGCTAGGACCGGGCATTCTTAGCGGAGGGTAACTCGCCTCAGCTCGGGAAACTGCGATCAGCATGTGACCCGTGCGAGGATGTTTCTCTTTTTTTCACCCTCCTCACATGTGTTGTTTCGCGAGAAATAACGCCTTGTTCCGGGTGCATCTCCGAAGAAGTTAGGAGCGCCACTTTCCGTAGACCGGTGCAGTTTCCTCAACTTTTGCAACCACTTGCATAACATAGGCTCGATTGACGGAAGACTTCCTGAAAATCAACTAATCGAATAATCATCTAAGCGAAGCCGAGTACCTGTTTATCACGGTTAATTGACAGGTGCCTCGTGTAGACTGCATAGTTTGGAAGGGACGAGTTGGTTGTGTCATGCGTTTGAGGCCTGAGGCTTCAGGATGACGCCAAGTGCAGTGGCACTCAACCGCTTGCCTGTTTGCCCGCACAACTACAGAAAAAAAATCTTCAAACAGCTGTACAATGCAAAAACGGAAAGTTTTCTGAGCATCGCCGCTGTGATGACGGCTCAAATCCTGCGGCAAAAGATTACGAGAATCTTTGTAAAAGGAAGCAGTAAGTCAGCCTACAGCCGACGTTGTGGGCTGGGAGTTAAGAGTATCTTGTTTTCCTATATTCGTCCTTTCTTGTTTCTAGGGGCAGGGTTGCATTGATAAGCATACTGAAGAAGTTGGCGCGGAAAAACGAGGACAAGCGAGACAAACAAAGACGAGCGCTACTCACAACTGAAGGTTTATTCCAGACAATGCTCGAATAAATAGTGAAACCAACAAGAACAAAAACAAACAAACGTCATGAACACCACAAGTTACCCCGTGAATCCCAATGATTTGGTTAGGAACAGATACTCCCTATCAGAGAAGCGGACGGAAGTCTGACTAATGCACTTATCTCCACTGATGCGCATATGAAAGGCTTCCATGAGCTCCCGCGTGAGTTGCTCCCTGTGCCTGAATAGGATGGTCGTTTTTTCAAAAAGCGGTTTACACTGGATTTTCTTTTCCTTGTCGTTTGTAATGCACGTGCGGCAATGTTTAGGGAGGTTATCAAAAGAATATCCCCCAAGCAATCTTCGGTGCTCTCCTAATCTCTCGTTGACGCACCGTCCAGTTTGGCCGATGTATAGAGCGCCACACGACAACGGCAATCTGTACACAACCCCCCTGGCACAGGTAACGAACGGGGCTTTGTGTTTGATGTTGCATTCATTTCTTGTTTTTCTTGTTTTTCGTACCGTTCTTTCGCCTCCTTCTTCCATCCGTTTGTGCACCTGTGAACAGATTGCTCCCAACTTCCGAGGGGCGGAAAACACAATCAGAATTTGATAACGCCCGGCAACATTTTTCAGTCCATGCGCCAATCTGTGTACATGTGGTATGACTGCAAAATTTTTTTTTTGACGCTCTTTTTCCCGGAGTTTAGGTCGCGACCCATCCTTGACCCACCTTACCAATCTTCCACAAGCTTCCACAATTATATGCTGAGGGTACCCGCTTTCTTTCAGCCTCTTCACCTGGGACTCGACGCTTTTCTTGATAGCATGTGAGCAAGACTTGGTGATGGCCGCTTTTAGACAGGAAGTGACTATCCCGTTCTTTATGACTTTGGAGTGACCAGATGAATAATCAAGCAACGCTTTTTTGGCCCTAGGGTGGTATGCCCAACAAACATGTTTGGGGCGAAAATGCAAAGACAGATCTAGGAACTGGAGCCTTCCATATCTTGGTACTTCTACTGTGAAATTGAGACCAGGGCCGCACTCCTTAAAAAGTTTTAGCACATTGACGACGGTGCGTTGCAGGTTGGGTTCAGAAGACAACACTAAGTAGTCATCAACATACCTACATGCCTTCCAAATTATCCCTCCTGATTTCTTTTCTATGGCTCTGTCCACCTTAGCCAGAAAAATGTTGCTTAGGATGGGGGCTATGCGAGACCTGATACAAACACCAGTTCGCTGTACGGAAAATTTCCCGTTCCACCCTATGACCGTTGCTTCGAGATAAAACGTGAGTATCTCCAAAAAAGACCCAACAGATACACCACATCGGGACACGAATGTGGCCTCGTCGTTGTGCTCCATAATGCATTCCTGGACACTTTTTATCATCTCGTTACTTGGCATTGAATAGTACAAGTCCTCAATGTCCACGCTGAAAGAGGTACACTGTCCTGGGTTGCTGTTGCTGAGTAGACTCACCACTGCCTCAGAATTTGCCACCATGAAAGGGTCCTCCACGCTTAGGCTTCCCAGATGTTTCTGAATGTACATGGTCATCAGTAATTGCCACGTGTTCCGCTCGGACACGATTGCCCGGAACGGAATTCCTTCCTTGTGGGTTTTTGCCGTAAAAAATGCGGCTAGATGAGGGTCTTGAGCTTTCTTGATGCCGTTCGGAGGACCCTTTCATGGTGGCAAATTCTGAGGCAGTGGTGAGTCTACTCAGCAACAGCAACCCAGGACAGTGTACCTCTTTCAGCGTGGACATTGAGGACTTGTACTATTCAATGCCAAGTAACGAGATGATAAAAAGTGTCCAGGAATGCATTATGGAGCACAACGACGAGGCCGCATTCGTGTCCCGATGTGGTGTATCTGTTGGGTCTTTTTGGAGATACTCACGTTTTATCTCAAATCAACGGTCATAGGGTGGAACGGGAAATTTTTCGTACAGCGAACTGGTGTTTGTATCGGGTCTCGCATAGCCCCCATCCTAAGCAACATTTCTCTGGCTAAGGTGGACAGAGCCATAGAAAAGAAATCAGGAGGGATAATTTGGAAGGCATGTAGGTATGTTGATGACTACTTAGTGTTGTCTTCTGAACCCAACCTGCAACGCACCGTCGTCAATGTGCTAAAACTTTTTAAGGAGTGCGGCCCTGGTCTCAATTTCACAGTAGAAGTACCAAGAGATGGAAGGCTCCAGTTCCTAGATCTGTCTTTGCATTTTCGCCCCAAACATGTTTGTTGGGCATACCACCCTAGGGCCAAAAAAGCGTTGCTTGATTATTCATCTGGTCACTCCATAGTCATAAAGAACGGGATAGTCACTTCCTGTCTAAAAGCGGCCATCACCAAGTCTTGCTCACATGCTATCAAGGAAAGCGTCGAGTCCCAGGTGAAGAGGCTGAAAGAAAGCGGGTACCCTCAGCATATAATTGTGGAAGCTTGTGGAAGATTGGTAAGGTGGGTCAAGGATGGGTCGCGACCTAAACTCCGGGAAAAAGAGCGTCAAAAAAATTTTGCAGTCATACCATATGTGCACAGATTGGCGCATGGACTGAAAAATGTTGCCGGGCGTTATCAAATTCCGATTGTGTTTTCCGCCCCTCGGAAGTTGGGAGCAATCTGTTCACAGGTGCACAAACGGATGGAAGAAGGAGGCGAAAGAACGGTACGAAAAACAAGAAATGAATGCAACATCAAACACAAAGCCCCGTTCGTTACCTGTGCCAGGGGGGTTGTGTACAGATTGCCGTTGTCGTGTGGTGCTCTATACATCGGCCAAACTGGACGATGCGTCAACGAGAGATTAGGAGAGCACCGAAGATTGCTTGGGGGAGATTCTCTTGATAACCTCCCTAAACATTGCCGCACGTGCATTACAAACGACAAGGAAAAGAAAATCCAGTGTAAACCGCTTTTTGAAAAAACGACCATCCTATTCAGGCACAGGGAGCAACTCACGCGGGAGCTCATGGAAGCCTTTCATATGCGCATCAGTGGCGATAAGTGCATTAGTCAGACTTCCGTCCGCTTCTCTGATAGGGAGTATCTGTTCCTAACCAAATCATTGGGATTCACGGGGTAACTTGTGGTGTTCATGACGCTTGTTTGTTTTTGTTCTTGTTGGTTTCACTATTTATTCAAGCATTGTCTGGAATAAACCTTCAGTTGTGAGTAGCGCCCGTCTTTGTTTGTCTCGCTTGTCCTCGTTTTTCCGCGCCAACTTCTTCAGTATGCATTTCAACCAACTCGCCCAACTTTCTGCTCTCCTAATTGCATTGATAATAATAATAATAATAATAATAATAATAATAATAATTGGTTTTCGAGGAAAGGAAATGGCGCAGTATGTGTCTCATATATCGTTGGACACCAGAACCGCGCCGTAAGAAAAGGGATAAATGAGGGAGTGAAAGAAGAATGGAAGGAACAGGTGCCGTAGTGGAGGGCTCCGGAATAAGTTGCATTGCCAATGCTGCCATCTCGTGTTTACGTTTTGTTTTACGTAAGACGAAGTTTTACGTCGTATTACGCTCTTCATATTTATGCTTGTGGTGTCACGTTGTTCACTGATGAAAAACACACATGGCACGTAGTTTGGCCTCTTGATTTATTTAGCCAGTTAAATCATCGTTTTTTAAATGGTCTTGACAGATGGTCTGTCTAGAAAGTACAATATGATAGCTACGATATGATAAAATGCAGTATAATATATAGTGCGGTGATTTTACTCTGCAGAGACTGAGACTGTTTTTGTGATCACTGTTGCATGCCCTACACTCTGCTGAATTATTAAGGTGTTCTGCTACAGCTGCCTTGCAGGTTGTGCCGTGCCCTTGTGCGTGCCAGCTGGCAGTGACATACAGTAATTGAAGCATGGCCGGTGATGAAAAATTTTTCCATCTCGCACCTACGTTATGCAGAGTATAAATGTGACAGCATTCTCACTGCAGTGTTTCTTCGTTGGTGATCAAAATTTAAGGTAGTGAATTTTCATGCTTGGTTCAGGTTATTTTCATGTAATCTTTGGTGGAGTTGATGTCCACTTTAAAAGTAATTGTGTTTTTGCAAATACATCTTGAGCACTATTTCTGCTGAACTTCGATTTTTTGAAAGCTGACGCAATCCTAGAGCGTTCCTCTATAGTCATGTTGAGAACGCCGCATAAAAAAAAACAGGGACTAGAAGATGAGGACAGACACAGCACTCCATAGATGTATAAGCTGGACTGCAGTCTTCAGTATAGGGAAATTTTATGTAAATTCAGTCCTTCGTTATGCATTTCAATGCAAATGTGTGTCAAAAATTGCAAAAATATTTGCAAGTAGCATCCACAATGTGCTATATTGTTTGTTAGTGTCAATTTGTTAGTTGAAAATTCTATGTAACGCAATTTTAATTGTAATGAGACTCAATGTAATAATATTAAGTTTTCTGTGTAATAAGTTTTTAAAAACAGTTTGTGCATTTTGCTTTAAAAGCAAGAATTGCAACTCTGTTTCAAACCTGCAGCCAGAAAAACCTGTCCCGTTGCTACAAGAGCTCCACAAAACACGAGAACTTTTTTTGCCACATGGCCACGCAAGTGTTGCAAGTTTGCAGCTACCTAATTTGATATATTTTAGCTCTTAACTAATAGCATAAGCAACGTCCCTGGTTATCAGTGTTACATGAGGCTAGTACTGGTGCATCTACATTGAAAGGCTACAGATGGCATCCAGTTACGGTGAGAATTATTGGCCGGTGTGCCAAGATAAAGGAGTGTTGTACACCGTTTGCTAACCACACGTGTCCAAATTCCAGGTTTACTCAATGCCACCGTTATTTTCTTCTTGTGGTATTTTTATGCTCCTGTTAATTCTCTTGCTGGAAGTCCTCGGCTTGTATTGAGCTGAAAACACAGCCGAAACCATGTGTTTTTCTACAATGATTTTGAAGTGTACAGGCCTATGCGCATTCCCTGCACATTTCATAGGAGCATACCTCGGACATACAGGACACTGCATTAGTGAAAGGCTGCGGGAACGTTATCGCAATTTCCAGGAGATTAGTGTCTCCAGGAATCTTGCAGAGCATTGCGAAAGCTGTGGCAGTATGCCACATTTTGAAGAAAGTGGCATGCAGTCTGGGGCGAAGAAAAAACCTAGCAGAGCTATCTGGGAGGCATTTCACATCACTCACAACAAATATAGGAACATCCACAGCCCTTTTATCACACTCACGGAGCTTGAGATCAGATTCATTACAGGATTTATCTGAAGATAAAAGTGCACGCAGTGGACACGTTAGCAAGAAACTAAGCAGGGCGACTTCGCCAAACGTGTGAGTGGCATGCGTTACTAAAAAAATTCAGTTGATATTCTTGGCTCTCTCCTGGTGTTCAGTATGTCATTGTTTGTTCCCAATATCTTTTGAGCGCAATTTCCAGTAATAGACCTCTCCCGGCCTACGTCACCAGCGCACGTGTTTCAGGCCCGGTAGGCAAAATATGCGCCTTGCCAAGGAGGCTTTTATCGGGAGAAGAAAGGCTGCGAGGCGTCTCGAATCGGGGAACAAAGCACCGGGAAGAACAAAGGCGCAGGAGGGGGAGGGGCGGCTGCGTTTGTATGGAGGAAAAACGCTAAGGCACCCGTGTGCTGTATGATGTCAGTGCACGTTAAAGATCTCCAGGTGGTCGACATTATTCCGGAGCCCTCCACTACGCCCCCTCTTTCTTCCTTTCTTCTTTCACACCCTCCTTTATTCCTTTACTTACGGCGCGGTTCAGGTGTCCAACAATATATGAGACAGATACTGCCCCATTTCCTTTCCACAAAAACCAATTATTTTTATTTATTCTAGAGGCCCGTGTACTGGGCGATGTCAGTGCAGGTTAAAGAACCCCAGGTGATCGAAATCTCCACAGTCAATCACTACGGTGTCCCTCAGAGCCTGTGTCCCTTTGGGACGTTAAACCCCCACGAACCATAAAACCAATTGCTGAGAGATTTCTTTCCATCAAAAATAAAAAAATACCTGTGGTTCAACTACTGTGAAACCTGGCTAGAGAGCGAAAGCTGTGGTGTATCGGGCAAACTAGACGCGGCTTGGAGTCTGTAACGTTGAGTGCGTTCCGCACACTGCACAGGCAGTGCGCCCACCAGCGGTTGGAAAATTGGTTTTCAGGGAAGGAAATGGAGCAGTTACTCTCTCACATATATCGGTAGACACCCGAACCGCGCCTTAAGGAAGAGATTAATGTGATTGGAGCTGAAGGTCGTTCAAGGTCATTCTCCGGCGTACCCGACGACTGCTTTATCTAGCGTAGTGAAGTTTTTCGCTTCAAAAACTACCCGCTGCGGTGGCCCAATGGTTAGAGCGCTCGGCTATTGATCTGGAGTTTCCGGGTTCGAACCCGACCGTGGCGGCTGCGTTTCTATGGAGGCAGAACGCTAAGGCGCCTGTATGCTGTGCGATGTCAGTGCACGCTGAAGATCCCCAGGTGGTCGCAATTATTCCGGAGCCCTCCACTTCGGCACCTGTTCCTTTCTTCTTGCACTCCCTCCTTTATCCCTTCCCTTACGGCGCGGTTGAATCCGGCCATATGGGAGGGAAAGAAGGAGTAGCTTACTCCCATTTTACTCATTTCTGTTTAGAGTGCACACGCGCACGCACGAACGCACGCGCACTCTAAACACTAATACGCCTATATGGGAGTGAAAAGGAGAAGCTTGCTCCCATTTTACTAATTTCTTTTTAGAGTGCGCACGCGCACGCACGCACTCTCTAAACACGAATACACCTATATGGGAGTAAAATATCGGTAAATGATCACTGTTTGTTGCACAGTCAACAGGCGCCCAAGACATAACAGACTCCTGGGCAGGAAAAAGTTCAATCCAAGGCAGAGCGGCATTGACTCCGAACAAACGTAGGCAATCCGGAATTGTTGCAGATAAAGTTCTTGTCAGAAGCCCAATCAAATAGTCTAGAACCAAAGCTGTCTGTTTTAAACCCCCACGTCACATGGTGCGAATCGAAGTCTCCAAGTAATAGAACCTGAGATCGGCTACTAGACATGAGTGAGTCAAGGGGCCGGGTGTCACGCACACCAGACGGGAAATATGCATTAGCTACCATAAAGGGCTGCTGACCTGGGGCACTGAGGTCAACCGCAAGGATTTCAAATTCATTGTCCACATATTGGAAAGAAATGCATGCCCTGTGGCAAAGCTTTGTAGAGGTGAGCACTAAACACCCTCCCCCTCGTGATGATCGGTCAAGCTGGAACGGACGGTAATCCTTGAGATGATAATTGAAATTTGTAGTTAGTTATGTTTCCTGTAAAGCAACTAAATGTGGTAGAAGCTTACTGCATGGCAATTTAAATGTTTTGAAGCTGAGAATATAGATCGGCAATTCCACTGGTGTACACTTAAGAACCCTATCTTGGCGGGAGTGCCGCAGCCGCGACTGCCTTTTCTAGAATCCTGGTGTTAGAATTTTGACTTGCATTACTTTTCTTTGTCTTTGACTGGGGACCTGCAATGTTCAGAAGAGACCCACTTCGTTTCTGGGCGCGGAGATCAGACTCCATATCCACATAGTCCATAGAGGATGCGTCCATAACGCTGTTGAGAGAAGAGGCCTGGGAGGTCTTTTGTTGCTCATATTGTTTTTGGCCCTGTGGAGCGGAATTGATTACTACAGAAGGAGGAGTATCTTTCGAAGCCAAAGAAGGCAAGAGCGGAGCGGTGGATACCTGAAGATGATTGGTCATCTGAGCAGCTATGACCCGCGAAATGCACGTGGATACGGTTTCCATAATGCGATTCATTGCATTTGCCACACCTTTCTCAACTGCCGCTGTTATAGCTTGGGACCAAATGGAATCCATTATGGGTGGGCACTTGGCGGCCACACTAGAGTAGCCTGAGGCTCTCTCCTTGACTGCGGCAAAAGCCTCTCTCCGCGCGCATCTGTACTTGTCTATAAGCTCGAGCATCTGAACTTCTTGTGCTCGTGCAGGACAGTCAGGCGAATCAGCAGGGTGAGCACCACTACACAAAACAACATTTCTCTTGCTGTTCAGGGCATTCCTCTCTGCAATGATGTTCCCAACAAGCACAGCAGCGTAAGGCCGATTTGCACGCTTTGCCGCTGTGGCCAAATCGCCAGCGGTTTAGACACTGAAGGGGCCGAGAGTTAAAAGCATCTACTCGAAATACGAATGGCCACGTCTTTATGTCTGACTGGCAGAATATTCCTGCAAATGTGGCAATAACGGACTGTAGGAATTTTTACTTTGTCAACTATCCTTCTGCATCGATGACAGCAATCACTCCTGCAGGCGAGAGGTTCTCAAGCGTTTCCACAGGGCTCAATCGAGAGTCGACCCCTCAGACCAAGCCCTTGGAACACGCTAGATGAGGCGGAATGAATGCGCTCACCGGGTGGTTGGCGAAGGTCGTACACTTCAGCAGGTCTTCAATACAGTCTTTATCCGGTGACCTGCACAAAATACCACATTTGCCGAACTTCCGGACATCAGTAACGCGCATGAAGTGCTTCGATGTAGATTTAAGAGCAACCTGTACTGCCTCCGGTTGTTCAGGCGGATAGCGTCTCCATCGGAAGGCACTAAAGCGACCGGAATGCTCGAAATTCCACTGCGTAAAAAGAGATCATTTGGGAGCTGGTCTTGAGGAAGAGATGCCGACCAAGGAAAAATCCCCTGGCCGGGAGAAGTAGACAATAAGATCTCGTCCCGCGCCCAATCACCCCAGAACAGGAGCAAGCAGGCACAGATAAAAAGAAGGAACAATTTAGCAAGCTAGCGCAACACCGCCAGGTACTTAGCCGCTACCCCGCAGCCTGGGTTGCTGGGCCACGTCACGCTTCTCCAAGCAAGATGATGATGATGATGATGGTCGCTGGCTGAATGGCACGTACCCACGGGGGGGGATTGGCCGAGGAGAGGGCACGAGCCGCGCACTTCTTCTTCTTTACCTCAGTAAACATGGCACATACACACGCGCGGGGATTGGCCAAGGTGTAGTGGCATAAACATATAAATTCCGTTAGGAGATTACGACAAAATTTTAGAACCAAGCTTGAATATTGAAAAAAAATATATCAATAAAAACGACAGAAGAATTTTTAAAGTAGCAGACAGAATTGGTTTGATCATAGAAGGTTGTGGCCAAGTACTACACCAGGGTGGCCAAATCCTGCTCTGGTGAGAGAGTGCGAAGTCGGTTCTGGTCACCGAGATCATGGAGCACTTCAGACCTGGTTATGCAATTCCGTCGACACGCGGATTTTTTTTTAACCAGGCGGAGAATTGCGCGGCACTAGGATTCGAACGCCAGTTCTCTTGCACGCGAGGCGGATGCTCTACCTCTACGCCATCGCTGCATCAATATTCGCTGCATCAATATCGCTGCATCAATGACAGGATACCGGTTGCCGCTTTCAGGGTGCCCACCTTCACCGTTCCTTGGAGGGTGACGACATCTTTTGAAAGGGTCAGTGCCGCCCTCTCCGCGTTTGTGCCCACTCCCGCCTGCGTCAGTTGCACGTGCGACGGCCTGTTTCCTGTCCATTGCAATTTTTATTCTGAAGCCTTTCACTCTTTCCCTACTCCACTGCTTCGCCCGCGGCGCGGTTGAGGTGCCTTCCGAAACGAGGGCGAGAGTTACTCCACCTTTCGTTCCTTGTAGCCAGAATCATTTTTAAGGCCTGATAAAATGTCGGCTTTACATGAACAGGTTTCGCAAAATATGGTGTAATATCGGACGCCGCAAACAGAGGTGGGCATTTCACGTCAAAAATCTCCACCTTTCCTCAACCTCAGAAAAAAAATGTAGGAGACCTCAACTCACTTTTCCTGTGGCCACTGGCGACCTCATTCAACCTCAAATTTTGAGGTTGAGGCCGGCTACCTGACCCCAGAAAACAAAACAAAAATCGATGTAGAAGTTTTTCTGTTAAAAACAATTCTTAAATTCGCGTGAGACAGAAAAGCCAGAATTATACCATTGTGATGACTAATTATTACAATAGCGGCCCTAAGCGGTCTGTAATTAGTGAATAAGATGTGTACAAACGCTACTGATGTGCAAGCAATAAGAGAAGCTTATTATCTGGGATGAACCCCCGGAGAGTTTCTGGCCTGCGGACAGGGGTGTGTCCCTTACGCGGTTACCACCAGTACGTCGGACGTTACATTCTCATAAAGTTTGCTTTACTAATTGCAAGCTTATCAGCGTCAATATTCGGCAACTTTCGCGTATACTTGTTCGTATTCGAAGCCTCACTCATTCACGCACGAACCGGCAATTGACAAACTCGTACCTTCTACACCATCTACCAGAAATTGGGAGGGAGGGGGGGGGAGGGGGGTATTCACGATACTCTTCTTAGACTTGAAAATAGCGAATGTAGAGAAACTGGTCGGCGATATGCTTTGCAATGTGGCGGCTGCGCAGACTCATATCAGTATATTTCGATTTTTAGCTCTATCCGGCATAGCGAGAACACTCAGCGTAGATGAAAATTTTGCCACCCAGAAAACGCTCTTTTCAGTCCTCTGTATGCTGCCTTCGAAAACAAGCTGCGAATGTTGTACACAAACAGAGGCGCGTTGTATATATGTCTGTGTACAAGCGAGCGGCCGCTTTTATGATTGCGAGAGCATTAGATAGCTGTTTCAAGGTCATATCTGCAAAAAAGTGCCCTCAAGAAACGGCACCATGTGACGTCACGAGCCTACAGTCGCGTTACGAATATGTCATATATTTACGCTAATTAACACCGATCAACATGCCTAACCAATTCTTATTGATGTAATTAGGTAACGCGAAGACTAATTAAAATTGGTGCTGAGCTTATGAGTGACGTAATACCAGGTCACGTGACAGCGATGTAATGTGACTTCAAATCTAGTCACGTGACGACGAAGTAATGCGAAGTAGCACCTAGTCACGTGACAACGATGTAATGTGATGTCATACCATGTCCCCACCCACCCATTTCAATGTCCATATAGATCCCACATTACTACACATGCGCGCATGAAGCATTACAAAGAGTGCCCACAGCTCGGTCCATACTAATGACATTCGGATTGCCCAGCAGGTAAACGCGCCAGTTCTCTTTGTATGACATACTGCAACGATCATGCAACGACACATGCCGTTGACCCTCGAAGGGATGGCGATGATGCTGACGATGATAATAGTGTATCTTTAGGAGCCCGGGAAGTCGATCGATATACCACTGGCCAGTTACAGAATATTGATTAAAGTTAACACGTTACCAGCAATCGGAGGCAATAATTCTGCGGGAAAACGAATAATTGCGGCTAATAATTAAGGATGGCGGTGATCTTGGGAGGTCACGATCCTCCCCCGTTTCCTCCACTTCCCTCCAAGAGGCGACGGGAATGGTTTCGAAACCCCGGGGATTCTCCGATGACTCGATGATCCCGCGGCACTTTGCAGGAAGGGGGTAGATTACGTATTCGAACACTGTGCCGCCAATTAAAATCACACGGGCCAATACAACTGGCCTAGAGTGGGCAGCGTGAACCGCTCTCTCTCTCTGTCAAGAAATCTTTTTCCAGACACCCTACCCAACCCGGGACAAAAAAACAACAACGCCTAACTACTATGCGCCATGTTTTTTCACGTGGTGGCCGTCGCCCCGGCATTTCGTGCGAACGTCAGGTCCGGAGTCGTGTCCCTGGTAGTGGAGTTACCGATTCTAGTTGGGTGCCCCGGATCCGTAAGTAACGCGAAGTCGAGTTCCTGCGCATCTTGCCCGAGCTGTCTTCCCTTGGTCGTACTGTAGCCGTAACCCAATGCCATGTCTGGCGCGTTGAAATCGCCCCCTGCAATCAGCGCCCGGGACCCGGCAATCTTGAGCGTCTTCTGAAACAGCGCACGGAAGCGTTGGCGGCGTTTCGACGGGCTGCTGTATACGTTCAGTATGAATATGCTTTGCTTCCTCTGCTTGGTGGGTATCAGTTCGATGAGAGTGTGTTCCACCTGGGGCCGTATTACGCAACTGTCACAAATTCTGTCAAAAGTTATGGACAGTGATGTCAAAATAACGAAACGATGAGACATCACCGTTTGACGCAACGAGGAATCAGCCAATTACAGCAGGGCGGCGCCCCTAGAGCATTTATTTGCACGGGGAGGGGTCGTCTGCTACATAGAGCTACTACTACCATTACTGCTATTACTGCATTACTGCTACTGCTATTTTGTAAAAAAAGGCTTAAGAAGTACGAAGCGATCAAAATAACTAATATTTTATTTTGCCAAAACATTGTGTTTAAAGTTCGAAAATATTAATCAAAACAAAAAGTGTTCGAAGATGTACTTTTAAATTTGCTGGTGCACGGGTAACTTTTGCAGCCGCGGGGATGCGCTGACGGCGGTAAAACGTCAAGCCGCTTTGCACGAAAGCAGCTGATTCCACGCCGTGTTATTGTTTTTTATGCGGCGTTTGAAATCAAGCTACTGTGCGGTTGACCTAAGTGCACAAAAATTTGAACGAATGCAGTGAAGGCTGCGTGCCTACCGAGCGAACTTGCAAGGAGCGCATCGTACGAAATCGACGAAGACAACTTGTTCAAGTCTGTGTTGTTCGGCTCTTTCGATCGATGACAAAAATGGGAAAAGGTGAGATGTTGCAGTATGTGATGTGTGGTTGTCTGTTTATTTTCCTTTGGGAAACAGAGGACGACCACGAAGTGCGATTTGCTGGGAAAAATAAAGTGCTTTGCCAGCATAAGCGTATTTTGTTTATATATCTGTGGCACAGAGGTGACCGCGGGGGCGTACCCCTTCTGCGCGCTAACTTTGCAGATTGCCCCCAACGCCTGCCGCACGCACTTACCATCGGTTGTGCGATGCCGACGTGCACCTCGTAACCAACGGCAGCTTGAAAGCTGCCGGTAGCGAAGAACCGCAGTGCACACAGCACCTGCCGCCGCACCGACAGCGCGCTCGCAAGCAAATTTCCTCCCACTCCACAGTCTGCTTCTCCAGTAGAAAAAGGCGCCGAAACAGCTCGTCCGGCAAGTCAGATGTGTCTTCGTGCGCCCTCCTTCGCCGTTGCTCGCGCCGGCGCAGCTGCCTCAGTCGTATGGCTGCGTACACCGCCACCATTTTCTGTCAAAAACGCAACGGTCAAATCGACCACCTCGGGACTGTCACAAAAAAGTGTCAATTTCCGCCTGCATAATTAGGTGTGCAACGTCACCACTTCTGCCACATCCGTGACGTAATCTGCAGCCACCCATGACGCAAGCAAAATGGCCGCCGGCCACGACCGACCAATAGGAGCGAGGCTTATTGACACCTTTTTGACCATTTTCCTAATTGACAGTTGCGTAATCCGGCCTCAGGAAGGAAGCGTTTTATGATAGGGTCCCTAGAAATACTTGCTAGTCTGCCGTTCGCTAGTCTGCTCTCTACGGAACCGGCTGGCTACGCCTCGGATGAATGCGCAGGGGGCGCTGCACACACTCGGAACGTCGTGCATGCAGGGGCGGTCGTGCCGTGGCTGCGGAAGTGGTGAGCACTGCTTCTTGGTCGCAAGCCCATAATACCGGTATTTTTTTTGCCAAATCCATGAACGCTCACTCGCGTGTGTGTTGGTGTGTGTGTTCTTATGGATGTCATGTCTAGACAACGTGACAAGCGCCACATCTTGCCAGCTCAATGCCCCATCTGCACTTTCTCTCGGATTTCCACCATCTAGTTAAAAATGCGCGAAATGCATTTGTAGACAAATGGTTTAACGCACCTGATGGTCAGGTGCACGCTCGAACCGATCCGAGAAGCTTGGAAAATGGGCAGCCAGAGTGTTTCGCTTAAAGCCATGCCGAACATCACCAGAATGCACCTGAATCCCAATTATTTTGAGAAAATGAGAGTTGCTCCAGCATTCCAGCTATTTGGTGATGATATAATTAGAGGTCTTTTTATTTATTGCACCCCGTTAGGACGCTGTTAGGACTTCGTGGAAGGCATTGAATCTTTTGTAAAAAGAATGAAAAAGCTTATCAGGATAATGACTGCGTGTGTGCCAAAAGCAGCGTTATTATACCCGCTTGTCACCAAACTTTGCATTTTTAAAGGAGTTCCTTGAACACCTCACAAAGTGGGAAATTCATGCAAAGGCCACAATCGGCGGGGTTTTGAGCAGCAGCACAGCAGAGGGACTCCATGTTTCAATTCAGAGCACACTTATAGATTAGTTGCATATCTCAGCACACTTCGTTTTAAGTATGTGATGACTGCAAAATTTAGCCAAGACAGACTTGAAAGCGTATTTAGCATTGTTCGGCAATCATCATGATCTATGACCATCCGAATGCCGCTCCGTTTTTGGTTACTGTTATTGCACTCACATTCTACAATCTTGCGAAGCTACCACCATCGGGAAACTGTGCTCCAGAAGTGTTCACTTCCTTAGTTTCGGTGCCTAAGAAACAGCCGTGCAGCGAGAATACACTGCCTATACTCGACAGACTAATTGATAAAAGAGCTCTTGTGATGCAAAAACTGCATTGGTCTCTTGTGCTCCACGTACAAGTATTAGCTCTGGCGACAGTGCCTGTGTGACAAGAAAAAGCCACGAGATGTTAATTTATTATATCTCGGGCTAGAAAAGCACTGAAAAAAAGAAGCCAGTGCATAGACTGTGCGTCAGCCTTGACGACTGAAAAAGCAGTGGCTATACAGAAAGCCGCGAGCTCGCTCGAGCACGCCACTTCCACCGTGTGCACCAAAATCAAAACGATCGCAGTACGAAAAGTTCGAACCAAGCAGTGCAGCATGGGTCGGGGCAGTTATTTGTGTTACTAAAATTTTTGAACCTCCCATGTCATGGTCTCGTTGCGGCCGAATCGAAGGCAGAAAATGCAGCAAACAAGTTATTCGGGCGCGCGGTCCACTGGTTCCCAAAGTGCGAGCGTTGGGAAACAACACTTTTGAGGATATTCACTGTAGGGCTGCGAGTTCGGTCCCGCACGCCGCATCCACCGCGTGCACAGCAATCAAAGCGATCGCAGTACGAAAAGTTTCGATAAAGCAGTGCAACGCTGCTCGGGGCAGTTATCTGAGTAACGAATTTTTAATCTGCCGTGCTATGATCTCATTTCGACCGAAGCCAAGGCAGAAAACGCACGCGCGGTCTACTGCGCGCCTAAGTGCGAGCGTTGGGCGCGTCTGCTACCCTCACCTGGCCTAGGTGACGCCACCGTCGGCGCCCGGGAGGAGCCGAGAGAATGAGCGGCGGCATAGGGGCAGGAGGGAGGAGATGTCGCTAATTTTAGTTCATTGAGGAGTTTTAGGCACCCTAGCCGATATTATTCTGCTGGGTGACATGAATGGCCACATCGAGGATCTCGATGGATACACAGATTGTAACGGCAATTTGATGCTAGACTTCTGTGAGCGACACAACCTAGCTATGGTAAACAGAGAAACTAAGTGTGAGGGACAAATCACGCGGGAATCCCGTAACAGGCAAAAGACCATTGACTACTGCTTAATGTCGCAGGGGATGTATAGCAAGCTCGCAATGATGGAAATAGACGAAGAGGGGAAGTACAGCCCCGGAAGAGATCATAAGCGTATTAGCCTACATTTGGGAGCCCTGCTCAAAAGAGAAATGCAGGGAAGTCAAAAATAGTACGCAAAATTTAATGACGAACAAATAGTGCAAGTAGCGGCCGGCATAGAGGAAGCAATAGAGACACATCCCATGGAAAAGTGGGATTATAATAAGTTAGAACTCCTCATTATTGCAAAAATAAAACAAGTAAAAGGAGTAAACCGCTGGAGAGGAAAGAGGAAGCCACGAAGTTGGTGGAATAAGGAAATTAGTGAGGCCGTCGAACAACGAGGGTTGGCATCACGGGAACACAGAGAAGCAAAGAGGGCGCATTTATCTGAAGAGGAAATAGGCCAAAAATGGGAATCTTATCGACAAAAGAAACAGCAAATGCAGGTCCTCGTCCAGGCTAAAATAAAGAAGTGCTCTGATCGCTGGCTGGGTGAAGATCCCGAAGCAACTAAAAGGGGTCAAGAAAATTCTGGAATCATATAAGCTGGATGGGTAAAACAAATCAAAGAGAGCCGGAACAGATTCACGATGTCGAGAGAAAATGTTTAGAGGAAGACGACGCTGTGAACTACATTACATCAGTTATAGCTGAGTCATTTAGGAAAGACGATAGGTTTGGTTTGGTTTATGGGGGTTTAACGTCCCAAAGCGACTCAGGCTATGAGATATGCCGTAGTGAAGGGCTCCGGAAATTTCGACCACCTGTGGTTCTTTAACGTGCACTGACATCGCGCAGCACAAGGGCCTCTAGAATTTCGCCTCCATCGAAATTCGACCGCCACGGCCGGGATCGAACCCGCGTCTTTCGGGCCAGCAGCCGAGCGCCATAACCACTCAGCCACCGCGGCGGCGGAAGACGATATTGTAATCGAGGCAGCAACACAGGGCAGTACAATAGAAAACAGCTTAGAACTGACCAGTCTTAACTGAAAAAAGGCGGAAGCAAATATTTCGAAATACACATCCGCAGGGATAGACGAAATTCCAATCAAGTTTCCTTGCCCAAGAGGCAAGGAAACGCTGACAAAAGCATTGTAAGCACTCATAACAAATAAACAAATTCAGCACAGCTGGATACAGCGTAAAGTGAATTTGATTTATAACGGGAAAGCCGATAAGACGAGCATAAAATCCTTCTGACTGATTAGGATAGCATGTGTTATATACAGGCTGGCAGTGCAGGTGGTGAAATTCAAAATGCAGTCATGGCTAGAAAGTAATAGAATACTCGTAGAACTTCTCAACGGGTTCATAAGTGGTAGGTGCTTAGATGATAGCCTGTTCGTGCTTACCCGGGGCATATAAATAGCTAAGGTGGAAAACAGGCCTCTGTATTTAGCCTTCCTGGACATAAGCGGAGCATGCGACAACATCAACGGGGAGCTCCCGTGGAACATATTAAAAGGTGAAGGTATCGGTCATGAGGTAATTGATTTTCTGCAGGAAATATATCGGGAAATGAATTTGAAATAACATGGGAAGGAATTAAGAGTACGACAACTGTCGAGGTACACAAAGGATTAAGGCAGGGTTGTCCTCTATCACCGCTGCTGTGCATGCTTTGTATGATAAGTATAAAAAGAAGGCTACAAGGAAGCAATCTAGGTTATAATATGTCGTACAGACTAGGCGGAAAGGCTGCTGAGCAACGACTACCGAGTATAATGTATGCAGATGATATGGTACTGTTAGCAGATAGGCAGGAAGATGTTGAAACTATGGTTAATTGCTGTGGAGACGAAGGATACAGTCTAGGTTTCAGTTTTAGCGCAACTAAGCTCAACGATACAACTGATAAGGAGCTTACAAGGCCATGAAATACCCCGAGTGGCCGAACAAATATTTCGGGGTATGGGTAAACGAAGGGCAGACGGACACACTGCAGAGTTGGTCACCGAATTGGTATGTTTGTTTGCTTGCGTGCCAATCCACAAGCAGGCGTAGAATTATTTTTTTTTGCGCTCCAAGACGGCCATTTCATTACGGACCTCGACTCCTTCGTTCCCGGCAGCAGAGATTTCGATCTTCCGACGCGAGAAGGCCGGACACCAAGCTGGCGCCTCCCATCAACGCTCGATGCAGCGTGCCACCTTCACTTGCCGCTGTAGTGGCCTTCATCGGCACCAACAGTGCCGCTCTCGCAAGCGCATAAAAGAAACAAAGTTTCGCACAAATAAAAGGTATTACCGTGCGTAACAAGCGTAGTTTTCTGTTTGTACGCCTGCGTTTCTAACACACGCTTTCCACTTGGAGATGCATTTAAGTAAAGCTTATCTACAGGCCAAAACGTCAGCGACTACGTTATTGACTGGACAGACCCTGCCAAAGACATCCGAGCCAAACAACATGCCGATGGTAGGTGGCTTTGTTCACATGTGTTTTCGGAACCAACTGCAAATGAAACATGCTACGACGTTAATCAGTATTTCCATGCGTATGCGTAGAAATAACATGCTGATAATGTCCTGAGCACGGAACAGCACGCAGCAAATATTCGCGCGGCAGGAACACACAGCGTTGCAAACTAAAAACTGTATTAGCTCATGCTTCCCCTCACGTTCCTTTCTTCTTTTTTTCCTAACTACGCGAGATTAACACCCTTTATTGAGTTTGCATAGCTTCGGAGCAAAAAAAAAAGTGAGGTTCAGAAGCTGAGAGAGCCAATATGGACCGAAACAAGGAACGTGTGAAGACGGTATACACCTCAACAGTGGTCCACACTATGCGCAGTCAAAGCAGACCACTTCGAACTTCCGAAAGCAGAAGTGCAACCGGTTGAAATTAGATCGGGGCCACTTGGTTTCTGATAGTATCCGACTGTGTTTGCGGGAGTTGGAATAATTCCTTCGTGAGGCGCTGCCTGCACTATACGACACGTCATGACCCCAAATGGACACGGATACCACTCCGATAAGAAAGCCGTGCACATTTCGTCTGTGCATGCTGCATTAATTTAATCGGACGCTCGCAGAATAGTAACAAACTCCGCAGGAATTCGCAAAGATTTCCTCGTCGATCCGTATTCGGCGACGGCTACTATAAAACGTTTCTCTTGCTCGTGTAATACTCCACAAGAAGGTTTCGTATTTCTGTCCTTGCAGCGGTCCTGACGTGTTTCTCTTTTTTTTTGCTGTGAATGCAGTGAATGTAAATAGCGTCGAAACACCGCGTTTAATTACCTTGGCCGTCATTTGTGGCGACCGGCTTCTTTTTCTTGCCGAGAGAACGCAGTCCAAGGTGACGTCCAGGAGGTACCCCGACGCCGTTTTCTCTCCTGCATCTCCCAACGCAGCTGAATATCGCGTGCCTATCATGCGGCTGCCAAGGCACTGCAGTCACTGCAGCATAACTTTTATGCGACCTTCAGTATTTGCTATGCATAATCCGAGCCCGCGTGAACTCACGTTTCTTTTTGTTTTCTTTGTACAAGCATACGCGTGTGTCGTTACTTCAAGGCACTGCTGTTGTTTGCAGTAACAAATTAATACCTGCTCGGACGAAAACAGAGGTCGGTACGCGATGAAAAGCCTACGCGACAGCTGAATTAGGTAGTTGGCTTGCAATGGCCAAATGGTGGTGACATTTATTTTCTGTGGTGATCAGAAATACATGTTGGATAGCATGAGGTGTGAATTGGGGGTGAAATTTTGCTTTTCAGTGGGGGAAAAAAAAAGTGGGTTAAGAAGTTGGTCAGCAGTGCACTTGTACAGACATGGACAAAAGTTTGCGGGATGCGTATTCACGGAGCAAAAATCATTACGCCGCTTTTAGGCACAGCAGGTGAATGAAATGCATAGAAGAGTGACGAGACACGCGGTCTCCATCTGCTAGAAGAATACCGTCTGACTGGCTAGCGAGGCAACGCAGAAATAAATTTTCTGTGAATCCGCATCCCGCAAACTTTTGTCCATGACTACATTCTTTGTTCTTGGCAGTCATCACCATTTATTGGGTGGCATGGAAGTGACATGTGCAAAATATAGACACCGTTTAGTACAGTGTGAAACACATTGCTTTGTGTTATGTAATGCACACACACATTTCTTTCACAGTGTCGTCTTGCCCGCAGGTTCTACCAATTTTACTGATTGCAAAACAGCTGCTGGGAATGTTTTCCAACTACAAGAATTACAAATAAATCTGAGATTTATGCTGGACATAACGTTTAGGTCTGTTTTGGTGTAATGAAGAGCTTGTATGCAAGTAATTTCACTTAGGGATTTGCAAAGAGTTTTTCCACAAATATTTAAGGCGTTTCATTGCTTTTTTATACAACATATATTTCATTTCAATTCTGATGTCACAAATAACTTCTAAGTATTTTAAGCTCGTGACCTGAGATGAGCGGTTATTCCGAACTTAAAGGGTCAACCTTGCACGTCAGTGTTACCATTTTTCCTGGTGTAAATACACATTTTCCAAGTTGATAAAATCCAAAATTATAGGCGACTGTGCAATGTGTCCAACTTTAGTCCAGTCATGCTGGCTAATTGTGTTATCCTTGCAGCACTGTGGTTTAAGGGGATCACATTTTGAATATGTCTGCTCCGTATAGAGTGTGCATAACATTCATTAAATGACGCTATGGCAACAAATTGAACAGTGCAGAGAGCATGTCAAAAAGGCCTTACCGCGTGCAGTTCTGGTGGCTGAACATTTATGGAGCTCTGGGGATGGCGTGTCTGGCTCGGGATCATTATTGCGATGTTTTCATCAGTAAGACTGCGGACTGGAAGGTCCACCCATGCACAATGCGACTGGTCTGCAGTGGGCCTCTCCCGACACTGGTTTGAAGACACAGTAGAGTGCTACTCACCACTTTTAATCCCTAATCCACTTTGTTGCCCTAAGGCAGACACTCTCAAATGTGATTGGGCATTCATCAGCAGGAAGGGGAGAGATAATGACCCTTTTCAAACTCATTGGAAAACGCCTGCCAATCAGTCATCTTCCCCTTGTATTACATAACATGCCCCTGCTCATTTCCGCCTCTTGATCTCGGCTCGGATATCAGCTCTTACACTACCGTGAGGAAAATGATTTTTTTCTAAGTTTCAGTAGTTTTCTTTTCTGTAAAAACTTTTGCATTTAAAATTTTATGCAATACACGAAAACAGAGTGAAGAAATGTGCTTTTTAGGGATACAAGTTGAATAATGAGTTGTGCGTAGCAACACAAAAATTTTATTTGCCAAAACGATTTTTAGAAAAATTTAAAAACTTGTAGTAAAGAGGTATTTGTATTGTGGGAATCCCGGCTTCCTGCCGTTTCCCTTGCACGGCTGTTGCCGGCATCCTGCGTTGTTCTCCTCTTTCCCTTTCTGCCGCCTCTGACGACGGAGAAATGGCTGGGTGACTAATCACTGTCATTCAGCCACAGCTCCGCCCCGGCTTCCCAAGGGCCTTTGCCATTGGTGCCTTTTGGCAGAACTCGGGACCCGCTTGGGCGGCCGCGGAGCCCAGGGAGAGACTGCTCCGAGACAGCGTAAGGTGCGTACGCTACTGTTTGTCCGGGCCGGCCTTTTCCTGGACATAGTGCATACTTGAGGTCGCCAGCACGGGTCCTCGACCTGTAGCGGCTCGAGCCTGTCCAGTGGGGTCCAGCGATTTCAGACAGGCGTACCTTGCGTTGACTGCCCACTCTCTCTCGCAAACGGCCCAACGGCCTACACGAGAGAGATCACAGCATTGCCGCGGGGACAAGCTCCTGCAGCGGCGTGCTAGCGGCGCGCATTACTCTAGTTGCTCCTTGTGCGCCCCGAGCTGGGGTGACTGTTGAGTCTGTGTATTGCTGGAGGACGGCGTGAATAAACGTCTCCTTCGTGAACTTGGAGGAGGCCTGTGTCTTTGCGGCGAGTCGCTTCCCTCTCTGCAGAGATGGAGTGAGCCGCAGCGGTGCCCCAGGGTTGGTGTGGTGATGGCTGATCGGGGCCCTTGGCTCGCGCGAAGCCCAAACCCGCAGTGTTAGTGGCCTGTGCCCACTGAGAAACCCACAGTATTTAAAAAGAAAGAAAAATGTCAAGATTTTTCTGAAGTGTGCAAAATGTTAGGTATTCTATTGGCCACTGTGAGTAAAAAAGTCGAAAGTTCTATATTGCTACAAAACAATAACTGGAAACGCTACAATTCGGCACCAGTGTGCGGCTGCCTGTGTTCCAGGCTGATTTCTCTCGCGGAGCACCTTCACTCTCTGCATCTCCGGTTGATAAAATCTATTGCAGATAAAGTGAAACCTTTAGTTTCGGAGTGCGCGTCATGCATGGGAAGGCTGCGAGGTGACTGATGCAACTACGTCTTTGGGGCGCATTCAAAATGCCACCTTGCAGGAAAAAATAAAATCGAAAACTAAACTGCCTAACTACAAGCCAGATGACTCAGTGGGCCCGTAAGGTTCCGCAATCTGTGCACGAAGTCATGGTTGGCCCGCTAGCGACGCTCGCAGGGTTTGGTAGGGAAAGAGCAAATAGTGCACTAAAGAGGGTTTTGAGTTTTTTTTTTATTACGGGAACTCCATCTACATGCTGCGAGCATTCTTAGCAGCTTAGAATTATTATGCTGTGTGGCCCTGTTAAATCCCATTAAACGTCCCGGCTCCCGCCTTTTTTAACTCGCCACGGAGAGCAGGAAGAGTCGGCCAACACGGTTGCCATAGTGAAAAGCAAGCGCGAATCGCCTTTGCCGCTTTGCTGTTGGTGGAGTAACACACGGAGTGATGTTCGGAAACGTGCGGGTTGCTGGTCGGACTATGTTCATCCAGAGCAAGAGGCCTGCTGGATCACCACTCTGGCAGCAGCTTCAGGCTTGATGTTTCAGTGATATGTTCTCTGAACCACAAATGTGCAGTGGTTTTATCACACCTGTTGTGTACAAAAAGTGATAAAGATTTATTTTCTTCACGGATTATAGTATTCTCATTGGCCATCTCAGGGTGACCAGGTTGAGTCACGCGAAAACAAATTCTGTGCGCATATTTTTTGTTTCTATGGGTATATTTTGTGGCTTTGTTGTCAGAGACAAACTATTTATTCACATAAAGCCAAAGAACAAATAATAAAAGGGAATACAAAGTTTTCCAGAACGCTTTTGTTGCCTGATTCACTCTGCTCTCTTCCGTTTAATGCCGTCTCTCTTTCCATAGCTCGCTGCCCTGACAATGACACTGTTGGATAAAAGTTATGCACTTCCAGGGTTTCATCACTGGCGGTCAATTGAAGGCAGAAATTTGCAAAGGTGGGAGATTTAGTAAGAAAAATTACAGCATGATAAGATTGAACCAATTTTGATATTTCTGAATGTCTGAGGGCCGCAGAACTGGCGCATACAATAAATCAAGTGCAAACTTGAAAACTGCCCTATCATTTGTGATTGGAGGATTGATTGTGACTGCAGCAAGTTTTCATTGTTTAGAAGGCCTTCTGTGCTAGCTTCCGCTTCATGTTGGAAAGGCCGTTACTTCTAGCAATTCACATAGTGATGTTCACAGAAATGAATATTGTTTGTGAGCCCCCTCAGGCGAGTACTGGCAAGGTACAGCTGTCACATACTTTCTTCCTCTTGAGGGATGTCGTACCTGCCAGGTATTGTCATAGCTCTAGACCTGCAGTCGTTGCAGCCTAGGTAATTCTTACCATTTCAATTGATCCCTTCCTATGTTGTTGTGCATTAGTTTCCTTCATATTATTTCTTCACGCATACCATGGGGAGTAAGGTCCTTGTCACTAGAGTAGTGGCTTGGGTTTTTTGGTCAGGTTTCGTGCCTAGAGGAAGCAGCGCGAAAAGACGAGGACGAACACAGAAGCTGACAGGACAGGCACCGAACTACCAACAATTTATTGAGAGCAACGAGCAGCTTTTTAAATGCCAGCCAGGACCCAACTGAGACCAGAAAAACAGTGAAAGCAAAGAAATCTTCATATCAAGGCACCATCCAGGAATAGCGTTATCGAACGTTTGGCACATGCACAGCAAGAATTCAACACGCAGCAGACCCGGTGAGCCGAGACCAAGACCAGGAGAAAACAGCGAAAACGGACAAAATTAAAAGCGAGAGCCAGCGCAGTGTCAAAAGCAAAACGTAAAGTCAAAAGTAAAAGTTAACAGGTACAAAAACGTATCAAAGTCAGCGCCGCCGTGGTGGCTGATTTGTTATGGTGCTTGGCTGCTAGCTCGAAAGACTAGTTCGATCCCGGCCGCGGCGGTCAAATTTCGATGGAAGCGAAATTCTAGAGGCCCGTGTACTGTGCGATGTCCGTGTACGTTAAAGAACCCCAGGTGGTTGAAATTTCCGGAGTCTCATACCATGTTGGCATGCGGTGATAAGCTTTCATGTGTGCTGCCTTATCACGGTTGTGCATGACAGTGTGTGCACAAGTCAGGATGACACCACAATACTAAACGAGTCAAAAACAATATATTCTCTTTCGTGCACCAGGAGTCCTACCTCCCATGATTACCTTCGATCCATATACGGTTGGGCTAGAAACGTGTCTGAAAACGCTTGGCGTGTGCTTTTCTGAGCACATGTCCTGGAGCATGTTCAATACCTGTCGACAAAACTCTAAGATTGTAGGTATAATGAACAAACTGTCACACCCTCCCATTGACTATGAGAAAGCTCTTGTATAATGCCCTTTTCTATTCACAATTACGTTACTGTGCATTATTCTGGGGAAATATCACCAAATCAGACTTTATAAACTTGCCTTGATACAAAAAAGTGCTATCCGCCTTATTGAAAAAACCTCATTTTTGGAACACACAGGACCACTTTTCCTCACACATAACATTCTAAAAGTGGAAGACACGTACACTTATAACCTGTTAAGAGCTTACAAGAATATAATGCAAGGAAAATCTGAGTCATTTCTGATTTTAGCAAACTTAAAAAAACAAAACAAAACTTGCCTATTTATTTCGCTATCAATCACCATTGCTCACTCCATTTTCCCGTACAATGTATGGAAATGACTATAACAAACCATATCACATGCGCCCAGTGATCTTGACGACAAACAAATGTACGTTCTGAAAATGCCATACAAGAGTGTTTTTTTTTTTAATTTTTGTTTAACTATACCGTGGACTTTGTTTCAATTATGTTTCAAGTGGCTGTTTTATTGGTTGCTTGTATTGTTAATTACGATTGATGGCTGATTGTTTCTTTTAGGAGACTGCTTATGGATTTTTATGAAACTCTTGTGTGCTGTGCAAGTGCTTGCTGCATGGGTGGTGGGAGCTTTGTAAAGCTGCAATGCAAAGCACCTTTTTCTCCTGTCACCTTTTTTTGCGCAAGCAAAATAACTTCAAATTGTGGGCAGTTCGACGCCTGTCCTGTCAGCTTCTATGTTTTCTCCCACTGCTTCCTCTAGTCATGCCCTTGTCAGACTGGAGTGTATGTGAAGTTTTTCTATATTTAGGACCTCATCCGTGCACCACACTTGTTCCCCTGGGTTGCTTGGCAGTTACGGAGGTGTTCTCCATTGTCTTATTCTCAGCTTTCCCCGATTCAGGCCTCTTACTACCTCCCATAAAGACACAGTAAACAGCTGTGGAGAGATAGTGCCTTTCCCAATTGGGAGCAGCTGCTTTAGACGGTTCACACATCCAGACCTTGGTCATGCAATGCCTGCTCATGTTTGACTGAATCAGTTACATCTCCATGAGAACTATGTACAGGGGTATTCACCTGATAGTGTAAACCAGCTTTGGTTGATTGACAGTTCAGGTTGCTGTGAATCAGTTAACTACCTTAGTGTATACACTGCAAACAGAGGACAGAAAGCTGATTGGTTTAATTTTCAATCCTTTTAAGGGACACAACACTGAATTTTAAGGACCCAATTTTTTTCGGCACAATGGAAGGCTTGCTGTCCAAAGGGCTGATTCCGCCGCGTTTTTATTTCAAACACTAGGATATTTTTACAGGTAATTTATTAAAACTGTGCATGCACCAGTTTTTATGTATCCCGATGCTGGAAACCACAATCAATGGGCACAATGGCGATTGCATGTCGCCAAAAGTGGTGTAACATAAGAGTTTTTAAATATTATCTAGAGGGAAAGCTGGCGCCACTGTCTATGTGAGTTTCTGAAAGGGCACTTAATCCACCATGGGAATGCTGGCAAGACAGCAAGGCATACTTGGCTTGGCCCTAAAACATGACTACGACTGCAGGAATATAAATTTTCGCAGAATATAGAAAGCGTTGTTTTACAATAAATATGTCCTGTAATAAAATATGCTTACTGACCGTTGCAATAAATCAACAGAAAAGCACGTGGGCGTAAACGATCACCGAATTTGCCCATGGCGCGAGAGGGCTTTCTCTTCATGCCACGAAATATAGCGCACCGTGGAAAATATTTTTTTTATTAACACTTTTTCGAGGAAACATTCTTGCAAAAAAAATTGTTACCACTTAAAATATTACTTTTAGAAGCTTCCGTTTTCACATTGCGAAAAAGCAAACGTTTCATTGGTGTAGTCTGCTATAGGTGGTGTCCAAAGTACGGCGGACATTGTGTCACGGCGAAGCTCGGTCACGTGAATCTGGACTTTTGGGTTTGTGTCTTTCCTGCGGTTTCGTCTGTATAGGCAATGCCTGCAGACGTGCGGTTTCGACCATTCTTTCCTTAATACTAACGCTCACATCACTGAGAAACGGGTGCTGCGCACTGCCTCAAACTGCAGCAACTTCAAAGCAACGCAATGCAACATGTTCCAAGTGCCGTCAAGTGGTGAACGGCAAAAACAGTACGCCGTTGCGATCCGGAAGCAGACTGCCTGCTACGAGCTCCACGGACAGCTCTTGGCTTTGCTTCGAGCATTTTGTTGGCGGTAAACATTTGAGAGCGTTGTGAAAGTTTGGAGATTTGGTTAGGTAGGCTGTTTTCTCTCCTTAAGGGAGCACCAATTTCTCGCTCGGACAACTTCGGACACAGCCGTTCTCGCATGACGGTGGTAGCACCGCGCTGTCGTAGGTGTGCAGATATGTGTTGTTCGGCCTCTGCAACTACAGCTTGTCAAGATGTTAACGGAGAACGATTTATTCCTCGGGAATTTGTGCTGCATGCGAGTTGCTCGAATTCAGAGCTAACACTTTAGGCCTATGCAATCGCAACTGTCAGCTTCCAAAACGGCGACACCGGCCACGGCGGGGTCCCGTTGCCTTACATTGCTGGCCGCAGTATGTGTTTATGGGCATTTTTAGGATTTATAAATTGTTGTAGGAGAACATATTTGCCAACTTCATGCTCAAAGTGAATCATGTTTTCACCAGCAGATCAATCGATCGACATGAGCACTCAGCAGATGTGGACAAATTATAAGCGAGCTGTTACGTTAGTGTCCTGTTTGTGTGGACCCGCATGTTGCATTTACGTTTCTCCGTTTCCTGTGTGTGGAGAGGGAGGGTGACAGACAAGCTGATCACTTTACAAAGTGATAAGAATTATGCGCCACCATTCTTTTCATACTCTGAGGCAGCATGTTATGAGAAGCTTCACTACAGGATAACCGAACGAAAAAAAAAATTATACCAGTCAACGTAGTCTGTTTTTCACCTTTCAGTGTACAGCGCGTCGCTGCGCAGCAAAGCATCATTTGAGAACTGTCTAGGGGCTGAACATGCATGTGAAGTAGATAAATGTCTGCGTCTCTAGCTTACATGCGATGCATTGCTTGATATATACATATATATATATATATATATATATATATATATATATATATATATATATATATATATATATATATATATATATATATATATGAAGGGAGCCAACAGTCACCGAAACCAAGGTGCATAGGGGAACGTTAATTTTTTTATTATTATTATTTTTAATGTGTTATGCTTATCAGTGGGATAATATACTTAGATTAATAAAGAGCTTAAAGAAAATTACTTATAAAGCAGCAGAAAAAACAACCATGCCGCCGGTGGGATCCGAACCCACGACCTCCGAATATCGCGTCCGGTGCTCTTACCAACTGAGCTACGGCGACGGCTGTCCTAACTGCTGCTCTCGTGGGTATTTATGTTTACTGGGTTTAAGCGAGCCTTGGTGACCACTCTCAAGGCTCGCTTATACCCAGTAAACATAAATACCCACGAGAGCAGCAGATTGGACAGCCGTCGCCGTAGCTCAGTTGGTAAGAGCACCGGACGCGATATTCGGAGGTCGTGGGTTCGGATCCCACCGGCGGCATGGTTGTTTTTTCTGCTGCTTTATAAGTAATTTTCTTTAAGCTCTTTATTAATCTAAGTATTATTATCCCACTGATAAGCATAACACATTAAAAATAATAATAATAAAAAAAATTAACGTTCCCCTATGCACCTTGGTTTCGGTGACTGTTGGCTCCCTTCATAAATTTTTCAAACGGGCCCCTCATTTCCGTTAACTTGTCTGCTAATATATATATATATATATATATATATATATATATATATATATATATATATACATACATATATATATATATATATATATATATATATATAAGAGATCAGTGTCACAGCCGTGTAACAACAGGAGAACTTAAGCGAGTAAATGAAGTGTCCTAAACTTCTGAGCGAACAGACGCATGCCGAAACGTTCGCACTTGGGGGCGCTGCGAGCAGCCGAGGCGAGCGGACGCGTGTTACATGCGCTCCGCAATTTTCGGGTGTTTTGACCCGGTCAACCCTATTGGATCCACCTAATTCGTGCTGGATCCGACGCATAAGAGGAAGAGGACCACGAGGACACCAAATTCAAGCCGGTGCGTCCAGATTTTTGGAATCTACCGACCTCTGAATTTCCCACGTGGCCGGCGAGGCGTTAAGCCTAACGAGGGTTAGCACGAGTACGGGGCCCGGAGGCCTACCCCCGGCGACGGTCGGCCGGGGAAGCGGACCCGAGCGAAGGCCCGACGCGACAACCTGAGTTACGACCCCCACCCCCCATCACGTTCAAGGGATTCCGGCATGGAAACCCAGGATATTATGGATCAAGACCTGCAAGAAGCGACCGCCGACACCGCCGACGCTGCCACGTCGACGGCGACGGCCACGCTAGGCCTGGGCCATAGACCACCTCAGGCTTTATTGAGCGGCACCCCAGCCTCAGCGCCGGCCTCTGGGCCGGCGCCAAGCACGCAGGCGCACCAGTCGGTTCAAGACACGGACGCAGACTGGGAAATCGCGATGTCGAAGAGACAAAAGAGACGCCAGCGCGGCGGGCCGGCCTCGGCGGGACCGGCGCATGGCAACAGCCAACCACAGAGCTCGAGCGTGACGTCAGGCAACACGCCACCCGCACCCGGGGAAGGAGGACAAGAAGGAGCGCAGCTGCAGACGCCGCCAAGGCGACGACTGCCGCCGCTTCCACGCGAAGACTTAAAGGTCGTCCTGAGACCGAGGGGACTGCCAGTCAAGGAATTACACACGCACCAAGTGGCGCGAGCGGTAATCACTGCCACCGGCCAGACTTGCAAGACCGAAGACTTTATAGTACGGCTACGAAACGGATCGAACATCATAATTATCAGCACTAACAACGAAGAGGTTACCCGAAATATCAGACGGATCACCGAGCTGAATTTTGGCGGGAAAGCCTTCGCAGTCAACTGCCATATGGCGGCACCGGAGGGAACGCTGCGCGGGGTCATCCACGGCGTAGACCCGGGAACCCCGGCCGAAGAACTAAAGGCACACCTGCGAGTACGCACCCAGGGAGTCAAAATCCTGGCGGCGAGAATGCTCGGGCGTTCGAGTACCGCAGTCATAACTTTTGACGGCCCGCGTCTCCCCAAGCAAGTCATCTATTACGGCGGGGAGATGTGGTGCTACCCATACCGACCCACGAGGCAAGTCTGCTACACCTGCGGACAGCAAGGACATCGAACGGACGTCTGCCCAAGTCCAGATTCCAGAACCTGCCGACAATGCGGAGGACGGAATCTAATCGAGGAGCACGAGTGCATACCCAAGTGTCTGCTGTGCGGCGGTGGCCACGTGGCAGGAACCAGGGACTGCAAGCAAAGACTGAAGACAGCGAGCGAGCTCAGATGGGGGAGACCCCAAAAGCAGCAGCAGAGGCAAAGTCGCAGCCGGAGCAAAAGCCGAGGCGGCGGAGCCAGACGTCAGAGGTGGTTCTCGAGGGAGGAAGGGGACCAGAGCGGGTGGAGCAGCAGCCGTAGCCGCAGCCGCAGCCGAGCCCGGGACGGATCATGGACACCGCCACCCAAGGGGCAGCAGCAGCAGGCAGAGAAACAGCAACAGAAGAAAAGCGGCGGCACGAAGGTGAGCTGGGGAGCCGGCCCTCCCATTACAATTCACCCAGATACTCCGCACTCAAACCCAAATGACCACACAAACAATGATAAACAAATTATAAACGAGTTAAGAAAGGAAAATCAACAGCTGAGGAAACAGCTAAATGACATAATCAAGGAACTACAAGAGATCAGGCGACAGGGTCTAACACCGGCAACACCATACTCAGCACCCATAAGGGTGGCCACTCCGCCGCCTAAGTCCCCTAGCCCCGAGCCACAGGCAGCGGAAGGGATTAGCGAAATCAAGAACATGCTACTAAATCTGCAGTCACAATTTCAGAACATACAGAAGGAAATGCAAACCACACAACAAAAAGTAGCCCTACAAGAACAGGGATTCCGCAATTACATAAAGAACGAGAACGTGCAAAAGATCCATGACTCTAGAGATAGAGTATACAACGAGCGCCGCTTCGGCGGGAACGCAGAATCCCCAGGAATAGCTAACGCTAATATTCACAATAATACCAACGCCCCAATATGGCCGGAGGCAACAAATTAGAAATTTGGCAATGGAACTGCAGGGGCTACAGGCGTAAACAGGGGCTCCTGCAACAATTCATCAATCACAAAGGTACGATGCCAGACCTAATACTATTACAAGAAACCTTCACCACTCCGACACTTAGGGGCTACACGTGTTTGGAGAGAGGCAAGGTCGCAACCCTCATAAGCAACAAGATAGTCACCATAGCACACGACGAGATTAAGGACACAAACATCGAACACACAATAACGGAGATCATTCCGAAGAAGAAGAGGAAAGCGAAAAGCACTTTCGTAATTAACGTATATAGTTCACCAAAACAGAGGAACGGAGAGTTTATAAAGCTCTTCGCCGAAGCTAAAAAACTAGTGGGACAAAACACGCTAGTCGTAGCAGGAGACTTCAATGCCAAGAGTCCACAGTGGGGTTACGCGAAAGACGACAAAAAGGGTAGAGAGATTAGCACTGCGGCAGAAAACGTAGGATGCGAGCTCCTAACCGATGAAGCCCAACCAACCAGAATAGGAAACAGCGTCAGTGTAGACACCTGCCCTGACCTAACCTTCGTAAAGAATGCCAGAAACGTGGAATGGGAAAATACGCTCGAGAATCTTGGGAGCGATCACTACATTCTACGCCTGCAACTGGAGGCAGAACATACGAAAAGGAAGATCGGCACAGCCAAGCTAACGGACTGGGACGCTTTTCGAGAACACTGCAGAGGGATGACCGGCGACATAACCTCCCCGGAGGAATGGAGCCACCAGCTAAAACAGATCCAAGAGATGTACACCCGAGAAGTGGACAGGACCGAGGAAGCACCGGAGGTAGATAGGCGGCTGCTTAGGCTATGGGAAGCAAGGCGCGGTCTCACCAAACGATGGAAAAAACAGAAACTCAATAAGAAACTCAAGAGGAAGATTGCGGAGATCAGTAAGAAGGCGGAAGAGTACGCTACACAACTGGCTAGACAGGGGTGGCAACAATTCACAGACTCGCTGAAGGGCACCCTCAGTACAGCCAGAACGTGGCAAATACTCAGAAGCCTGATGGATCCCAGCAAGAGCAAACGGGAAAGCAGCAATTCTATCCAAAGATTCATACACCAGTATCAAGGAACGGACGAGCAGATGCTCGAAGAGGTTCGCAAGAAATGCTACGGAACGGGAGAACCGGAGGGATACCACGGTGAATACCGAGGCGAAGAAAACCCGAACATGGATCGACCCATCTCTAGGGAAGAGGTCATTGAGGCAATTAGATCAGCCACCAAGAACACAGCAGCGGGAGCAGATCGAGTACGGAACTCCCTCATTAGAAACCTCAGCGACGAAGCGATAGACCAGCTAGTCCGCTACTTAAACAAATTATGGCAAGAAGGGAGAGTCCCGGCGGCATGGAAACACGCCGTCGTAGTGATGATCCCCAAACACGGCAAGAAAATCCAAATCGATAACCTGAGGCCGATCTCTCTCACATCGTGCCTGGGCAAACTCTACGAGAAGATAGTCACCAAACGCATCCAACAACACCTGGAGAGCGAAAAGTACTACCCAAACTCAATGTTCGGGTTCAGAGCCAACCTCTCGACGCAAGATGTCCTGCTACAGCTCGAGAAGGAGGTCTTAGAAACTATGCCAAGAAAAGGCGAAAACGTGGTCATGGCGCTCGATGTCAAAGGAGCCTTCGACAACGTAAGCCACGAGGCCATCATGGAAGGTCTCATCAACGCGAACTGCGGGAAGAGAACACACGATTACGTGAAGGACTTCCTTTCAAACAGAACGGCAACAGTAGGCCTAGGAGAACTAAGGAGCGATATCTTTGCAACGCCTAGCAGAGGTACGCCCCAAGGCTCCGTAACCTCGCCCGTATTATTCAACCTGGCGATGATTGGCCTAGCAAGAAAACTCGAGCAAATCGAGGGAGTCCGACACGCGATGTACGCGGACGATATCACGGTCTGGGCTACCGGAGGGACCTTAGAAGAAAAGCAAGCCGCACTGCAAGAAGCGGCAAGATGCGTAGAAGACTACGTGACAGCTAGAGGCCTCAACTGTTCTACAGAAAAGTCTGAACTCCTGAGAGTGGGCCGACACCAGACTAAGGCGAAACTGGAAGTCTCTCTCGAAGGACAACTCATACCGGAATGCAAAATGATCCGCATCCTCGGCATGTGGCTGCAGGGTAGTAGGAAATGCGACCACACGATTTCCGTACTCAAGAAATCAACAGAAAGTGTCAGCAGAATGATAAGCAGAGTCTCTCAAAGAAGACATGGGATGAAAGAAGAAGACACCCTAAGATTGGTCAACAGCCTCATTGTAAGCAGAGTTACGTACTCGCTTCCCTTCCACGTAAGGACCAAAACGTCTAATGAAGAAATCGAAACCATTCTAAGGAAAGCATACAAGACAGCATTACACCTGTCAAGAAACACACCCAACGAAAAGCTCATGCAGCTTGGCGTCAACAACACCTTCCTAGAACTGGTGGAAGCGCAACGAAAATCGCAAATTAAAAGACTAGGAGGGACCTACACTGGGAGAGCACTGCTCGACAGAATAGGCTGCGAATACATCGACACAAAGCGGTACGAAGACATGCCTACCGAAATAAGGAAAACATTTTATGTCAGACCCATTCCAAAGGACATGGACCCCAGGCTCCACGAAGGCAGAAGGAAGGCCAGGGCAGAACACATTGAAAGAACACTAGCGGGGAAGGATAACACCTTCTACACGGACGCAAGCGCTATGGAAGTAGCGAGCGGCAGAAGCAAATACATAGGTACGGCAGTGGTAGTAAACAAAGATGGGGAACTAACCTCCGGGGCATCCACGGAAATCTGGAGTATAACGGACGCCGAGGAGTTGGCCGTGGCGCTGGCGGCAGCAAAAGGATATAGGGAGAACAAATCATTGAATATTCTCACGGACTCAAAAGAGACCTGTCGAAATTATACGAAGGGCAGAATTAGCAAAGCTGCTCTTAAGGTGCTCAGAGAGTGCAACCTCTCAGAGAGCATAACAGTCCAACATAATTTAATCTGGATACCTGCGCACGAGGGCATAAGGGGCAATGAGGCGGCGGATGGTCTAGCTCGAGCTTTTTGTTTCCGAGTCGGACAGCAGCAGGAGAGCCGTGGTCTGAGCGCCATGGTCCTCGGGGAGAGCTATTCAGAACTACTCCAACATCACAGAGGGGTGAGATATAAATATCCGCCCCCGCATAAAGCACTAACCAAGGAGGAGGCAACAGATTGGCGTAGATTACAAACAGGTTCCTTCCCCAACCTCTTTATATACAACAAGATGTTCCCAACGGAATATAGGGGCACATGCCCGTGGTGCGGGGCCACACCCACACTATTTCACATAACATGGGAATGCGAACGAAACAACGCATTCCGAGAACACAAACCCCCGAGTGCGGAGCACTGGGAGAGCCGGCTCGTCAGCTGCGAGCTCGCCGTCCAAAAGAGGATGGTAGAGCACGCACGGGATGCAGCCAAACTCAGTGGAGCCCTGGCCTGAGGGACCACCCTTTGCTGAAGAAGCCTTCCCTGCAGCGCAGCGTGAAGACAGCGACACGCGAAGCAAGCAAGAAGACTTCTGATCGCCTAAATACTTATGATTCAATAAAAGTTTTCCTATCCTATCCTATCGCACTTGCAACGTTTTGTTGCCATTAATTGAAATACGGAACGTCGAGCGCGAACATAATTAATGCACCTACAACATGCTCACCTTTTTTACGACTTTATTCGCGCATATTAACACATGAAGAGCTCAATTCAAACTTGTCAGTTCCGCATTTCAAGCAGAGCGCTGTACACACGCATCTCGCCGAACAACCCGGAAGTCGGAGTACCCAGCATGCCTTGCGGCTCATTTAGATTGGACACCACCCATTGCGGGACACGCCCTATGTCTGTGCATACACTATATTTGTGCCGTGAGAAACTTGCCCGAGCCCCCGCTTTTCTATGAGAAACTAGTTTGCGAGCACTAAGTGCCGGCTCTCGCCAGGTTCTGGTGCTGTGCTTAGATTTTGCCAAGAAAAACATGAATTAGGAAGCGCAAACCTCTCCTACCACAAGTAAGTGACGGCCGTGTTCATGCTGGCAAGTGGAACATTCAGGTATTTGCGTGCATTAATTAATTCATGAAGTGGAAGTCGTTCCTGCATGCAATGCGTGGCCACCGCCATTCTTCGAAATGAATCAAACGCTATCCTCTGCGAGTACGGTTAACATAAGTTGCGCTTGTCGAAGTACTTTGCGCTTTTGAAGTGTCCGACAACCCGACAAGAAATGTGCAGAGTGGTCGTGGCAGCAGACTGCTGAGTTCTCCATTCACAAAAAAACCTTGTTCCCTTCTTTCACATTTCAGTGCGCAGGTTAGCACAGGTTTCCGCTGAGCAAGACGAAGCTTGCTGCGTAAATGGCTCCTATGCTCCGTTTCATACATCAGGTGCAACGCTGTGAAAGGTACGGTAGTAGTCCGGACGGGAAAATAAAGGGAGGCGTGTTACTCCACGCTTGTTCTGTGCCCGAGTGGTCTAAGGCACGAGAAAGGTACAGCGTGACGTCAGCAGTAAGAGTATTTGATCAAGTTCATGTCAAAAATATGTCATCTAGTAAGCCTGCAGACAAAGGATTCACTATGTTTTGCTCACCACAAGGAACGCACTACTTTTGGGTAGCGGAAGCAGGCAGCGCAAACAAGTGCGCTATCTTTGACAGCGTTGCACATGATGTATGAAACGGAGTATAGTGAGGGGTCAAACGGACTTTAGGCCTAGCAGGCACCAGACACTGCAGTAAGCTCACTTCAAATCAAGTGCCTTCGAATATGAACTGCGTGCGTATAGCTGCACTACACAACCACAAAGTGCACAAAACATCAGTAAAAACTTCAATGGTGAAAACAAAACTGAACAGCCAAAAAAATCCCACCCGTAGCACAGTCAACAAGCCACTAGATGTCAATCCGGTGTGCGGTCTTCCTGGCATGCCTCGGGCATCTATGGTGGATGAAGTGCCGCCAGCTTTCCGTCTAGTGGGTAGTAAGCTGTGTGCTGTAAAGTGGTAGGGTTTTGACGTAGTTAAACTAAGTAGACGGGCTATAGCATGTGTTTAGCCTGGTTGGCTCATGGTTTTGCTTTGCTGGGTCGTCCGCACATCTGGCAACAAGTTCAATAGTAGTATTAGTTGGATGACGTGCAGTGCACAGAATGAGTGTGTGTTGCAGTGAACACGAGGCTTTATTGGCTGCAATGATAGAATAGAGCTCTCGTGCACAGGCCAGCGAAGCTTATCTGTTGCGCCACCACGGGTTTGGAAGCGCGACTAAATAGAACGTGTTGTCGGACTAGTTGGTTCAATACTTCAGACATGGTAGTCACGTGAAACACACACAAGACAGAGTACGGGCCAAGCGCAAGCTTACAACTTACACTGGTTTGGAAACCAGTGGCAACAATATTTATTTTATTCTTTATTTACTTTATTTAGGCTCACAAGGTCAATTCAAGGTTAGGCTTCAGTGGTGAAACGAGTTTTGCAGCTTTGATCGTGAAGTAGAGTTTTCGCTCTAAAAACTAATGCGGTCAAACCTCATTATAACAAAATGGTTTTAATGAAATAATGGTTATAATGAAGGAATAATAGTTCCCCTTGGTAAGTCGGTCAACATGGGCTATAATGAAGCTACGTCTATAACAGTAATAGACGGGTGCCTCCAGCTTCGTAACAAGGTTCAGCTTTGTAAATCTGACCCACCAGACAGTAGTAAGATATTTTAGTATATAGAGTAGCGTCCATTTGAATTTTCACACTTAAAGCTGTTACGGCAAAGTGATATATGCCTCGTCGACGAAAGTATTAGTAGACCGTGGTGGCTGCTTCATCCAAGAAATTAAAAACACTGGCGTCATCTAGTTACAAAAGCTAAAAGAAAATTGTTGACGATGCGAAGTGAGTGTTGCTTTTTATCAAAGGGCACACTGGAGAGAGTGTAGCTTATAAATAAAATATGACGACCACTCCTGAAAGAAAACACTCTGCAATTATAGGACTATAGACACCAAATGTTTGCTGGTGTTTTCTTCTTTCAAACAATGCATTGAGAGATAAGTATACATAAAGCACCTTGTGGTATTCGTGTACGACAGCTAAATAATTTATAACTCATTTTCTTCTCGACAGTGTTTCAATTTTGGTTTCATCAGTCTAATGATGGCTGTGACGCGTAGTTGGTGTCTAGGCCACATGAGGCATAAAAAATCGGCTATATAATTGCTGACAGGCCATGTTTTATCATTCCAGGTCTTGGAAGAGGCTGGATCAAGTGTCATAGTGAATTAAAACTAGATATCTGTGATTACATTACTTTTTCTAGTGGATCACCTGACCAAAACATCAACTTGCCATCACAGTCGTCGTCCAGTCAATGAAACCGAAATAGTATGAGAGAAGAAATTGAATTATAAATTATTTAGCGGTTGTAGGCAAATACCACCTGGTAATTCATGTATTCTAATGTCTAACACAATGTTTGATAGAAAGAAACGTGCAATAAAATTAGGTGTCTATAGTCCTTTAAAACAAATAAGCGATATTTTACTGAGATGTGGTTACGTGGTGCGCTACAGTGGTAATGACGGGTCGCACCGCAAGATGGCTTCTTATGCGATTTTATATGCCAAATTAAAATATAAATCCTTGCTTCTTTGATATTGCAGTTTTTACAATTTGAGGCAGGATCTTTTGATTTGTCATAATCTCGTGACACGTTTTGGTCAGTGGTCAGTCCCTTTAACATCCTTTTCTGATACAGTCCAGCCTGGATATGTTCAATTTGTATATTTTTAATTGCTTGCTATATCAAACAAAGAGTGTCCCCTTTTGTAAAAGTGCAGTGTGTTGAAGTGCTATTTTGCTGATTTTTCAATATTTATCGCATAGCGCATCAGTGCAAGTGGTGAAGTTCTCTTTGATCACTTATGTATGCGGAGATGGGTCGGCGGCGTGCCTTGACCGCCTGCTGCCAGTGAGGGTGGCCTTTGGTCTCTGGTACACCGTTTCTGTGCCACATCGCTGGCATGTGGTGAAAGCCAACCTAAACAATTAAAACCTAGTGGTGGCCTGTGCCTGGTGTGCTCTGCTGGTGAAGGCGTTGCAAAAACACTACCTTAATTTTAATGGGTGAATATTCTATTTTGTAGTATACTGGTAATGGGATTTGAGAGCTTATGATAGGCAGTGGCTACTTCCAAAACACAGTTTATTGTGGCATCAACGTAAAGCAGGTTAGGCCTAGCAACACCTGGCGAGCAGTGCGTTGCCAGCATCTGGTCGATTCAAGAAGCACGTCACTAACGTGGGCAAAATGTATTCTTGCTCCCAGGATACTGATAAACTTTTTCATTATCCCTTTCGAGTTGGATATGTCCTGGTTCGACTGGTAAAAATACGATTCCTACTTTTCCATACTTTGTTATGTCTGATGTTGTGAGGCATTGCCTGTACGAAGTGGGAAGTTTTTCTAGAACAATGTCTCCAACTCCCTTCAACTGGTCTGTGTGTAGTTCCTTCACCTCACCTTACCTATAATTTAAAATTGACCTTGTGTGGCCACCTTTTGGAGCAAATAGTGCCTCATCAGTGTGGCCTGCACACTCTGGGATGAGGGATACCCTCATAAGGGACGAGTTTTGTAATCTGTTCTCTGCAGTTATTATTATTGGTGAACAATGGCTGCACAGATATTCAACACACTCGGCAAGCTTGGCATCGGTCAGGCAGTTGTGGGTGGCGTGGCCAACAGTGGGCTGTACAATGGTAAGAGGACCCTTTTTCCGAAGCAGGCCTGCACTGTTTCCGTGCCCCTCACTTGACAGTGGGCGGATGTGAGAGTAGGGTACAACTTAAGAAAACGGCAGTTAGCACTGGCCCACGGTCCGCGGCGTCCTGTATTACCCCGCAAGCCAATCGCAACAGGAAACGAAATCAGCTTTCAGTGCATTGGCATTACTGGCTGCGATGAGTGATTTCAGCGATCCGCTTCTAATCCTTCTGCCTCACACAAACAGAGAAAAAATCCCGGAAAAAAAATAACATGGGTTTGAACTCAGGAATTTCTCAGAAGAGAGCACAGAACCTCATAGCCATGACCAGGGCTGTGTTACTTGATGTATAGAGGTGAACATAGTCTATGTGGCAAGGCAGCAGCAGTGGCAACGAAACTTTCCACGATGTCATCCTAGGTGGCGTGAGCGAACAGAAGGGGGATGACGTATACAAACTTCGCCTCTCTGTTGACGTCATGGAAAGCTACTCCGTGCTCGCCTTTAAAACCTCCGCGCATCACCCACTCGCATTGGCCTCGTGCCAAACATGGACCAGGCAAAATGAGCAGTGCTTTGGCATGTCTTTAAGCCTGCCACTGATACAAATAAAAACAACAAAAGAAGAAGAATGATCAAGTATGAACAAGACAGAGGTGGCAGGAGTTCAGCAGAAGCTAAGAGTGAATAAAATAAGCGGTTTGCACTGGTTTGAAATATAGCCAAGAAGTCGTTAGTGTGGTCAAATGCTTTTTAGGGCATTCAAATCTTGACTAGTGGTAGGACGTTTCGGTTTAAAAACCGGTAAAAGTACGCCGAATTTAGTTTTTGAAATTTGGTTTTAACTGAAAAATGTCATTATTCTTGGCATGCAAGACTTAGCTATACTCCGTTTCGAACATCATGTGCAGCGCTGTCAAATTAGCGCTCTTCTTTGTGCTGCCTGCATTCGTGACCAAAAAGTAGTGCGTTGTTTGTGATGAGCGAAACATAGTAAATGCTTTCCCTGTAGGCTTACCACATGACACATTTGTCATGATCTTGATTAAATGCACTGTTATTGCCGACAGTACGCTGTCGCTTTCTCGTACCATAGACAACTAGGCTGGCATAAAACAAACGCGGAGTAACACCCCTCCCTTTATTTTCTTGTCCATACTACTTCGTGCCTTTTGCAGCGTTGCACCTGATGTATGAAATGGATTATAGTTGCGTGTTGAGTATGAGTTACACTCGAAAATTATCTAAGTAGAGAAGCCATGACGGGATGGTGGTGTTGAATAAGCGGCGCACTTGTGCAATTTTGAGGCATTTTACACTCCTCTAGCACCACCTCCTCACTAGCAAAGCACTGTTCGGTCACTATCATCGTCTGCTTAGAGTAAGCTTATCAAATGCAAGTAGTACGCTGACGAGAAACCGTGCTTGGTAGTTCTGAAAAGTATCTTGTCCGGGCTGCCGTGATGACCATGGCTCCCATCAACATGCAGACTACGTGGTACCCCACCATCTCACTAGCTCAGCCAAACTCAAAAACCTAAAAAAAACGTTTGGGTTTGCGGGTTTAACGTCCCGAAGCGACTAGGGCTATGAGGGACACCGTAGTGAAGGGCTCCGGACCACCTGGGGTTCTTTATTGTGCACGGACATCTCACGGTACACAGGCCTCTAGAATTTCGCCTCCATCGAAATGTGACCACTGTGATCAGGACTGAACCTGTGTCTTTCGGGTCAGGAGCCAAGTGCCATAACCACTGAGCCACCGCAACGCGTCAACCTGGCTCTTAAATTCCACTGGCGTTCTTGACCGCCGGCTGTCTCATTAAACGCATTGCATTTTTTTAATGGCAAAAGCAATTCTATCTACAAGAACACCTTCAGGTGCAAAATTACTCCTAAATTATGTTAATTACTGGAAAAAAAACTGCTCATGCCGAAAAATATGATGAGATTGACTCTTGGCCCATATTGTGGGAAGAGCTTCACTCTGTATAGGACCTGTGAAATGGGGAGGTGGAACCTCGTGAAGACTGTTTGCACTCTCTCCGCTCGCATGAAGGCTCGTGAATGAAAAAGTGGGTGGAAGGAGAATTGTCTGATTTGGGAGGTCTGGCACTTATTTTACTCGTGCTCTCATTTCGGGCTCAGCTTTGTGGAAGGTGGTGCCAGCTGGCACTTAAAAGCCTTTTATGCGTTTGCTGCTCATGCCACCATCTTGGGTGTAAAGTGAAAGGCTTTCTGTCGCTCAAATTTTTTGAATGCGCCAAGGGATTTACTGGGAAAGCAGCCTAAGGAGAGCTAGCCAAAATGGCGGTCTGAGCTCCAACAATCAACGCAACGATATCGCGCTGCTGCCCGTCTTTCTCTTACAAATGAATTAATTTACTGTTGACAATTGAGTAACTTGACCCTTTCTTTTTTGAGCCAGAAACATCAAGCTGTTCGGACATCCTATGCTTTCAGGAATCTTATCCTCATGACAAGTGTAAAGAAAAAAGAGAAATCTGTGGCATTTTACTGCGGAAAACTTGGAGGTGCAGCCTACTGTTTGCCACCAGCGTGAGAGCAATGGTGGTGAGGGATACAATAGACCCTGCCATGTTGCCTAGTCCTTTCGGGCGTTATGGTACGGTGCTATTTGGCTGATTTTGGATTAGCAGCAGTCGAAAGACCCTAATGACATTTAGGCGCTGCTTTTGTACTCGGCCAGCTTGTTGTTTCCTCTAAGTGGCTCCTTCCCCTGCTGTGCCTGCTAGAATGTTCGCTTATTTCAGTATTTCAATGCAGTGTGCATGCTGTTGGCGCTTTATTGCTCCTTTGTTCATTGCTGATGGCACAAGATGCTCCTACTGGTAGTACTTAAAAAATGTAGTCTTCATTTTTGAAGGAACAAGAAATGAACGGGTGAATGCTAACATCTGACGCAGTTGTGTGGAAGTTCAAAGTACTTTGATGCTTGAATTCGAAGGTGTCAGTGAACTGAGGGGCACATTTAAGTACAAAATACTTGAGCTGCGTGAACAGATTGTGCCGTTATGGTCGTTGACATCAGGGCATCGTAAAAGCTAGCCATGGTTCACGAAGGAAGTGTGCAGAATTATTTGGGAGAAGACATGCTTTAATACGTTATAAATGGGGGCCTGTCATCGTTAAGAAAGTTAAATGAAAAAGAGCTATGAGATAGCAAAAAAGCATAATTTAACTTAAATTTGCGATTGAAATGATGGTCCTGCTGACCCAAAAAGACGCAGGTTCTATCCTGGCCGCGGCTGTCGAATTTCGGTGGAGGCAAAATTCTTGAGGCCCGTGTGCTGTGCTATGTCAGCGCAGGTAAAGAACCCCAGGTGGTCGACATTTCTGGCGCCCTCCACTACGACGTCCCCCATAGCCTGAGTCACTTTGGGACATTAAACCCCAAATATTAATGTATATACTCGTTTAAGGGCCGTACTTTTATTCTGTGTTTCAACAGGGTGCAGCCTTTACACAGGACCGGTATGCTGTGCTGTGCTTTAACTATGTGAAAGTTTTTTTTCTGCAATCGATAAATGTTCTCTTTTATTAGCTAGGCCCTGTGATGTACGTTTCATTGCTTCCCTCTTGGTTTGAGTGCACATGTCGAAATTTCAGCTGAATTCTCCCCACTGTAATGCCATGGCATTGCAATAAATTGTGAGGTAAATGAAAGCCCCTGCGCCTCTCAGGTGAGGCTGCAGCAGCTTAGAAAGCATAATGGCCATGTGAGGAGGCTGCCTTCCAAAATAGCCCTGTTTGCCTGCACGGCATGGTGTTGGCCTGTTTGAGCAGTCTTCTGCATGCAGTGGACGGGGGCCACCGGGCGGTGATCTTTGAGCGCTTCACGGGTGTCAAGAGCTACGTGGTGGGTGAAGGCACGCACTTCCTCATACCCTGGGTCCAGCGGCCCATCATCTACGATGTGCGCTCGCGGCCACGCAATGTGCCGGTCGTCTCGGGCAGTAAAGGTGGGGTTGTTTCCTGCTCACACGATTCTAGTCATTGTGGTGGAAGAAGGGCACAAGGACATGGCACAGTCGCCGACAGATTTTTTGGATTCTGTGGGACCTGGAAAATGGTCCGAGTGATCAAACGGTCCGAAAAGCCATACTTTCCGCACAAAAAACTGGCTTTCAGTTGTGAACTTGATCGCACCGTATGTTCTAATTGCAAGTAAATATATTAGACTGTATCTAGGTCAGAGTCATGCTTCAGTCATGTCCGCATCACTCCACATCACGCTACCAGACAGTGTGACGCAGCCGCAGGTCAAGTCTCTAACGAATGCACTCGCTGCGCGAAGCAAGAACCGTCTATTTGCATGGGCAGGGATAGCTGCGAAAATCCGGACAGGAAACGCACAATAAGCGAGCTCCTCCAAAGGCACCCGTTCCCTTACTCCCATTTGTCCCGCACCATAGCGGATGCCGTAGCTGTCCAGTTTCTAGTGCGGTCACGCACCCTTCTTTGTAGGTCGCCTTGATGGGACAGAATAGAGTGCCATCAGTGCCGTTATCTCCAGCGGAAATGAGCATAACTAAGCCTATCCAAGCCAGTTCACCTAATTCCCTCCGTCAGCACCTCTCGTGTTCTTTTGACTGCCAGTTCTATCGCCCTTTGGGCACCTTAATTCAGTGGAATGAATATCCGCGTTTTGTTGTAGGCCACCACCGAGACGGTTCTCTCCTCCGTGGAGTGAGCCGACGGGGAAGAATAAGGAAGGAGGACAGGGGAGGGCCAGCCGTATTTTGCTGGCATTTGACGAAAAAGGGGAGCAAATAAATCCAAGATACGGTGCCTTTCAAAGGTGAATCGGTTGGTTGTGATGCCTGCTCGAGTCTTTGTCAGGCCGAAAAAATTAAGTTTCAGTTGAAAAACAACTTCCACAGTAGTGGCGATGTGTATTTTAGTCTGAAAAAGTACAACTTCTGGACTTTACACGTACAGGCGAGGTAAGCCGAGTTTGCTGTCCAGTGTATCGCGGAAGAAAACTTAGTGAAACAGATGAGTAGTTTTGTGGAGGGATTCGATGGGTGGAAGGTTTGGGCTGGGATTTTGTGGTTAGTTCCTTTCGCTGTTCTGGGGGGGGGGGGGTAAAGTTGAGCCATATGACGGAGGCCCTAAATTGATGTCACATGTCCGGATTTAGAGTGTACTGTAAAGCCTTGCAAGATAACAAGTTTCATGAATGACGGTGCTTTAGAAAACATGAAGGGTTCACCAGTGCGAGACCCTGTAGCGAATGCACGCGTGCATTTTCAGCATCTTAAGGGGTGCGTGGGTCTTGTCACATGGGCACATCCAACCCTAATTGAACTCGATATGCATCAAGGTTTTCGAGTACGATTGAAGTATCTGGTGCTACACTGGAATTTTCAGTGCTCATTGAGAACTAGTTCTCATATGCGTTGGTCGCATAAAAGGCCGGGCACCTATTTGACATATTATTGTGGGACTGTAAAAAGAATGAAAAATAAAGTGTCCCTGACCGGGAGATCTCACCATTGCCTGTGCATCGCATGCATAGCATTGCATCCTGCAGATGAAAAGGAGTGGTTTGACTTAAACTTTTGGCACCAAATTTTCAACTGGTGCACAGAGATGGCCAGATATCGGAAAGGCGCATGGTGCACCCGCTCGAGAGAATCAGAGCAGGAGGAAAGCAGAATTGTGGTTGCTGCGGAAGAGAAAAAAAACCTGTCAAAAAACTAGACCGGTGCCATTTTCAAGTAGGATAATGCGAGCTTGTGTCATGCAGTCACTCTTCAGTGTATTGTATATAGTGCAATGCATGCTCTATTTATATTCTCTTGCTGAAAGTGTTTACTGTTTTTATTGACACACCTAGCATGTTCACATATCTTGTTTTCATTTTCATGGTCCTGTCTTAAAACTGCGTTTCTTCTCAATCCCTTTTTCAGTGCACTTTCAGGTAGAAATTAGGTTTAGTCTGATTTTTGCAATGTGCTCGGGGTGCAGATGCATACCTGCCAACCCTTCCGATTTTTCTGTAAAATGTACGAATTTTCACCCGTCTTACGATTTTACGATTCTTGCCTCAAATCTTACGGAAAATAAATTTTATTTGTGATAAACATAAGAAATTCTGTAAAATAAACACACACCGTTACCGTGTCTCGCTATGACGTGCTCTATTAACCGATCGCCCAAATATTCGTCCCCAGGCGTTGTTTGTTTATTTACCGAAAGCGTCTTAATTGCCGCTCCGGCAAGGCTCTGAAACAAATACACGTTGCCCTTGATTCAGTCCGCGTGGTAGTGGTGTTCTTCCAGCATCGAAGTTTCATGCTCGTCATGTGCTGTTCGCCGTTTGTGCATTCCCTCATGCGCGATTTTGATGAATGAAGCCGATTTTACCGACTTCGTTAGATTTTACCGCTTTGCCTGTTGCTTTGCCAAATGGTCCCTTGTGAAGGGTAAGGGATGATACTTGAGGTGTGTCATGTGGACTTGCCACCATCAGTGTGTGCATTTCAGACTTGCAGAATGTCAACATCACGTTGCGGATCTGTTTCGGCCCGTGCAAGAGCAGCTGCCCCGCATGTACACCACACTGGGTGTTGACTATGATGAGCGTGTGCTGCCATCCATCACCAATGAAGTGCTCAAGGCAGTTGTGGTAAGTGACACGTTTCCCCAGCTGAGGGAAAGGGGGTGAGCTGCTCAGATTTTGTTTCAACTGATGCAGGCCCAGTTTGACGCCAGTGAAATGATTACTCAGTGAGAGTTGGTTTCACAGAAGGTGTGCGATGAGCTGACTGAGCGGGCCTCGCAGTTTGGCGTCATTCTGGATGACATCTCCATTGTGAGTGCAACTTTTTGTGCGTCACAGCGTTAGAGCGGACGTTCCGAGGAAGAGCCATGTGCATTGTCTAGTTCAGGGTTGGTCGATAGGATTGTGACGTCACACATTGAGCTGTGGAATTGAAATGGTTAAAACTCGAGTTCAACTATGACTATCTAAGTCATAGCATTCAGGTCGTAAAATACCATATATACTTGCGTAATGAACCCGTCCCCAACTTGTGTTAATGTGAAGGGACGAAGTAAGATCAGAAGAGATTTCGATTCCGAGATAACGATAGGAAGTCACGGATTCGAGCGCACTGTTATTAAGGTAATAGACGCTAGGACTGCAGGAATTTCTAGAGACACGTAATGCTTTAAATTTAGATGTATTACCGTCCATTTTCCACAAGTCACACCAATTAGTAATAGCATCCACATCATGTTGCAAGGCATTGGTATCGTTCGAACTGTTAATTTCCCGAAAGACAACACAATCATCAGCAAATAAATGAATGTTAGAGGATACACAGTCAGGTAGGTCATTAATGTATATCAGGTCATTAATGTAATTAGCTGGGAATGGAACCCACGACCCTTGTGGTGCGAGTCACACTACCATCGAGGCATGTTCGTTCGACATGGTTAAAGGGAGGCCTTGTGTGCCATTGGTGTATCACGTGGTCTAGTGTGCCTTCTGATGCATGCCAATAAGTGTAATTAAAAAGACGCACTAATTAAGAAAGAGGCCAGTAAGCATTAACGCTGCCTTGTCATACCCGTAAGGCGGAGCTTCAGTCTTTCTTTATTTAGTTTATTTGGTGACACAATGCTTGCATATGAGTGTGTGTGTTGTGCTGGCTTTTTCTCATCTCTAATATTTCAGATTGACTAGCTACGTTGAACAAGTCTTGCTGCCATCTGTTTTATATATAGTCTACTTAGAACATTGGGCTCAACAGAGGCCTAGATATTGGTCGTGAATATGCATGCATTTCTATGTGGTATGTGGCAACTCCTCAATAAAGTCCAAAATCTCGTACAAATATCAATCATCGGAATCTGAAAAATTGGTCTTTTGCTGCTGTAACACTGAAGGATCGTCTTCACGTGACGATATGAATATTACGTTGCTGTCACGACACTTGGTGTGACGTCACATTACGGCGTGGCCACGTGACTTCGTGTTACGTCACACTCCTATGCCATCACTAATCACACCAATTAGGCAGTGGTCATATAATTACTCTAATTAGTATCAGCCACTTTCAAATACATGAATTAGCATTATTTGTTTATGTTAATGGTAATTATTCATCTTGTTTAGCCTTAATCAGTGATGTGACGCCGTCATCATCGCGACATATTACACCACTCATGGGTTTCCCGTTACGGCGTATTTCACCGATGACGTGACTTGGCATGCCGTCGACTCGTGAGGTCACATGGTGCCATTTTTTGCGGACACGTATTGCGGACATAACCTTGGAAGTGAGCCATATAATGGTTTCACATTAATAAAAAACATTGCTTGCGATTTAGCATTGCTAAGCACGAAGCATTTTTTTGCAGGTGGACACAGGTACCTGAAAGCGCGATTGAGGTGTCCACTGACTCAGGTAGCCAGTCATGCGCGTTTCCTTTCCTCAAAATCAACATAGTCTTCAACATTGTCATCGCCAACGGCAGTGAACTCAATGAACGCCAGCGGCCTATTGCTCCATGTTTCTGCCGAAACGTTGTCAACGCAAACGCAGGCAGCGCATAGCTCTCGCAGTCGCCACGTAGCTCAAAGCGCGATTGAGGTTTCCACCAACCCAGGGAGCCAGTTGTGCGCGTTTTCTTTACTTTCGAGATTTTTACGCTCAGATGGAAGTGCATAAAGACGGCGGCGTGTAATGTACAGCGCTAGTGTTTGGCAGCTTAACACAAGATGTGATCGGCTGCGGCGATACCGTAGTGCTGTCGTGCAGCGGCCAGCGTAGCTGATCTGTTGGCTCTGCTGCGGGGTCGAAATCCAGACGCAGCACTATTTATTTTATTTCTGCAGGTATCTGAGAGGCTGAGACAAGCGTATATGCTCTTTCAGGATTGCTTGTAAAGCAGTGCTTTCGCACTAAAAGCAAGCGCTCTGCGAAACGGCATTTCCAGAAAACTTCAAGTAAAACTCGAAGTCCAAGGAGCTCGCGAAGGAGGAAGGGAAGATACGTTTTCAAATAAGTTCATGACTAAGCAAGATCATTTTTTCTGGTCCTTCGGAATGCACTTCGCCATTCACCTGTGTTGTTCGTAGTCAGTGCATCTGCAGGAGGGAGAAAGTGCTGAAACCTGCATTAATTCCATGCGTAGACGTACAGAATTTGTGGATAAAACAGGGGCTGAATCCACGAGAAGGTTCGCTTCCCCGCCAGCCTCGCGCGATTGGCGGCGTGTCGTCACCGCTGGCATGACGACATTTCACGGAGGCGGGACCGCGGTTTTTGTATACACTTCACATGAGTTGTCACTAAACTGAAAGCTAACCGTTGTGCCGGCCGTTTATGGAACCGAGACGCTCGTTCGATTCAGTGTAAACAAGGTGGTTGCTCCGTTTGCCTCCTCGATCTGAGCGCTGTCGAGTAATCGTTATCGGCGGTCGAGCGAAAGTAAGTGAGGATCCCATCGACATGCCTGATGATGCTTTTAGGCGGCAGTTCAGGCTTTCGACCGGATTTGTATGCCGGCGGTCCCCCGAACTACAGGGCCAATTTGGGCCGCGGTGACCAGAGAGAAATATCATCTGCGCACATAGGTTTTTTGCGACCCTATAGGCTTCCGAGTGGACGTTAGCAGGAGGACATTGGGCACTGCTCGACGTGAGCGTGCTGAGGGCCGGCTTATAGCTGTGATACGTGCAGAAAACGATGGGGAAGGCGCTGTTCAAAATCTGCCTGTGCTCCTGGCTGTGCGTCCACGCGTGCTTGCCGGGTGAAAGCACTGCCATTGAACTCTGTACCATCACAAACGCTTCCTCGTGGCGCGCGTTATAGGTTTCCTTCTTAGAGAACTTTGTTTCGCTGCTTTTTACTGAGCCATACTCCCTTTCTTTCCCAAGGTAACCATGCGACATGGTATGTACCTTCTGTTTGCGTGGTTGTAAACGAGCTCCCGTTTTCTTGCAGGAAACTTTGCAGTAAACGAGCTGATAGAGGCATATATCACCAGAAAAAGTAGTAGTGGATGTTTGATTTTTTTTATCGGGTTTAACGTCCCAAAGCGACCCGGGCTATGAGGAACGTCGCAGTCGAGGGCTCCGGATAATTTGGACCACCTGGGGTTCTTTAACGTGCACTGACATCGCACAGTATACGCGTCTCTATCATTTCGCCTCCATCGAATTGCGACCGCCGCAGCCGGGATCGAACCCGCGTCTTTCGGGTCAGCAGCCGAGCACCATGGCCTCTGAGCCACCGCGGCAGCATAGTACGAATGTGGCATCCAGCCATCCGTAGTGTACAGCGAGGTGCGATTCGAGGATGCTGCTTGAACTACAACGGCGCGTTACTTTGGGTGCTCTCTCCTGCTCGTCTGTTTTTTTCCTTAGGTGCAGTGTAAATATTCTGTGATATTCATTTTAATATTTAGTGCACGCGTCTCTTCGTTCCGCGTCTGTTTAGAGCACCGTTTTTTCTTCATTGCATGTTCACCAACTAATCCAGCTTCATCTATGCTGCTCTATGAGTTCATCTGGCAGCTCACGCTGGCGCAGCGAGTTGTGCAGACCCAGACGGCAGCCTCTGCGTGCCGGCACTGATCACACGAAAACGACAGCAACGAAGGCTTCCTGAAAAAAAATAGCGCAAAAGACGACGGACGTAGGAAAGAAAGACAGCATAAGCGCTGTCAACTGGCAACTGATCATTTAATCACAAAGCTCATGATAACTACATACTCAAAAAACAACAACACAGAAGACATCATTGAGGCGTGTCTGGATATGAAAACTACCTTTCATGCAGTACAACTGATGGGTCGCTAACACGTAGGCTCGTTCTTATAGATAAGATAGGCCTCTGACACCTCCAGTGTTATTCGATTACGATGCCTAAACAAAATTGTGGTTTGCTTCAGAAAACGCTCATACCCACAGCATTCGCTACAGTGCTTCGCTAGATTTGAAGGCTACGGTTTATTTTTTTTATTTTTCAGAGTTAAATTATGCTCCTGCAGCCGTACATTTAAAGATCGGCCGGTTTGTCCGACATACGAACTACCGCAGGAGAGGGTAATTTTGAAGACCACCGGTTTTCACCAGTGCGCCTCATTGATTTCCTCTCTTTTGTAGTTTTGAGAGTATGTACTTATTCTGTGTTTTGTGAATAAACGATTAGTTGCGACCCAGTGCTTGTGGTGTCTCTTCTTTCTATGTCCGTCATCTTTTGCGCTTTTTATTTCCAAGATGCTCTACCAAGTAGCTCAAATGTCAATATTGCAGCATAAGCTTCCCGCGCAAGTTCAGAAATTAGTGGCGCCCTCTCAGCAACGCAAAAAAAAAGTTCGCCCCATCCATGCCTACGTCAAAATAACTTAGCGGCAACACCGGTTTTCACCAGTGCGCCTCATTGATTTCCTCTCTTTTGTAGTTTTGAGAGTATGTACTTATTCGGCGTTTTGTGAATAAACGATTAGTTGCGACCCAGCGCTTGTGGTGTCTCTTCTTTCTATGTCCGTCATCTTTTGCGCTTTTTATTTCCAAGATGCTCTACCAAGTAGCTCAAATGTCAATATTGCAGCATAAGCTTCCCGCGCAAGTTCAGAAATTAGTGGCGCCCTCTCAGCAACGCAAAAAAAAAGTTCGCCCCATCCATGCCTACGTCAAAATAACGTAGCGGCAAAGCAAACAGGTCAGAAAGCGAACTGTTTCGTGGATTCGGCCCCACGACTGTTTTCGGTCTTGTACACGACTTGTGCGGAAACTTGACTAGGAAAATAGCGACACAGTTCCTGTCGCAAGAGTTTTATGGTAAACGGAGATACTCCAAAAGAAAATGAATGTCGACCTTGTAGTTGCTGAACCGCAGCGCATGAATTACCTTTTTGTCGCAGTTTAAGGTTCCTTTAATTTTGCATAGAAAATAAGAGGAGGCAGCTTTTGGAATGGTTGCCGTCTGCACAAGATGTCAAACATTCCATATAGTTCGACTAGCGGTAGTTATGAATTTGACGGGAATGGTTTGGTTTAGGTTTGGTTTATGGGTGTTTACGTCCCAAAGCGACTCAGGCTGTGAGAGACACCGTAGTGAAGGGCTCCGGAAATTTCGACTATTTCTTTGACGTGCACAGACATCGAACAGCACACAGGCCTCTAGAATTTCGCCTCCATCGAAATTTGACCACAGCGGCCAGGATCGAACCCGCGTCTTTCGGGGCAGTAGCCGAGCGCCATAACCACTGAGCCACCACGGCGGCTTTTTGAGGAATGCCTCTCACGTTCCGACAGCAGCGGTATACCACTCTAAGATGCTGCGTGAATACGACTGACAAGCAACTGTTGAGTATTGCTGAAATGCTTAGAGAGAATATTGCCGCGAATATTTGCAGTGTTTGTTCGTTCTTTGTTATGTTGTTCAAGCGGCGGTAATCAACGCATCATCGAGTACCTGGAAGGCAAGGTTTCTTCACCCCCCCCCCCGCGCTTCATTAAAGCGAGGACTGTCTTCCTTCTGTGTGCAGAATGAGGTCCTTGTGAAGAACTTTGCAGCGAGCAAAACAGCCTACCTCCTTGTTGTACCTGCTTGTCTCTACACAAAAAGTTCTACACACTTCACCCGACGAGCCGACATCTGGACAACTCGGGTTTACTCACACCCTCCGCCGCATTCAAGACAAGTATTACTGGCCCTGACTGTCTGCCGATGCCGCACATTATGTGAAAACCTGCCGAGATTATCAGCGACGAAAGACCCCTCCCACACGACCAGCAGGATTTCCGAACCACATTGAACCTCCCTCAAGGCCCTTTCAGCAGACCGGCATGGACTTGTTTGGCCCTTTTCCAACGTCAACGTCTAAAAATAAGTGTATCATCATAGCGACCGACTACCTGACCCGCTACGCCGAGGCGAAAGCCCTACCGAACGGAACAGCAGCAGAAGTCGCCAAATTTTTCGTAGAGTGCATTCTTCTTCGACACGGCGCCCCCGATGTGCTCATCACGGACAGAGGAACAGCATTCACGGCGGAAATAACGCAAGCCATCCTGCGTTACAGCCAAACCAGCCACCGGAGGACAATTGCATACAATCCGCAGACCAACGGACTGACCGAGCGACTGAACAAAACCATCGCCGATATGCTCGCCATGTATCTCGATACCGAACAAAAAACCTGGGATGTCATCCTGCCTTACGTCGTCTTCGCCTACAACACCGCAGTGTAGGAGACCCCCCAGATGACGCCTCTTAGGCTCGTCCATGGCAGGGAGGTCACGATCACGCTAGACGCCACGCTGCCCAACGTTGCAGAAGAGAACGTCGGCATATCCGCCTACCTTACACGCGCAGAAGAAGCTCGAAGGCTTGCCCGATTACGGATCAAAGATCAGCAGCGGTCCGACGCCAGACGCTACAACCTACGAAGACGCAGCGCGGAATACAATCCAGGAGGCGAAGTCTGGGTTTGGACGCCCATTCACCGCCGTGGATTGAGTGAAAAGCTATTTCGGCCCGTACAAGGTTCTTCGTCGGCTAGGTGAACTGGATTATGAAGTCATCCCTGACGCAATGGCTGCATCCCAGCGACGCCGTGTACGACCAGACGTTCTGCATGTAGTCCGTCTGAAGCCGTATTATGCGCGCTAAAGGACGCTGCATGTCCATACTCTATTTTCGCAAGATCCGTTTTATGTCTTACTAGTCGCGTTACTTGTTTTAATGCTTCGGGTCGATGCTTCTTTGAGAGGGGAGTAATGCGAATATTTGCAGTGTTTGGTCCTTCTTCAAATCTGCCCCCACACCACTTTATCGCTTTGTTTGCGACGCAAGAAGCGACTAGATTTATCTCGATTGATCGCAGCCAGGCAGAGGTTATTCTACGTTGTTCCGGTATGTTCCAGTAACTTCGCACTCTTTATCTCGAAAGTTCGCTATCAGCTTTAAATTGAGCACGGCCGACAGCGGCGGGCATTCTGTTCGACGACCGCCGAGCACGCTTGTCGATTCGCCGCCGCCGAGTGATTCAGTCCATTGTGGGCGCAAGTCAGCCGAATAAACAGTTTTCTTTTAGAAGACGTTTTGTCCGTCTTCATCGCTCCTTCAACTGCTGTCACCACTACGTCACAATATTGTCACCGCGGGGTAATAAAGATGAGGACGTCAGAATATTTAAGGCTGATTTGGCATTATTTGTTCTGCGACTCTGAGCTACCCGTCGCGTGGCCACTAACGGGGCACCACACAAGAACCGAGTTGGGAATGTTGGCCACCGCGCCAACTATCAGCCTGCCTTAGCGACGCCGATGAGACGATCATCGTGCCGGCCTGAAACCTGGCAGCGTCTGTATGTTGCAGCCCCGCGCAATTGTCTGCGTATTATTTTTATTCAGCAGGCTTCAACTTTCTTTATCTTATCTTTTCCATGCTCCTTTCTTTGTGTTCCCGGGGCTTTCTATTCCTACCTTCGTTGGCTACTTCTTTTTGTACTAATAATTGTGTTTTCTTGGAAGTCGACCAGCCTATATATACTACCTTACTTCGCACTCGTTAGTGTCCAATGCCCCTTTTTGGGCTTGCGTTTTTCCTGTTCACGCCTTCTTGGTACTCTTCGTCTCTCAGTTTTTTTTTTAATTTTTCTCTTTATGGAAGGGAGCACTCTTGTGGTGCGGTCTCTCTAAGCCTATCAGAATTATCGGACGCGCGAGCTATTTGAGAACACTATTTCTTATCGCCATAGATACCAGTTGTCTCACCACATCTATCTAGGCGTGCAGCTTCTTGTGTATTCACACCTTACCATTCATACTGTTCAATCTGTTCCAAGATGGAAGCGTACAGGTTGACGCAGGAAATGAAACGCCATGCAGTCTTCGTCACCCTGGCCGCACACCAGAGTGACTTGGAAATAGCCGCCTTTCTGAACGCAGCGTGGTCTTTCATTTGCAAGGTGCGGAAAGAACTGATGTGCTCTGACAATGGTGTGGCATCTGTGGCGAAAAGGAAAAAGCACAGTCAGCGGTCAGATGTCGCCAGAACGGGCATGTACAACATTACTGTAGAAATATTTTACATAGCGGAAAATTGTACGGTACTCTAATGGTTATATTGATGATAATGGTCCATTCTTCCAAAGTGTTGTAAAGTATTGATTTTGAAGTTTTTCCATCGTTCGCATTGTGCAGTGAAGACCGCCATATAAAACAATTGGGGACGCTTTTAAAGATGGTGAAGAGCGGTTTATTGTAGAGCTGAAAGGGCTAGCGGCGGAACCGTTGCACAAACTGACCCAGCAGCAGCGGCACCAGTACCGAGTTCCAGAGCGAGCTCGAGCTCTCCAACACGCGCGGCAGCCGAGGCCGGCCGAACCTCTTCATCGTCGTCAATGGTGGCGCACTGTCGTCTTCTTCATTGCGACTGCCCCGGCGACAAGAGGGAACCATCCTGACGACTCAGGGGGAAGAGATGACACGGAGGTCGTAGTACGGCTTTAGACGGCTGACATGAACAATTTCGCGGCCCCGACAGCGATGATCGGAAGAGGGGGTCACTGGCTCGACGTATAGTTCATACGTGACGTGCGCTCCAAGACACGCTAAGGGCCGAGGTACTTAACTGCAAACTTGGAGGCAGTCGGCACAGACAACCAGACGAGCGAGTCAGTGGGAAAGTCATGGGCGGACTGGCCGCGGTCACTCGCTTATGTGCGGAGGCCTTGAGTGGTACTCGCCAACGAGCGAGCCAGCTGGCGGCATTGCTCGGAACGACGGGTAACGTCAAGAGATTACTCCCATATAGGCGTATTCATGTTTATAGTGTGCGTGCGTGCGTGCGCGTGTGCACTCTAAACAGAAATGAGTAAAATGGGAGTAAGCTACTTCTTTTTTCCCTCCCATATAGCCGTATTCAACCGCGCCGTAAGGGAAGGGATAAAGGAGGGAGTGCAAGAAGAAAGGAACAGGTGCCGAAGTGGAGGGCTCCGGAATAATTGTGGCCACCAGGGGATCTTCAACGTGCACTGACATCGCACAGCAGACAGGCGCCTTAGCGATTTGCCTCCATAGAAACGCAGCCGCCACGATCGGGTTCGAACCCGGAAACTCCGGATCAGTAGCCGAGTGGTCTAACCATTGAGCCACCGCAGCGGGTAGTTTATGAAGCGAAAAACTTCACTGCGCTAGGTAAAGCAGTCGTCGGGTAGGCCGGAGAATGACCTTGAACGACCTTCAGACCCAATCACGTTCATCTCTTCCTTACGGCGCGGTTCGGGTGTCTACCGATATATGTGAGAGAGTAACTGCTCCTTTCCTTCCCTGAAAACCAATTTTCCAACCGCTGGTGGGCGCACTGCCTGTGCAGTGTGCGGAACGCACTCAACGTTACAGACTCCAAGCAGCGTCTAGTTGCCCGATACACCACAGCTTTCGCTCTCTAGCCAGGTTTCGCAGTAGTTGAAGCACAGCTATTTTTTATTTTTGATGGAAAGAAATCGCTCAGCAATTGTTTTTATGGTTTGTGGGGGTTTAACGTCCCAAAGGGACACAGGCTGTGAGGGACGCCGTAGTGATTGACTGTGGAAATTTCGATCACCTGGGGTTCTTTAACCTGCACTGACATCGCCCAGTACACGGGCCTCTAGAATAAATAAAAATAATTGGTTTTTGTGGAAAGGAAATGGGGCAGTATCTGTCTCATATATCGTTGGACACCTGAACCACGCCGTAAGGGAAGGAATAAAGGAGGGTGTGAAAGAAGAAAGAAAGAAAGAGGGGCCGTAGTGGAGGGCTCCGGAATAATGTCGACCACCTGGAGATCTTTAACGTGCACTGACATCGTACAGCACACGGGTGCCTTAGCGTTTTTCCTCCATAAAAACGCAGCCGCCCCTCCCCCTGCGGCGCCTTTGTTCTCCCCGGTGCTTTGTTCCCCGATTCGAGACGCTTCGCAGCCTTTCTTCTCCCGATAAAAGCCTCTTCGGCACGGCGCATATTTTTCCTACCGGGCCAGAAACACGTGCGCTGGTGACGTAGGCCGGGAGAGGTCTATTACTGGAAATTGCGCTCAAAAGATATTGGGAACAAACAATGACATACTGCACACCAGGAGAGAGCCCAGACTATCAACTGAATTTTTTTAGTAACGCATGCCACTCATAGGTTTGGCGAAGTCGCCCTGCTTAGTATCTTGCTAACGTGTCCACTGCGTACACTTTTATCTTCAGATAAATCCTGTAATGAATCTGATCTCAAGCTCCGTGAGTGAGATAAAAGGGCTGTGGATGTTCCTATATTTGTTGTCGGTGATGTGAAATGCCTCCCAATTAGCTCTGCTAGGTTTTTTTCTTCGCCCTAGACTGCATGCCACTTTGTTCAAAATGTGGCATACTACCACAGCTTTCGCAATGGTCTGCAAGATTCCTGGAGGCACTAATCTCCTGGAAATTGCGATAACGTTCCCGCAGCCTTTCACTAATGCAGTGTCCTGTATTTCCGAGGTATGCTCCTATGAAATGTGCAAGGAATGCGCATAGGCCTGCACACTTCAAAATCATTGTAGAAAAATACATGATTTCGGCTGTGTTTTCAGCTCAATACAAGCCGAGGCCTTCCAGCAAGAGAATTAACAGGAGCGTAGAAATAAAACAAGAAGAAATTAACGGTGGCGTTGAGTAGACCTGGAAGTTGGACACGTGTGGTTAGCAAACGGTGTCCAACACTCCTTTAACTTGGCACACCAGCCAATAATCCTCACCGTAACTGGATGCCACCTTTAGCCTTTCAATGTAGACGCACCAGTACTAGCCTCATGTAACATTGATAACCAGGGACGTTGCTTATACTATTAGTGCAGAGCTAACATATATCAAAATAGGTAGCTGCAAACTTGCGACACTTGCGTGGCCATGTGGCAAAAAAGTTCTCGTATTTTGTGGAGCTCTTGTAGCAACGGGACAGGCTTTTTCTGGCTGCAAGTTTGAAACGGAGTTGCAATTCTTGCTTTTAAAGCAACATGCACAAACTGTTTTTAAACACTGAATACACTGAAAACTTAATATTATTACATTGAGTCTCATTACAATTAAAATTGCATTACATAGAATTTTCAACTAAAAAATTGACACTAACAAACAACATAGCACATTGTGGACGCTACTTGCAAATATTTTTGCAATTTTTTACATACATATGCATTAAAGTGCATAACGAAGCACTGAATGTACATGAAATTTCCCTAGACTGACGACTGCAGTCCAGCTTATACATCTGTGGAGTGCTGTGTCTGCCCTCATCTTCTAGTCCCTGTATCTTTTTTATCTGGCGTTTTCAACGTGAGTGTACAGGAACACTCTAGGATTCCGTCAGCTTTCACAAAATCGAAGTTCAGCAGAAATAGTGCCCAAGATGTAATTGCAAAAACCTAATTACTTTTAGAGTGGACATCAACTCCACCAAAGATTACATGAAAATAACCTGAACCAAGCATGAAAATTCACTACCTTAAATTTTCATCACCAACGAAGAAACACTGCAGTGAGAATGCTGTCACATTTATATTCTGCATAACGTAGGTGCGAGATGGAAAAATTTTCCATCACCGGGCATGCTCCAATTACTGTATGTCACTGCCAGCTGGCACGTACAAGGGCACGGCACAACCTGCAAATCAGCTGTAGCAGAACACCTTAATAATTCAGCAGAGTGTAGGGCATGCAACAGTGATCACAGAAACAGTCTCAGTCTCTGCAGAGTAATATCACCACACAATATATTATACTGCATTTTATCATATCGTAACTATCATATTGTACTTTCTAGACAGACCATCTATCAAGACCATTTAAAAAATGATGATTTAACTGGCTAAATAAATCAAGAGGCCAAACTACGTGCCATGTGTGTTTTTCATCAGTGAACAACGTGACACCACAAGCATAAATATGAAGAGCGTAGTACGACGTAAAACTTGGTTTTACGTAAAACAAAACGTAAACACGAGATGGCAGCATTGGCAATGACACTTATTCCGGAGCCCTCCACTACGGCACCTCATCCTTCCTTTCTTTTTTCACTCCCTCATTTATCCCTTTTCTTACGGCGTGGTTCTGGTGTCCAACGATATATGAGACACATACTGCGCCATTTCCTTTCCTCAAAAACCAATTATTATTATTATTATCAATGCAACGCTGCCGCTAGAAACAAGAAAGGACGAATATAGGAAAACAAGACGTTCTTAACTCTCAGCCCACAACGTCGGCTGTAGGCTGACTTGCTGCTTCCTTTTACAAAGATTCTCGTAATCTTTTGCCGCAGGATTTCAGCCGTCATCACAGCGGCCACGCTCAGACAACTTTCCGTTTTTGCATTGTACAGCTGTTTGAAGATTTTTTTTCTGTGGTTGTACGGGCACACAGGCAAGCGGTTCATAGCCACTGCACTTGGCGTCAGCCTGAAGCCTCAGGCCGCAACTGCGTGACACAACCACCTCGTCCCTTCCAAACTATGCAGTCTACACGAGGCACCTGTCAATTAACCGTGATCAACAGGTACTCGGCTTCGCTTAGATGATTAGTCGATTAGTTGATTTTCAGAAAGTCTTCCGTCAATCGAGCCTATGTTACGCAAGCGGTTGCGAAAGTTGAGGAAACACTCCGCCGGTCTACGGAAAGTGGCGCTCCTAACTTCTTTGGAGATGCACCCGGAACGAGGCGTTATTTCTCGCGAAACAACACATGTGAGGAGGGGGAAAAAAAGAGAAACATCATCGCACGGGTCACATGCTGATCGCAGTTTCCCGAGCTGAGGCGAGTTACCCTCCGCTAAGAATGCTCGGTCCTAGCTAGCAAAAACCCTACCGCGACCTCCGCTCATGGAGCTACAAGGCAAAAAAAAAAAAAGACTCCGTGCACAAGTCGCCGGGGCTGCGAGAAGCAAGACGCAAAGTTGAGGCGACGTCCTCACCCCGTGTTGATCTTGACGAGACCCGGGAACGACACAACTTGCGTGCTGGAGGACGACACGGCGGGTGGACCTTGAGTGAAACCGGATTCGGGAGTGAGTCTGAATGGAGTGTTGGTTATCTCTCAACGGATTGTTGCTGCCGCCGATCAGATCATTCAGGGCCACCGCCTCTTTGCACGAAGCGCATCCGTCGACCACGCCGGTCGTAGTCCACGGGCCACGGCGGAGGCTGTGGCCAGCAGTTCGAGTACGGTATGGCAGAGGTAGCCACAGCGCTACGCATTTGTGCTAGACGTACGTACTTTACAGAGAAGATTGTCCAGTTTCTATTTACTTATCGTAATGATGATGACATAAGAAAATCATCCTTAGCCAAAAAAAATGACCAACCAGAACAGCAATCAGGCAAACGAGGCACCTGGGTTACATGTCCACAACATTGCGCTAACATTTGAAAGCCCTGTTATTATATTTATATTTAATGTCGGTTAAACTCTAGACTTGTAGCCGCGGCAGTTGCATGTTGAAGTTTCAAATCCAATATACAGAGACCATAGTAGTGGTTGTAAATATTTTGCAAACAGTGACATTGGTGCCGGTGATGATAGCGATCGCTATGAGTGAGGAACTTCCGTCATTTTTGCCGCCTTGTTTGAAGCTGGGGCGGTGCAGTCGCGACCGCGCCTGGCGCCCTTATTTTTCCGGTCTTCATCAGCGGCCTGAAATTAGTGGGGAAATTTTCAAGCAGCCTGCAGCTGGCTAAGAAGCACAGAGGCCCTACCAAGACCGAAAAATAATTCTGTACTTCTCCACTGAAGCAGAAGCTAAAGCAGAAGCTAGAACGCGACCCCAAATTTACATATTCGTATTTGGCCTAACTACGCAAATATCAACTGCCATTTTTTCAGTACAGATGGTACATCAGCAACATGAAACAACTCCAAATTTACAGCCATGTTGTCTCACGGAAGTAGACGTCACATGAATGCAGCGCGATTTCTCTGTTCGACAGAAAACCGAATAAAGCACTAATTCTTTACCTAGCGAATAGAATACATGCGACCGCCTTTCCCGGGGCATACCTGGGGTCAAAAAGCTCACAACTACTACGCAGCAGGTAACCAGGATGCCCAGCTGCATCTGCAGCAGCCACCACGGCATAAATGAGAAACACAGTTCGCCAGGTGCAAGATTTTGTCGTCCTAAGAGTAATGTACGGGACTGCCTACATCCACTTTACCCAGTCAGAAATAGCAAAGCTGGAATCACTAATCACGGCACTTGGTCTCCCATAAGACAGGATCAGCATCGCGCCTCATGTCTCTCAGCATCCACAACACGCCCCAAGAAATCTGGGGGACGCAAAGACTGTCACAGCTCCATCGCCTGGCCTTCACTCGAACAGGCCAGACACTTCTGAGCAAGATGCACCTCACAGTACCCTACACGGTTGACCCAAAGGAGGGAACTTCTATTCACCCGCAAGAAGATCTATATATGTCCATCAAATAGCCAGAAATATGCTTCCAACATTTAACACGGAGCGAAGAAACGGCAGAGCCGAGAGCCTGCGCAAGAAAAGGGATGGCCACCGGGACACGCTCTACGTGGATGCAGCCTGTCCAATCCATGGGCGGATCACCATTGCCATAACGTATGCCGAGGGCAAACTAATCGGCTGCGCGTCAGTGCGCACGTCCAACCTCGCTCACGCAGAGGAGCCAGCTATTGCGCTAGCGGAGCTACCAACCGAAACGCCACTGTACGGACAGGAATGTCAAAATGACTAACCGATGACACGTCCCCGCTTGACGCAACGAGGAATCAGCCAATTACAGCAGGGCGGCGCCCCGAAAGCAATTATTTCCCTCCACGATTTATTTGCATGGTGAGGGACCGTCAGTTAAATTATTGCAAAAAAGTATTAAGAAATATACAGTGACCAAAGTAACTAATATTTTATTTTGCCAAAACAATGTGTTTAAACTTGAAAAATATTAACAAAAAAAGCGCTTAAGGTTTTGTAACTAAATTTGCCACTGAGTAACTTTTGCTGCCGTCGGAAAGCGCTGACGGTGGTAAAACGTCCAGCCGCTTTGCACACTCGGAGTTTTTTTTTTCTTCCATTTTAGCACGAAAGCAGCCGATTCCACGCCGTCTTATTGTTTTTTTACGTGGCGTCTGAAATCAAGCTTCTGTGCGGATGATTTAAGTGCGCAGAAAAATTTGAACGAATGTAGTGAAGGATACGTGCCTCCCGAGTGAAGTTGCAAGGACCGCACGGAACGAAATCGACGAAGACAACTTGTTGAAGTCGGTGTTGTTCGGCTCTTTCGATCGATGACAAAAATGCCAAAAGGTGTGGTGCTGCAGTATGTGATGTGTGGTTATTTCATTCTTTTCCCCTGGGAAACAGAAGACGATCACGAAGCGCAGTTTGCTGGGAAAAATAAAGTGCTCTGACAGCATAAGCGTGTTTTACTTATATGCAGCTGTGGCACAGAGGTGACCGCTGGAGTCCGCCCCATCTGCGTGCTTACTTTGCAGAATTCCTCCAACACCTGCCGCACGCATTCACTTACCATCGGTTGCGCGATGCCGACGTGCGCCTCGTTACCAACGGCGGTTTGAAATTAGCCTGTGGCAAATAACAGCAGAGCACATAGCACCTGCGGCCGCACGGACAACGCGCTCGCAAGCACGCCTCCCAGTTCATCGCAGGTGAACTCGTCGCAGAGCCACTCCACAGTCTGCTTCTCCAGTCAAAAAAGGCGTCGAAACAGCTTGTCCGGCAAGTCAAACGCGTCTTCGCGGGCTCTCCTTCGCCGTTGCTCGCGCCGGCGCAGCTGCCTCACTCGTATCGCCGCGTACACCGCCATTTTCTGTCACAAACACAACGGTGAAATTGACCGCCTCGGGGCTATCACAAAAAACTCTCAATTTGCGCTTGCATAATTACGTGTGCACCGTCACCACTTCTGCCCCATACGAGACGTAATCTGCAGCCACCCATGACGCAAAAAAGCAATATGGCCGCTATCACAAAAAACTCTCAATTTGCGCTTGCATAATTACGTGTGCACCGTCACCACTTCTGCCCCATACGTGACGTAATCTGCAGCCACCCATGACGCAAAAAAGCAATATGGCCACAGACGTTCGATTAAGAGGAGTGAAACTGACCCGTTTTTGACAAGTTTTTGAAAGCTTTGCTATTTGAAAGTTCCGTAATATAGCCCCAGTTCTCACACTCTTAGCCAAACATCCCGTAATCAAGCATCAATCATATGGTTTCCAGGCCACACGGATCTCACGGGAGGGAATGATGCCTCCCACCGGCAAGACCCAGTTCTCTTGTACTTGGATTCCCCCTTAGTCGAAGACTTAGAGGAACACATTACGCAGCCCATAATCAGCTTTGCCAAACACCTAGAGGCCTGCAGACAGGCCAGACAAACATACCGCACACCTCATAAAACTCTAGACAAGGAAGAATAACACACCTTTCGCCGACTACAAATAGACACTCTCGTAACTCCATCAATGGTAGTCCTCACTCTACAAACCAGAGTGCACACACTGTGGAGAAAAAGAAATAGCGACAGGTTTCCACACGGTGTGGCCATTCCAACTCAATTCTGCTACAGACACACTTCCGAATCGCAATTTGGGCAGTGGGAGGCCATTCTGCACAGCGAGGACCACCGACCAGCAAACAGGACTGGTTCGCAGGGCCCATGCTGCGGCGCAGGCCAATGGGCTGCCGGAATAGGCGGACCACCCAAGGCTCCGGCAATTTCTATTGCTAAAATAAAAATTCTATCAATCAATCAATGGAGTTAAGCCTTTGTACGCCTTTGCACCACCGTAGTCCTCATAACTGCCAGAGTTGCGAAGGCGCTCGAGTCCAGCTCAAATTTGAGGCGCGAAGATTGGCTACGCAAAAACGAACCACACTACATGGCTCAGGAGCAGACACGATTGCTTGTAGACTTCTGAGAAACGCTGTACCTACCCTTATGGCTCTCTCTCTCTCTCTGTTCTCACTCCCTTCTCTCTTCAATGCTACAAGTGTAATCTAGCCGCACTGCCTACGGTCCTACGGACAACTTGCAAGAAACAGCCATGTATACAGGGTAATATAGCTTGCATAGACATCACAGCAGCCGCCATTTTTGAACCAGGAGCACTGCAAGAAGGGCTTCTTCTGGCCTGCATGGCAAAGCTATGCCTGAATCACCACTATGGCGCACGTTATGTCATGTCATGCATGTATACAATAGCCGCTTTTCAACACAAGTGTGCCTCTACTGCTACACATGAGAAATAACCTTAATGGTTATCCAAGTGAACTGCGCGGTGCATATGCAGGAATGGGTGAAACATCTGTCGTGAGTCACGTAAAATCCATTTCTGCACCAATATAGGCGACCCCTCATAGCAGAGAGGGAGAGGTCTGAAGGTCGTAATGCAATTATCAGATCAAAAAGTTAAGAACAGGTCACACGGTGACCTTTCAAGTTGCACAACGGCTGAGACCACCTGGAGTGCGTGCACAATGTGTCGCCCACAAATCGAAACCAGACTTTTCTTTGCTTCTAAAATTTTATTCAGAAAACGAGCTTCGTCCGCCTTGCTTACCAGATACGAACCAAGCATAACAGACACATAGCTACACACAAATAACTGTACAATAAAAAATGCAGAAATGAAAAAAAAAATGAGATCATACCTGGTCCATTAGGGACAATAATCCTCACACTCAACGGCAAATGAATAAAGGAAACAAGAGAATTCGGTGGTCTAAAGGTGGCCAGTAATATACCAGGTGTTTCAGGGAAGGTTATCACTAGTGAGTAAAAACAGGGTTTTTGAGGTAAACAGAAGCTTTTCCGGCATAGTAATGCCAGCATTGGAGGACGTCAAAAAACAGGCGAATCATTTTAACTGTCTAAGTGATTACTAAATTGTAATAGGCAACTTTCTAACCTTTAGCAATAGGCACCTGACTGCAAATATAGATTTGTAGCTAGCCGTTAATAATAGCCATATTAGTTTTAGAATTTCGAAAATGCCATTGCTCTCACCGCTGTGGCACGACAGAATTTTGATTAATCGTGCTAAAATATGTGCACTTTCGGAAAGTATGCAGGCAAGCAACCCCTTCAGTGGTCGCCACTAGTTAAATTAACCAAATTTTGTTGTGCCACAGCGGCGAGAGTAATGGCGTTTTCGAAATTCTAAAGACTTATATGGCTATTACTAACGGCCGGCTACATATATCTAATTGCAATCAGGTGCCTATTGGTAATATTTAAGAAGTTAAGTATTCTAATTCAGTTGATCACTTAGCTAGTTAAGATGATTCGCCTGTTTTTTGACCTCCGCTAACACTCATAATACTATGCCGCAAATTGCTTCTCGTTACCTCAAGAACCTTATTTAAAAAAATAGTTATCACCTTCCCTTAAACACCTGGTGCACTAAAGATGGCAGCGAACTATATTAACATCCAACATGAAAACTGAAAAAAAAATCAGCTGGGGCCATGAATCTACAACCCAACATAGAACCAAATTATAGAGCAAGCCCAGAATCAAAAAATTGCATATTTCAGCACTCGACTGCAAACGATGACCACTTTTGAACTCGCACCTAGCTAGCGGTCGGAGTGGATCACTCCCAGCTCTACCTTCAGAAAGGTGCCATATATCACCTAGGTGCTGCCTGCAGAGTGATATAAGGCACACGACATTAAGGGTGAGATAGAGAAATGATTCACCTCATGCTTGGCAAGAAAAATTAAACACGCAGCAGCATCATCAAAAATACTAGGACATATTAAAACATGTAAAAGCTGCCATTGTCTAGCAGCGATGGGTTGACCCCATCGAAATCTAGCTTCGCTCCGAGAGGCAAAAAAAAATGCCGTAAACGACTACACAGTTTCTTGAACGGCGCATCAAACAGCCGAGGGTTCAGGGTCTAAAACGTTATAGTTCGCCTGAATTTCGCGGACACTCACGAAGTGACCGCAAGATTTGTACCCTGACTATGAGACCAAGTGTTAAGGAACGTCTTAAAAACACGTAACGGGAAAAACCACTTCTTTTAACCGCCGCTTTACCTTGTACTACGAGGACACGATACTGGTCTCCACCCGTGCTCCGAAAGAAAGAAAAATTTAAAAAGAAACCCGCATTCTCTTTTGCGTAGTGGAGAAAGCTAATAGAGAGATTTAGCTTGGCGGAGACTTACTAGCGCAGGTGTATACCAGTTTACAGGACACAGCCTGCGCACGCACAGTGGCCCTGCCTGGCTCCACCGTGCCAGTGCTGGTGAGCAGGAGGTGTCCGGTAAGCCAGTATACGTCTACGCTAATATGTCACCGCTATGCTAAATCTCTCTAATAACAAATGCCGACTCTTAAGATGACTGCCCTGGTCGCAGTTACGCCGTGAAAATCATCCTGTCAGAACCCGAGTATGGAAGGCGCCAGCCCGTCGCCCAGGTGCTGGCTGCTATCTGCAGGTGCCGCAGGCTTGGTTACAGTGCAACGGCATCCGCGGGAGTTCCTTCCTCCCAATGCCATACGGCTCGGGCTAAGCATTCGTCGTTCTCGGCAAACGCCGGATACACCAGGATGTACCACGTCCCGTCCTCCATCATGACGGCCCTCCTTGGGTTGGCGATCGCCGCAAACACAGGCTCCCCTACGTATGGCCACCCCGGCAATTGTAGCCGCCCAGATCGCGGCCGGAATCCAGGTCCCGTACCCCATGGCCCGGTCTCTTCTTGTCGAGGGGGCGAAGTGGGTCCTCCTGGCAGTGGGGGCTCTTGCGGTGGCCACGGGAACTGCGGGGGCAGAGGCAGCTCCGGATGCGGCAGGGTTCCCTCTTGCGAATTTGATGGTCCCAGTCGCGGAAGGGACTGCTCCTGAGGCATCACTGCCTCTTGTTCTTGATGCTTTTCCTGACGAGAAAAAGAGAGTTCTGGTCGCGTATGCGGTTCCTGTGCAAGAGCCAGCTGCGGCTTCTGGTGTGGCGAAGAATGGCCAAAGCCCTCGCTGGTCGGTTCCACCGGCGTGTTGTGCGTAAGTTGCGGCGAGCAAAGATAAGGCACAAAATACTCGCCAAGTGGCTGTGTGGCGCCATGTGTTGCAAACGCCACAATTCACAATTTTTTTTTCAAGAAATAGCGAACACTTGTGATGGAATTGCGCGTTATTGACAAGAAAAAATTCATTTCACTGAACATGAGCACTCCGTCAAAATAAAATGCCGCAAAGCACTAGAACACCAGCTGACCGAATGGGCTGTCACATGGATGCTTTTCAATCAGGTGATCGTGCTTAGCCAATACAATTGTGAGCGGCGCAGGGAAAACAAACGCGCAAATATAGGAGCCTGTACACTAAATCTTGGAAAAATTGACAGTCAGCGTCCACTGGCGGCGTATTTACAAAACTTTTCCGCTACAGCGCAATGTTCCCAATTTTATAAACAGCGGTGTAGACTTCCATGCTACGCGGACCAATAGAGTATATCAATTGGTCCACATGGCAACGTTCTCGTGTACGGATGCAATACTGCTGTAACTGCACGTACGTCTACTGCGTACTTTTGTTGTGCACATTTTCACCTAACATTCTACACAGTTTTTAAAAATAGGCGTTTTGAGTTAGGATGATTTTGTTGGCGTAACATTGTCAGTGGTGCAGGACGTCAGAATACAGCTAAGGCGTGCTAACTAGCCGAATGGTTAACTAGTATAGAATAGTTAACATAGTGAGTGTAGCTGTTAAACTCATTAATCATTCAAAGGCGTGTAGTCCACCATAATATCCATATCAGTTTTAAAAATAATGAAAAAATGGCTACCCTCGCCACTGTGGCCTAAGAAATTTTGCCTCTTTCGAACTCTTGCACTAGACAGGTTGTTTTGTCTGCAAGCTTCTCGAAAGCGCATGTATTTCGCGCAATGTGACGACATTTGTTGGGGAGGCAGAGCCAAGAGTAACAGCGCTTTCAAAATTCTAGAAAGTGATAATCATATTACTTACGGTGGGCTACATACCTCGCAATAATTAACAAGCCGAACTGCAACTCTTAAGCAAGTAAATATTCAATATTACCTCCAGCGCTGAAGGGAACAACGAGGATTTTGGACATTCTATTAATATTCTTCGAGCTCTTCTGTATTCACCAGAATTCTGTCTGTTATTTAACATTAAATATTCTTCTGTCGTTATTATTGATAAATGTTTCAAAATTCACGCTTGATGGTAAAATAATTTTGTCGTAATCTCCTAACGAAATTTCTTTGTTTATGCCTCTACACCTTGGCCAATCCCCCGAGTGGGAGGGAAGGAAGGAAGGCCTCAGACGTTGCAGGCACATGCCCACTACAGGGGAATGGCCAAGATACAGGCAGTTAATTGCTGGATACAGGAAAGTTTTGACGGGAAAAGGAGTGGTAATAGTATGTGTTCTGATAGATGGGAAGACGGAAGGACAGGGGTCCTGTTAACTTGGAGATCGAGGATGGGACAATGGCTAAATGTACATAATAGTATACAATGACTGTAATGTTTCAATGTCGTACTGACTGACGGAAAAAGAAATTAGAATGGGAGTCGCTGCGTTTCTTGAAGAAACTTTCGCACAGCAGAGCGCACACTCCTATCTCTTCAGCCAAGCAAAGAAGCGCCAATAGAAAGAACAACTCCGGAAGACACAGGCAAGCCGAGTTGATGAAATGGAGTTTGCAAAAGACGCTTCCTCATATGAGAGAAGCGGCGGCAGAACAGCAGGAAGTGATCTATTGTCTCAGGTTCGGCACAAAAAGGGCACAATGGGGAAGCCGCCAGGTCAGATCTGTGAAGGTAGAAATTTAGAAGGGGAACCCGGCAAATACCCGCGTGGGCATTTGCAATGTTTACTGAGGTAAACAAGTGCGCGGCTCGTGCTCTCTCCTCGGCCGCTTTTGCTGACCGCTGCGGCGCCTAATTCTTCGGGCTTAGTCCTTGATCTACCTGCAAGGCTGTTAACCTACGGAAATAGCCTACGTGACAGTATTAGTTAACGAGGCTAATATTTAGCACGTCTCCACTGTATTCTAGTGTACTACAACGCTGGCGTTGCTAAGGCGAGATAAGGACTCTGACTCAAAAAGCATATTGAAAAAAAATTATGTAACGGCTTAGGCGAACCATCCTGTATAACAACTGCGTAGCTTTCTGGGTGGATGTTAGGAGGCGGAGGCTGTCCGTGGGTAGTAGTTTTTTGCGTTAGGTGACGTCTGTGGACTCTGCGGAAATTACGACAGCCAAGGAGATGACAGTCAAGTCCACAAAAAACCAATCCTAATCACCACGCGTTTCAAACGGCTCTGTGCATTCTGAAGAGAGGAAGGATACCACACAGTGTGAGCGGAGCAGGGGACTCGTTATCCACAAGAAAGGCCTGCCGTCATGCTCTACATTGCTCTCTTGAAGGGTACAGAATAACTCAATTAGGTGGAAGTCTTCTGCAAGAGCAGCATAAGACCACGTGTTTTGATCTCCTGCTACTAGGTAGTGGAGATATTTATAATATCCATAGCGCAACCATTATCATTAGCCAATCTAAGCCCCCTACAAAAAAAAATTTGGGGACACAGCTCTGCCATACGGGTCCTGGGGTCCTTTTTGCACATCACTTCGAAAATACTGTCACTGGTCCTTATTTGGTTTCTTTGATCGCATCGCACTGGTCACATTCTTCAAGTTGCCCGGCCTCGGACCCATACGACCACGTTCGCTGCCTCCTTCTTCCCCCGAGCAGCATTAGATTGGAACGGCCTTTCCCACAGCATCGCCGCTATCACCTGCCCATCCAACTTTTCTAAAGCACTAACAGATCATATTGTATGTTGAACCCACATGGCAAACCATTGTACTTATTTTTTTTGTATAATCCACCCCTTATGTAATACCCCCACGGGGGTTTTTAAGGTAATAAACTGAACTGAACTGGATGTGTCTCCTTAGTCTACGTGTGTGAACCCTCTTGAGTAGCATGTGTAACTGGCTCCCTGGGTCAGTGGATACCACTATTGTACTTTGAGGTACGTGGCGGTGGTGTCCACCTTCAGGAAACTGCTTTCGCGCAATATTTTGGGCTTAGCAATGGTGTAGCAGTAGCCTTACTTGTTTTATTCTAGATCTTTTTTAAATTCGTGATATTCCTCAGGACACAAGGTCTCCCTTGAACCAACTCGGACGAATTTTTCTTACTGGACCAGGGGTAGCGTGCCCGGCTCACGACCAAAGGGCAGCGCTTCGAGTACAGGCTCGACCATTTTCCTTATCAGCGCAATAGTTTTCGAAGCAATATTGAAACAAAAGCTTGACTACGCCATGTAAAGCCAAGGCACAGGGTCGAGCAGGAGCCGTTAGTGTGCATGCGCCGAGCAACAGGTACGCCACTCGTGACGTCAAAGTTGCGGCATCGCCGCAGCAGCTGCCAACGACTACGCATCGTTGCATCGCGCATGCGCAGTTGCGCAACAGATGCGCGTCATTGCTCGGCCCCTTGATAAGCATAGGATGCGAAACGCTCGTTCTTCAGATGAACAATGGGCGAAGAAGCGGAAAGTCGGCGTGTATACTGCGACCGACATCAACGGCGACTGCGGGAAGCCACGTCGACAGATCCCGAAGTCGTGGCGTGGTATAAGGCGAGTCAACAACGAGCCCAAAAAGCCGTGAATGCCAAGCGCGCGGCCGAGACGCCGTACAACGAGAGGGACGGCTCTCCAAACGACGCCGTCAAGAAGCGGAAAAATGACAGCGACAAGCCGTGCGCGAAGCTGCGTATTCTTCGGGTCAGCTATCGCGCACATACCAGGTTTGACCGGAGCTGAGCCAGCAGCAATTTTTATCTCTTCGCAAGCACTGCGTACAGGTAGTGGAATGACGCCACGTCCATGAAGACCAATGAGGAACTGTGTTGTGACATAATCACTGTTGTTATGTGTTGATATTGCGGGATGTTTAAATGACCCTCGAGAGGTCATTAGCCTTTGACTCCACGATAATAATAATTGGTTTTGGGGGCAAATAAAAATGGCGCTGTATCTGTCTCATTTATCATTTGACACCTGAAACACGCCGCAAGGGAAAGGATGAAGGAGGGAGTGAAAGAGGAAAGGAAGAGAGAAGTGCCGTAGTGGAGGGCTCCGGAATAATTTAGACCACCGGGGGTCTTTAACGTGCACTGACATCGCACAGCACACGGGCGCCTTTGCGTTTTGCCTCCATCGAAACGCAGCTGCCGTGGCGGGGTTTCATCCCAGGAAATGGGGCTCAGTAGCCGAGCGCCCTAACAACCGAGCCACCGCGGCGGATACTGTTGTGGTTCACACTGTTCCTGCAGACTTCCTAACGTCGTCTGCCCACCTGACTACATCTGCCGAGTATGTGTACTTTAGCACAAAGCTGGCCCAACTGGCTGCCAATCGGAATCTCGTCGATGCTGCCGAGTACGTACTTGAGCACAAAGCGGGCCCAACTCGCTGCCAACAGGAATCTCGTCCATGCCGGTGCACCAGGCCGGCGGCGACATGTGAAGCATGTAGAGGGGAGACATCAAGGAGGGTTCCGCGCTGCTTGACTGGAGGGTTGGCGCTGATGAATGGGTCGGCATAGGCCGCGCCACAGGCGGCTGCTGCCTCTGCATCGCCGTTTGTGGCGACAGCAACACCTGATAAGGTGTGCACGCCTGCTGTTGGGGCGGAGGAGACTGCAAGGGCGGCAGCAGGTCAAGCTCCATGTCCAGGTCCTGCGACCACACGGACGGCGTAGGCTCTGGGGACTCCCCGAAGCCAGTGCTCGACATTTCCTCCTCCTCCGGCATGGCCCATCCGCGCGGCCTGCAAGTGCACCGGTTAGGATGGAAGTGGGAGGGTGTGAGGGCTGTTCAGAGAGCTTTGTCTATCGCACATCTATAGGCGATAGAGCCGCTACCCCAAACCACTCGTCCTGAACACCATCAGTATTTTAAAAATACGTTAGCTAACATTGCAAAACGCCACAGTAATTTGTGCTTCGCTTTTCTGCCGGGTTTCTTATTTTCTGTTTATTATGCCATGAACTTGACCACTCCAATATGTAATTTCAGCCATTCCTCGATGTTACCAACAAGTGAAATGAAAAGAACGAAGTGACGTTCGTATTCGTTGTCACTGGCTTCGTGTTTCGTCGAAGCACCGACCCACCGAAAGCATAGCTTGCCTTCTTTCGTCCTCACACTCCTCCATCTTTCAAGGGGTGCTAGCGCGCAACATGTCACAGTGTGCAATGGCCGCAATACCCAATGAAGACAAGAGTGATGCGCCGCAATGGCGAGCGGAGCTTTGCCTGCTCCCAGCCGGAGGGGATAGTAACTAGGGTAAAAAGACGCGGAAACAAGGTAAGGAGGTTTGGTTTCGTTTATGGGGATTAACGTCCAAATCGATTCAGGCTATGACAGACGCTGTAATAAAGAGATCCGGAAATTTCGACCACCTGGGGTTCTTTAACGTGCACTGACATCGCATAGCACACGGCTTTCCAGAATTTCGTCTCCATAGAAATTCGACCGCCGCGGCCGAAATCGAACCAGCGTCTTTCGGGTCAGCTGCCTAGCGCCATAACCACTGAGCCGCCTTGGCGGCTGGAAAGAGGAGAAGGCATAGGAGGATAAGGGGGTTTGTGTGGGTCCTGGTCTCCTTCCGTGTGTGGGGTGTGTTTTTGTTCTCGTTAATATTCCTTCAAAGTCATCTAATGAGCTAGAGCACATCTTCCTTTCGGGTAAGAACACGGCCAGTCAATGGGTTTCACAAGCTGTTGCGGTCAAAGATGTCTGCTGCTTGCAGGATGGCCGCGGCGAATTCTCCTCTATGAATTGCCGGCTTGAGAAAAACAAAGCGTAAAAATTTTCTCTCCCCTTTTCCGTGCTATATATTTACAATCAGGGTGCGCCACATAGCCTTCGCACACTGAGTGCACAGTATGCCGGAAGTCCAGCGAAGGAGAGAGCAACGATCATAGGATGAGGCATTTTACTAGCCAGAACTGCCTCGCCCAACCACCACAAAAAAAAAGAAAAATTCACAGGGACGCCTATTTTTCATTTTGTGTTGCCAGTGCGATAGCATCAGCAGCTGTTGATGTCTATCTTCAGTGGAAGTGACGTGACCACCGGTCTGCTGACGTTTTTTCTCTACAGCAGGCGGGAATGCTCCCATCTGGTGATGTCAATTCATTCCAGCAAATGGGAATGCTCCCATCTAAACATGTCACTTCCCTGCAGCCATTAACTGTCTACCCGATGACGCTTCTGATGCTATCGCATTCAGACGAGGCGTCGGCCATCGAAGCTCGCCGCTCTATGCCTCCGCAGCCCACCATTCCGTAGGCGCACTTGAGGCGATGCGTACCTGTTGTGGTAGTTGATCTCCCAAAAATTGCTTTTGCCACGCGCGGCGTTTCTGTCCGGTGGGTGCGTGTGCACCTTCTTAAACCATCGCTGGGAGAGGGCGTGCCGGACAGAGCTCTGCGACAGTGGACACAGGAGTGGGTCACTCATTTCAAACAAGTGGCCCCGGTTTCATAGGCAAAGACATATCCACACACTTCTCTACAGAACGCTAGAACGGTGCGGTGTGTTGTGCGCTTGTGACATTCGTCGCTACTTGCCGGGCTCGATGCACTTTTTGAGAGACACGACAAGTAAGCCATGATTCATGCGAATGTTTATGCCCGATATGGCGATGTTTCGAGCCCTATGGCACTTTCAAGTACCGCCGGTGCATCCCGGTCCATCGTTCGAGCGTTCCTTGACAAGTGTGTGTGTGTGGAGGTCTCCACTCCCTTCGTCGTGGTTAGCGGGAACACGCTAGCACGCGGCCTCGCTTACTACCAATGCTTTCTAGCGGCGCTGCGAGGAAACAGCGTATACATGAACAGGGCATGAGAGGCGCACATTGCACATATATCCCAGGCAGTCCCACTAGAACGGGCTTGTGCTACGCGATGCCATTAATGAGTTCTCGTGTTCCCGCTAATCGTGACGAAGACTGTACAGCCACGAGTAAAGAAGATTGGAATTAGGGACGTGCCACAGGAGTGGCATACAGCAACACTTGGCGCTGGGGCTAAGAACACGCCGATAACTAAAGTGCTAGGTGTGTTCACAAAGCATGGCGCCGCTTCACCGCGCGGTGCTATTTTCATCGCTCCGGTGATGTCACTGTACTAATCTTTTTTACTCGCGACTGTTCCAGCAGTATGACACGCAGCTGTTCATTTGTAATCAATGTAATCAATGGACGAACTAAGCTGATCTGTAACTATAGATAACCCCATTCTATTGAAAAATAGGCTGCTTTAACTGGAAAAGGAGTCTTTGTTAGATTAGAAAGCTAAAATGTGAAATTCAGATGTCGCCGAGACCGGCCATTTTTCAAACGACGTCAGCGCTTTTAGTTTTCGAGGTCTCTCGACTGTATGCTACACACTCGTTCACATCTAGCATGCGATAGCGAAGCTTTGTTCATCACTGCCATTAACAGTTCGAATGGATGGGCGAAAAAAAAGTTTTTCTTATACCACTTTTCTCAATGTATCTTTTGCTGCGTTTGCTCCAACTTCAGTATAGCGACGAAGAAGCAAATAATCTATTTTCACTAAAAACCCCAAATGCGCTGAGTGGCTCCCAAAGTCCCTGTAGTATTCTTTTCAAGCTCAGTGCCAAGAGGTACCGCACGTTGTGATCATCGAGTGCGAATTTGTTACGGCTTGTACCTGTACACAAACCAAGCGTTAAACTTTTTGCTTAGCTGTCTACAAAACACTGTTCTTTGAGTCATACTTAAAATCTAATGGTATATAAATCACTAGAAATTGGTTTTCTGAAGTTTCATAATGGAACTTTTATTTTCGTGTTTGTGCACTTTTCCTTTTCTTACCCCGAAGTTGTTTTTTTTTTCGCCAAGTACTATCCCACATGGAGAGTGACAGCTCTCCGCTCTCTCAGGTAAAAAATTCTGGCACACCCAATGGGAACTAAAACTCCACTGAACGTCCGGAGGACGTCTTAATTGCCTCCAGGACGTCCAAGGGAGTTTCAGTGCCCAAATGGAAAACCGCATATCAGTGAAGATTTTTGAATCAATCTCGGAGCTTTGCTCACCTTCCAGGTTGTCTCGTCCTTCTTATCCATAAACATGAAATATGGATATCTCTTCCTGCAAATTGGGGGAACAAACAAAAAAGAGCGAGAACGCCGTCAAAGAAACACACGGGAACATTCGACCCGGAACTGCAGTTTCTCAATGACAATACACACACTCGAGCATGCCTCTATACACCGAAGCTGGCGCACACTGAAGGTGGCACATGAGCGTGGCGTACACAGGCCATGTCTTTCTGTTTTTTCTGATAAAAGTGACAGACGCTGTCTCCGCCGCTTCGCATCTCGCTAGTTGCGTAGATGCTGCCATACCCGTTCAGCACAAACACAGCCGTGGTTCCTCCTTTTAGAAATACCTCAGAATTTAACCCTTCAGGACAACTTTTGTCATATTCACGCTTAGATTACGGTTATTTACTCGATGGCAAACGCGATGTGGTGTTTCCAGTGTAGTCTAGTGCTGGCAACTATGACCAGAGTGTGGTGCTTGTAACTGGGCCCTGTTGTCATAAGCCAAGTGACCGTGAAGCAAGCAGTCACGGTAGTGGCCGTAGTCATGTAACCGGCAGAGGTTCATTAAAATATCATTTTCAGTATCAGCTAATGATCGTCTCCTCACGTGTACGCGACTCGCGGTTTCAGCTCAAATAACATGACAGGAAACGCGGGTCAGATCCGTGGTCACACCGCAGCCAGATGCGTATTTGGGGCTCCAACCAACCAGCGCGAACATAAGCGGACATGTCTGCTAGGTTATCCATGTGCTCCACCCGTGCGAGAGCCGTAGTCAGTAGAAAACCGTTTGAGCCCTCGCCGGTACAGGGATTCGAACCCTGTGCATCCCGCATACGAGGGAATTCCCTGTGGTCAGGAGGTCAGGACTCGCTGCAACTGCGCCTCGCATACAGTGACCAAAACCTGAAGCGCTGATCGCAGCTAATCGCGTTTTGACTTTCTCTGCATATGCTTCGCGCTGCTGCTAAAGACGAGAGTTAGGTTTTACACACTCTACACATGAATACGCCTATATGAAAGTAAGAAGGGAGTAAGCGGTTTTTTGCCGCACCAATCTCTTTGTAAATGGGAGCGCCCTAGAGGACAAAAATTTATTGCGCGATGAAGTGTCCCTGCCTGTGTGCCCTAAAGGGAAGCCTACTCCATTTTCACTCCCTTATGTTTAGAGTCTAAAGCAGTAGTTTCAACTTGGTGTAGCATGCGATACTCGGCTCCATAACGCGGGTTGGCGCGCTATCATTTAACGGGGTCTTAGACAAGAACAGAGTTAGCGCCGATATCCTCGTACCTATGAAATACTTTTTCTCGGTTATTTTATGTCCGTGCATAGAGAGGAGGCCAGCCAAGCACTTGGGCTTCCGAACCCAAAGCTTGCTTGAGCTTACATTTTACGCGGGTTACGCTAAAGACGCTTTAAAGGAAGAGCTAAGACAAAAAGGTTAGGCAAGACCACACACCATTCATTATTACCAAGTACAGAACAAGACGATTGCTTATGACACGGTACTTCATGCTGTGGTATGCGCCTATCATAAATTGAACGGTGGAGGACAAAGGCTCTGGGTGCTTGCCAATGTTTCGACAAGAATACTTGTCTTCGCCCAGACGAAGGCGAGTCCTTTTGTCGAAACATTGGCAAGCACCCTAACGCTTTCCCGTCCGTTGTTCACTTTGTGATTATCAACAACCATCTGCCCAACCACTGTCGACCATGGACTGGTATAAACGAGGAGGTCAAGCCGGCTCTTACTGAATCACAAGTAACGTTACTGCAGCCGCTGGTCGCAATTTAGCAGGAGGTCTCGACAACACCCTCCCCCCAAAAAAGAAAACGAGGGACTTACTTCAACGCCTCGTACACGTGCCGTACACGCAGGACCTGTAGCGGGCTTTCATGGATCGCCTGCGCCACCAGCTGCACCAGCTTGCCCGGAGGCCTGCGGACGATGGTGCCAGCAGGGAGCAGCTCGGCCAGGGGACCCGGAGGCAGCTTGGCCACGGTGCACGTGCCGGCGGGGCTGGACATGGTGCGGGTGCGGCCGGAACGTTTGGCGGGCTCTGAAGAAGCTGCCCGGCCACGCCCGGCGATGCCGCGGTTAGAGTTCATTTCGAGGCTTAGCGGAAGTGTCTCCTCGCACGCGAAATGCAGCCAAGCATTGCGCGCCTTCTCTCTATCAAGAGGGCCCACCTTATTTCATCACCGTGGAAGGATTTCGAATGGGGCGACAGGGCACGCATTTAAACAGCGTCTCACAAATCCGGCCTGGTCAAAAGGACGAATGTGGCAGAGTGCATAAACTGAAATGCCGCGTCAACGGTACACTCTAAAAGAGAAAGGAGTGAAAAGCGAGTAACCTGTCCTTCACCACAACCTTTTTTATAAAATGAAGAGCGCTAGTAGAGAGCTTACTCCCTGTTTACTCTCCTATAGGCGTATTCATGTTTAGAGTGTACGCGCCGTTTGCGCAAAGGCCACAGCTATGTAAAGCAACGACAGTACGATGCAAATGTAATGTACAGCAGCCATGTACAACTTGTAATCTGCCAACTGGTAATAAGCGGTCAGAAGTTCAAAAAAAATGTTTGTTAGAATTTCTTTTTCTCTTTTTGATAATACGCATAGAAATCGATCTGGAGAGCTCATTCCACTTAACTTCATTATTTGCCACACAAATTTCGCATCGCAACCTTAATCTTCTAGACTCTCTATATTCGCTAAAGCAGAGTTTTCGTTCTTTTGACACACAGTAACAGACTAGAATGAGATAGCTAAAGCACTGTCCGGTGAGGTCTAACCAGATGGTGTTCTAATTACCTTTTAGAGGCAAAGCTCAACTTCACGACCAAGGCTGTAAAAAATTAATGCCGATTTGAGGCCTTGACCTCTACCTCTAAAAAATTAAAAATTAAAAGTTTTGCCGCCACTGAGACTCGAACCCACCGCGGCGGGAATAGATCTGGTTCGCTGCCCACTGCGTGAGAGCACGATTATTTTTTTTCCATTGCACAGAAATCAAGCCCGCTACGCTACCAAATGCTTTACGGGCAACCATACTATTCCGCAATGCCGACACATACTTTCATGTCTTCTTACACTGCACTCTATAAGCACACCAAAATGCCGGGAAGCATACACATGCGTCAAGAATTGGCGACCATTCAGGCTGTCTGTCCTACGCCGCATAAACCCCCCGCACCAAGGCGCACTGCTCACTAAACAGAGGCTTAGATGATAGAGGGGGATCTGTGTGTCAATCCATCATGCGGTTCTTCCGCAGGCTAAAAAGTCCAGTCATCATTAAGAGATAGCACGGAATCCCGGAGTTTATCAGGGCCGGGAAGAGCCTTATATTCTAAGGCGAAATCTCAATATCCGTTTTGATTGTTTGCTGCAGTATGTCCCAGAAAAACACTGAATCACGGTATGGCTTGAGTAGCAAATTCCACAATACGTTTTTGCATTGCTTGACGCCTGTCTTGTTGGCTTGTTTTACCGTCCAGTATCATTGTTTAACGTAGAATATAAAATATTTGGAGAAATCCTTTCTTACAGCTTGCACCCTGTGGCGCCGGTTTTATTTAGCTCACGTCAAGCGTGAGTCATTCGAGGCCGCAGTATCCAAACTCATTTACATATTGCACGTTCGGTGTTGGAGTCGGCAACAGTTTAGGGCGGTCAGGTTGTTCTAATTAATCATCAATAAAAAAGTAACGCACCGTAAATAGTTAAAAAGTTAACCATTCAGAATTAGTTCACCAGCCTGCTAGTAGCACGTCTCAACTGTTTTCTGATGTATTACACCACTGACAATGCTATGCCAAAAAAAGTGATCTTTTAACTCTGGAAGCTTGTTTTTAAAAATTGTGCAAATTCCGAAGTGAAACACCCAGCATAAACGAGCAGTGTCCACGGTAAAATATGGGGGAATGAGACTGTCGACGGTAACCTCTCGAAGATTTCCCCGTCCCCGCAAAGCATCTCCTGCAAACATGAAGTGAGGCTTTGCCGCCCAACTTGGATGCCTTCTGCAACAACTTCACAGGTCTAAGCTCAGCTCTAGGTACTTGCGCAGTAACTCTGATCATCACGAAAGTTGTGTTCGAAAGAGGCACAAGTCTCTCACCACGGCGCCTCTTCGTGGTATCCACGTATTCCAAGGAGCGGGACCGGCGGCTGTGGCTGGTAAGGGAAGAGTCCCTCCCTTTGAGCCTTACGACCGTGCTCAGGTCCGGCTTGATGGTTTCCAAGTACTCCCTGGCAAGGTCTTCCAATAGGTCTTCATTGTACTGCGAGTAAGACACAGGCGAGGTTATTAGACATAGGATATAGATTCTGCCGTGCAGCTTAGGTTACTTCAATGCAGCCATGAAAGAAATGCTTGCGTTACATTAGGCCGAGACGGGAAAGACTCAGCCAAGCAGCTTAGGCAGCGGTGATTTTGTGAACGAAGCAGAAGCACAACCACAGCCTACGCGCATTGGTGGCGGACGGCGTTGGTTTGAAGCCAACCATCCGACGGCGCGCTGTACTTAGATCGCGCCATAATAAGCCCCCCAGTGCTAAGAAGAGATGACATGCGCTATTTCAGACCCTTGCTGCGATGACCGGCCAGAAGTTTTTGACCATTAACTCTACTGGTCGGCCTCCGAGTGGTGCTGATTCCACGGATAGAATACAAGATGGCGGCCTCCGTAGCAACGACATCACATAGAGAGGGAAGCTCTACTTCTCGCGTTTCGGGTCACAGCGTTACGCGTTATAAAGCAAATCGTAAACCACTGGCTGCCATGGTAACCGAGGTGGTTACATAATGGAATTAAATAATAACAGGCGACAGCGTCATGCCTGAGCACCACAAATGAGAATTAAACTAAGTCGACCGGTGTATATATCCCTCCGGCAGGCGTCAAAGTGGGCAGCACTCCTGACATTGGGTTAAAAGGAAAACCATTTGCCGCAGAATTTTCCTGATGGCGTCGCAAAATTCAGCCATTTTTACACAAACTTACTAGTACGGTTAGAGCTTAGCTCGCAGCAGGGATTCGAACCGGCGAACTATATGCACCCAGTTCCACGTCTTTACGAACCTTCATATGAGCATCTTTTGTAAAACAGCGCGAACAACGTCGCACAAGAGCAAGAAAAACACGGGACAGCGCTCGTCCCGTGTCCTTCGCGCTTTTTTCCGACGTTGTTCGCACTGTTTTACAAAAGATGCATCTGTACGAACTAGCCCCACTGAACGCCTCTGTTGTATGAGTATTGCGGCTCAGCCGTTTGTCCCCGAGTGTTCGTGGTTGTGGCACACGATGTCGCGCTCGGTGCAGCTTAAACTTACTAGTCAAGTTAGAACCAACGTCCTGGCAGAGATTCGAACCGGCGACCTATGTCAGGTGTGTTAACGCCGATATTCGATCGCTGCCTCAGCGTCGGCTCATTGTTTTCACCGTTCTCGAGGAATGGACCGCATGTAACTCAGCTGTAGTTTCTGACTGCCACGAGATTGTTGCCACGTCATCAGTGCCGTAATTCTGCCCAGCTCTCGAATGCCTCCAGCGAACACTCCTTCGCCGAGAATATACAGCTCACCGGGTATACTTCTGCGCATGCGTTTTGGCTGGTTCTGCAACTTCAGCGTTCTAAATGCCTCCATGGTTGTAGGAGCTCGTGTTCTTACTCGTCCTTAGCTTAGGAATCCTAGGAGGAATTATTAGAGAGCCCCACTAGGCGTCTTAGAAGCAAGCGAACACCACCCCCCCACCCCCCCCCCACCCCCCGGAGCTGTACTATCGCGATGGAAAGAAGCGCAAACAATGCAACGGCTACACGCTGCGCTGTTTGAATTTGTTTGCATCGCGCTTTTACCCCGCTCGTACGACAAAGACGTTAGATTCCTCCTGGAATGTATCATGGACGGGCCTAACGTGTTTTGCTGTCACCCCCTACAGAAATTGTGTATACATAGTCTACAAACATCTTATAGACTATACTGCCTTTCTATACGTTTATTTTTGTGTAATCATAGTCTATAGACCATCTATAGACAAAAGTCTGCCGAAAAAGTATGGCCATAAATCTGTAGATTGCCTATAGAAAGTCTATAGTATTTTTATTGCCAATCGTCTCTTCTGCAGGGTTCGACTCTAAAGAGTCTATAGGCTCCATAGACAGAAGTCTATAGACAGTCTATAGACTCTAAAGAAGATTTTGTAAGGGGGCGATGTAAAAGCGCGATGGAATAAAGTCGAACACAGTAGCATGTAGGCGCTTCGTTGTTAGCGTTTCTTTCCATGACGATAGTACATTTTCTACAAAGGCTTTACATGCTAGTGCTTCCCGGACGCGAGATAGAGGAATGCCATCTGGCTCATCACCACTGCCGGCGGCTCTTCCTCTGTATTGGGCACGTGGCCGCACTCCATCGTGGTACCGGGTGGCGGCTGGGAAACGGCCGACGAGCCCAGCTTCTTCTTCTCCTTCGTGGGGACGCGATCCCGGCCACGGCGTCCCCGTTTCGCGCCACATTCTTCATTTTTCTTGAGGGGGTGGTTCGAGCGCTCTGCGTTAAAGCGTGGGATAGCAGGCGTTGGTTTGCGGGGCACTTCACCCTGCGCGCTACACTGTAAACACTAATATGCCGAGGTGGGACTAAAAAGAAAGTGAGCTGCCCTCTAGAGTGCGCTGGAGGGCAGCTTACTCCCTTTTTACTCCTTTTTGTTTACAGTGTAGCTTTGCTCATACACTTCTATGACTATTTCGTCGTTTATGATTTCGAGACGCATGCCTTGCATGGAATCGACGAGAAAGCTATCATTTATCCGCGGAAAAATAAATACTGGCGGCGAATATAGACAGAGGGGCCTAAGGGATGGCCGTGCACATATACAGGGTGTTGCAACTAAGGTGTTTTGCACTGATTTTTAAATAGGCGCTTTTATTTAGAAGAGCGCTTTTTCGCCATTGCATTTTCAGGGGTGTAGCGCATCAGAGCACAAGAAACGTTAATTATCAGGCTGCTTAACTAATATTTGATAGGTAGTTTTCTAACTGTTATTGTTGGTCTGCTTATTTAGTGAGAAACTTGTAGCCTACCTGAAGTAAAATCTATACAGTTTTTTTTAGAATTTTAACAACGCAATTACCCTCGGCAGTGTGGCCCAACAAACTTTGCCTATATCGTGCCAAAATACATGCGCTTTCGAGAAGGTTGAAGGCAAAGGAACCCCTCCAATGCATGTACCTTGTCGAATTAAGGAAATTTTTTCGTACCACAGCGCCTAGGGTAACTGGGTTTTTGAAATTCTAAAAGCCAATATAGATCTTACTTATAGTGGGTTGAAGAATAAAAAGAGACTAACGGTAGTAGTAAGAGTAACAGCAAAAAGTTAACTATTAACTAGGCTACTAGTTAGCACGTCTTAGGTTTATTCTGACGCACAACGCCGCTGACCATGTATACTGAAAAAAGTGCCCTTCTAAATCAAAAAGCCCCTGTTACATTATCTTTAAAACATGCAGAGCATTTTAGGCGAGACACCCGCTATAACTACGTGGTGCGGCAATGTAGAACTTTCCTCTGTGCTTTGGACGCTTGATATGTTTGATTATGCTTGGCATTTTCCAGCACATAACCAAATGTTCGAAGCGCGGGAATCTCAATCAGGTTTAGCGAAGGTGAATTTTGAAAGATCAGAAAATCTGGACAAGGGCTTCTAGTTCCCAGGGCTGCCACTTCTTACTGTGTGGCACTGAAAACTAGAAATTACCATAGCAATTCCGAATTCGTGTACATCGCGTTACTAATGGAAATGAAAATTGGTTGTTGCGGAAAGGATATGGCGCAGTATCAGTCTCACACCTTGGCGGACACCTGTGCCACGCCGTAAGAGAAGGGATGAATGAGAGACTGATGAACAGAACAGAAAATTAAAAATGGTTTTTGGGGAAAGGAAATGGTGCAGTATCTGTCTCACATATAGGCGGACACCTGAACCGCGCCGTAAGGGAAGGGATAAAGGAGGGAGTGAAAGAAGAAATGAAGAAAGAGGTCCCGTAGTGGTGGGCTCCAGAATAATTTAGACCACCCGGGAATCTTTTAACCTGCTCTGAGAACGCACATTACACGGGTGCCTTAGCGTTTTGCCTCCATCGAAACGCAGCCGCAGAGGTCGGGTTCGAATCCGGGAACTCCGGATTAGTTGCCGAGAGCCCTAACCACTGAGCCACCGCGCCGCGTGAACAGAATGCAATTCACGAAAAAAAAAAACAGGCTGCAGTGCTGAGTGCTGAACCCTCATGATATGGGTAGTTTTTCTTGCTCGACTAAAAAAGCTGCATAAAGCTCTGGCAGGCAGCCGCCGCAACCGGAAGTCGAACTCACGACCTCGATGGCTGATGAGCAGGTTTCCCCAACATCACTACGTGTGGAAACGCAGTGTAGTCTTCGTTATAGTATATAGCTTCGGGTAAATTTATTCACACACTTTCCAGCGAAAGAAACTGAAGGCTATTTACTGCCTCTCAAAAAATTTGTCTACAGCAAATGATTTAAACCTTTAACTCGATACTATCATGACCGATGTAGTAAACCTAAGAATCGGCAACAAAGCTCGCCAGACTCCAAAGGGGCAGCTGTTGAAATAATAATCGTAAAGTCACTGGAGCACTGAGCTGTGGAACTTATGGTGAAGGATTTCCTTAAATTAACACAGTACTAAAATAAAAGTAGTATATGAAATAGCAAAGAAATAAAATATATATGAAAAACAACACATAACAGTGTTTTTTTATAGGTTTGAACATCGCCTGCGCCTTGTGAAGTTCTCGGGTTTTTATAGAGCCTTACCACTGACTCTATTAAAAGATACGTGTAAGATGCCAGGATTTTTATGTGGTCAGAAAGAGAGAGTTGAGTACTCGTTGCAACAGCTTCAGGTGTCTCCCGGATGTCTCAAAAGAATCGGAGGACGCTTAAGGTTCGTCTTCAAGAGTGAGTCGCGACAGCGTGTCAGTACAACGAACGCCATCTCCCGTTCGGCGCGACGCATGGCCCGTTGGACAATTTAAGGAAAGGACACCTGTCTCACATATCTCGGCGGAGAACCGGGCCGTAACGGAAGGAAAATGAAACGAATTGCTTTTAAGGAAAGGAAATAAAAATAATTGTTTTTTTTGGGGGGGGGAGGAAATGGCGCAGTATCTGTCGCATATATCGTTGGACACCTGAACCGCGCCGTAAGGGAAGGGATGAAGGAGGGAGTGAAAGATAAAGAGAAATAGGTGCCGTAGTGGAGGGCTCCGGCATAATTTCGACCACCTGGGGATCTTCACCGTGCACTGACATCACACAGCACACGGACGCCTTAGCGTTTTGCCTCCATAAAAACGCAGCCGCCGCTGTCGGGTTCGAACCCGCGAACTCCGGATCAGTAGTAGAGCGCCCTAACCACTGAGCTACCGCGGCGGGTAAAGGAAATTACGCCTGTCTCACATTTCTCGCTGGACACCCGGATCGCGCCGTAAGGAAAGAAAAAATCAATCGACCGATCGATCGATGATCAATAAATGATCAATCAGTTGATCAATTGACCAGTAAATCGATCGCTCAATCAGTCGATCGATCGATGTGGGCACGTGAAGCGCACTGTAATGGACGGAATTTGATTGTTGATGGATTGATGGCCTGATTGACTGACTGATCGATTTATCTATCGATCGATCGATCAATTAATCATTCATTCAACTAATCAATCTAGTAATCAATCAATCAATTATTCAATTCTTAACGCTGTCGCGTTAAAATCGCTTCCCTTTCGGTTCAGGTGTCCACCGAGATGCCCCATTCTTCGCTCACTGCCAAAGACGCCGACGCCGACGACACCGCCTTTTCTGTGACACGAGCTCCTTAACGCTGTCGCGTTAAAATCTACCTCAGCCTAAGCCCAACAGATAAGTTGACTAAGGAAGGCGGACTAAATTGGGAATTTAGAGAGATAACTCGAAAATCACGCGAATTTCTGCATTCGATTGGGTCCAGGTGCCGTCCGCTTTTAATTTAAATCCCAAAAAGTGATCAATATAACAAACCTCTGGCATACCAAGATCAATCCTCAGCACCGATAGGATGAACTCTCCGAAATATTTTTTTTTCGTTTTGACGAAAGGAAGTGGTGCCGTAACATATCACATATCTCGGTGGATACCTGAAGCACGCCTTAGAGGTACGGATAAATGAGGGAGTCAAAGAAGAAGGAAGAAAGAGGTGCCATAGTGGAGGGCTCCGGAATAATTTCGACCAGTTGGAAATCTTTAACGTGTAGTGCACCGCCATCGCACCGCACATCCCCCGTCTTTTTTCTCCCATCAAGCTACCGTGCCTAACACAGGGTGGAATATATAAAAAAAAAACAATGGTCGCACGGGACATTGCCCAGAAACACACTATACAAGGCAAAAATGCGCAAAAATATCTCTGTAAAACACTCCAGACGCAAAATAGAAAAACGCTAAATATACTGGGGCAGCTTCGGACAGGACAGACAGGAAAAATAACTAAACCCAGGCGCATTAAGAACAAAAAAGCAACAACGAAAACAAAAACAGCAGCAATGAAAAAAAAACGCGAAGAGTGTTGTGGTAGCTGGTTTATATACAAAGACCACCCATTGCCTGCAATTTTCCCCAAACATGCACGCTCAAAACTCGAAGCAGCAGAAAACAAGCGCCTAGGGTAAGCTTTCATTTAATCAATCAATCAATCAATCAAATGACTGATCAATTGCCAAAATGATCAAAATGACAAATTAAATTAACCAACTGATCTACTAATCAGCTAAATGATTGATTAATCGCTCAGTTGAACAACATAGAAAAATAATGAACCTGAAATTAAATCAATGACAGTAACTAAAACGATCAGTCAAATAACTTATTCAGTGGAGAGAGAGTCATTGATTTATTATATCAAATAATCTAGTCATCCACTCAAGCAATGAATGAATCAACAAATCCATAAAAATTGATTAGTCAAGAATGAATGAATGGATCAATAAAAATCAATTACTGAAATTGATTAATTGGTCAATACCTCAAATTAAACCAAGCAGCCGATCGACTAATCTACCAATCAATCAGTCAGACCTTCAATGAATGAATGGAAGAATCGGTGATTACGCAGTTGAGCAGTTGACGAGCATATCAAATTAAATATTTAAAACAATCTACAAATCAGTCACTTCATCAAGAAGCCAAATGACTGACTGATTATTTGGCCGACTAATCAATCGGTCACTTGATCAGCACATTAAATTAGACCAATCATTCGATCATCCAATCAATTAATCAGTCGATCAATTAATTAATTATTCAGTCAGTAGTTTGATTAATCGATTAATGAATGGATCATTCAGGCAATTATATCTATAATTCAGATCATTCATTCAATCAAATATATGATCATTCGGGCAATCGTTCAACAAATTAAAATAGTCAGTCAATCAGTCAAGCAAACGATTGATCAATCGGCATTTTGACCAATACATCGCATTAAATCATTCGGTTGGCCATTCAATAAATCTAATGATAACTTAATAAATGAATCACTCTGACTATAAAATCAGTAATTATTCAATCAGTCAACTACAGAATGAATCAGAACAAAAATCACTAAACTCAACGAGTCATGTCGCAATCGGCCAAGCGTTAATAATAATAATAATAATAATAATATAAAAACTAATACAGAATATAGCCAATGTCGCTGAATAAAAAGTCGATCATTTGATCAGCATAGATCAAATCAATCATGCGAGCAATCAGTCAATTCACTGATAATTCGGTCAGTTGATCAAACTATGGAATTAAATCAATTATTCTATCAGATAGCACATGACTCGTTCAATCAGTTGATAGTCAATAACTAATGAATGAATCAATCAACCAATCAATTGACTGATCAATCGGTCAAGTGAAGGTAAGCTTCCATGGAGGCGAAGCAAATGCATCTCGTGTACTGCGCGATGCCAGCGCACGTTAAGGAGAACCAGCTGGTCGGTACTAATCCATAACCCTTCACTGCGCTACCGCAATCCTCATAGCCTGCGTAGCTTTGTGGCGAGAGAGCCACGACAGAACACATCTTTCGGGACTGCCCCACAGACCCACCACACGAAGAATTCCAGGAGCTCATAAGCTCGCATAAGGGGGACAACCTGGTAGCCAGCTCTAATGCGGAAGTACAGTCGTCCGCAGACCTCTGCTCGAACTCCTTGCCGAACACCTTGCGCTCTGGAAGGGTGTGCGGACGACTGTACAAGTCAGGGTCACAGCACGAGCGCAGAACACTGACTGAGGGCCATCAGGTGTGGTGGACAGAAACCAGCAATCGGAGAACAGATATTAAATACTGGGACGTTAAACCCCATCTGCTAATGGGAGAAAGTGGGGCAAGTTTCTTGTAATAAATGTTTGAATAGCGGCGTAAAAGACAAACGGACAAAGAAAGAACACAAGGACAATCACGTTTTCAACCATGTCCATATATATAGCACATCAATCAATCAGTCGCTCAGTAAATCGATCGCTCAATCAATTAAGTCAATCATACACTATACATATTTATCGATCAGTCAAATAATTCAGTGATGATTGAACCAGTCAATCACTCAATGAATCAGAGCAATGAAAATTAAATAAAAAAACTCAACCAGTCGTGTCTCAATCTACCGAAACGCTAATCATAACATAAAAACTAATACAGGATGTGGCCAAACTCGCTGAACAAAAAAAATTACGCCTGCCCAGCGCGCTAAACATGGCGCCCTCAATTCCTTACGCCATGTTTCAAGAAGAACGGCCGAAACGTGCCCTGGCAGGAGCGGCGGATGGCTCGCGCCATGCGAGCCTTCATCATCTCGCGCAGCTAAGCCGGCGCTAATGAAATACCGTTGTCATCGCAAGCATCCGCGCAAATGCGCGAGCGAGCGCCGATAAGAAGCGCGCGTAAATATTGGCGCAAAGGCGAAAAACTTGCAGTAACAGACCGCAGACGCCGTACAGATAGGCTTAGCGCGACCCGGTCCCGGTCATCTTGAAAGCCCGCGCAGGTCGAAAAAGTAGGTCAATATGGCGGCTATCCGTCCAGCACCACTTACCGCGAGGCTTGGCTCGACTGCGATCTCCTCCCGATCCTTTTCGTCGTGGACGCTTCGACTTCCTGGTCGAGGATGACCCCTCGAGCTTCGGCCTCTTGGTCGGCTGGAAGCCGTCCCCGTCCCAGGTCCAGTCACTGTCGTCCATTGTCTGCAAGCGACAGGAAAATGCGCAGTGGTTATCGCGGCATCAAATCGAAAAAGTAGATGCACTCATCCGTACCACTCAAGAGAATGTCGAGCTCTGAAGAGAGGTCACACGTTGCAGGCGGTACCTAGGTGCTTTTCCTCCTTTCTCTCTACCTTCTCTCTACGCTTTTGTCTGTTTTTTCTTTGCAAGCGCCAGCGTTGCATGGCTTTGCAGACGGCACGTTGCCTTCCCTTTCCCTCCTCCTGCGCGTGCGCAACTATTGCGCATTAACTTTCCGAGCAATTAAACTAATAACAGACAAAAGCAAACACAGTGTCGATGGTGGACACCTCTGCCAGCGCGAAGGAGCTATGCCCATATTTGGAATTGCCAACGAACGCTTGCTTCAAAGGCCTGCGTTTAGTTCTGTGCATCTTTAACAGGGGTTTACGGAGACGCACTTTGCGACAGTTTTGGAGATTACCGATTGGTTTTTTATTAATTTTCCGCTTTGAAAAATAAATTGCAATTTTGAGCGTTAAGTCGTCTTTGTTGGTTGGACAATAGGTGAAGCATATTTACGAAGCCTAATAAAAAAAGAAAAAAGGCAGGAAATGCAAGTTTAAAACCATGCGTCTACAGGAACGTGTGGCGATCACGGCTGGATTTTCGAGGCAATATGAAAAAGTTAAAGCACTTTCGTGAAACACGAAAACAGGCAGTTAATTGGCGCTGAGAAGTGTCAATATTCACTGCCTAATATTACAAAAAACAAACAGCGCAGTCGGCGAAGGTGGTTCCAGGGAACCTTTGCGGCCGGCTCGCAGTCTTTCTGTCGTAAGACAGGCTACATCTCATATTATCTTACTGCAGTAATGAAGACGTTCTTACTATTATTACGTCTAATGTTAGGACACGCGGCATTTCACGAGAAAATATTGGCGGTAATGCTTGGTTCGCGATGTTTCCTGCAGGAATACATGGTAACAGACGCACAAAATGATGCCGCGAGTGTGACCCCATAGAGGACGGATGGAGGGCTTTGTTTTGCAGTCGCCCATGCCGGTTTTTTTTTTGCTTAGCTTTTCGTTCACCCTTCCTGAGACGACTGCAGAACTTTTTATTCTCTAAAAGAGCACAAAGTGTTCCGCTTACTGCACCTCGTATGCGGTGGCTTTTTTGTTCCACTAAGGCGATTTCTCTGGGCTAACCAGGCATGAAGGAAGTCATGGGTGTTCTCGAAGCTTCGAAGCGTATGTACCCTAATGTACGCCGGCCACCCTTTGTGACTAAGTTGACTCAAGGTCCGAAACGTGTTTAGTCATCACAGTGGGTACGCCTTTGACTGTGGTATCAGAAAGCGCAGCGCGAGCGCCTGTGACTTTGTGGCTTCATTTCCGTGCAGAAAGTTGGAGCCCTGAAGTTGCCATTCAGCGGGCATTGAGTTCAAGCTGCCAGGTGTGGCTACATCGGCTCGCAAGCACCGTGGAACGGACATTCTTAGAGAAGGAGGCGCGCTTAGGTTGGGTGGGTTAGTGGGTTTTTTTTTTCAGGAAAGAAAATGGCGCAGTAACTGTTTCACTTCTTGGTGGAGACAAATCGCGCCGGGAGGGAAGGGAAGAAAGTGGAAGTGAACGAAGAAAGAGGGAGATAGATGCCGTAATGGAGGGCGCTGGATTTCGTCCACTTGCTATGCTCAAAATGATACGAAATCATGCCGCCGCGGTGGCTCAGCGGTTATGGCGTTCGGCTGCTGATCCAAAAGACGCGTGTTCGATCCTAGCCGGGGGAGTCGAATTTCGATTGAGGAGAAATTCCAGAGGCCCGTGTGCTGTGCGATGTCAGTGCACGTTAAAGGACCCCAGGTGGTCGAAATTTCCGGAGCCCCTCACTACGGCGTCCCTCATAGCCCGATTCGGTTTGGGGCGTTAGACGCCCATAAACTATAAATCAAACCGAAATGATAATGAGCACCGTTGATTTGGGCCACGGTTGCACAGTTTTGCGAACGGGAAGAGATCAGGAAAAAAAAACGCACGCAAATGTACACCTTTATTCCAAGAAAGGAAAGCCACGGTTAATTGGCGCTCTTCCCATGGACGCCTCCACCGCTTTGGAGTCGAATGGAAGGAGGGAGGGGAAGAAGAAACAAAAAAGGGGAAGCTATAATGGAGGACTTCCTCTGTAGGGCAGTTGGATTTCGTTGACAGGCACCGATGTCCCAGAGCAGACACGCAGTTCTGCATTTCCCCTCTGTGAAAATATGGTCGCCCCGGCACGTTTTTGATTCCCTGACCTTGATATCTGGAGCCGAACGCCATTCTAGGGAAACGGCGCACCTATCAAGCTTACTCAGAAGCTACTGAAAGAAGGGCTTCGGTCACCCTCCATGGATGACCCCCGTTGAGAGATCATCGTAAGCACTTCAGGACGTACGCACGGTGGCAAGAATAGTCCTATGCGGACAAATTAAAAAGTCACACAGGAATATTAACACGCACAAATATATTCGACTCTGAACTTTCCATGCTGAAAAGGGAAACCTATATTCAGCAAAACTCGATTTTATATTCGCGGCGAAACTTTAGCGTCATATGTTAGACACCCACGAATAGTTGTTCGTTTCAGCAGACCTTTACAGGAACTCAGGCATGATGAGTGGGAGGCGAACGTAGCTCACACAGAGCTCCCCCTTCAGCAACAGCTGATCGGTCAGGCCTGGAGGGCCGTATTCGCCAATGGTTTGTTGGACCTGGGTGAACCACCGGCATAATTACTTTATATTTATGAATAAAATTTATTCTATCTCTCTCTCTTTGTACCTCTAATCAGGCCCAGTAATTATGAACAAGGACATTTTTCCACGCGATATTAATTATTAATGTTTTCCATATCTCGTAAGATTACTATATAGCTGTCAACGTTTCAGTTCAAATTTCTGCTCGGCAGGCTCTGTTTTCTCGCCACGAACATTTTCGCTGTCGTCAGAATCGTGATTTGATTATGTGGTGATTTTTTAAGGCATTCGCGAAGGACCATCTCCACTGGAGAGCATTGCTTACTTAAGTTTTACAGCTTTGATCTTTAAGTTTTACAGCTTTATGTTTACAGCTTTGATGAAAAATGGCGCCTACCGCGCAAAAGCAGTTAGCACAGTGCGCTAAAATTATGTTACGTCCTGTTTTTAAATTCCTGATACCGCAATAAAGGCAGCAAGGCTACTAAGGGGCCGCGTAGCTCCTTACCAACTTTTTCAAAAACCTGACTATTCCCCAGAAATAATTAGAGAGTATCAGACTTTCCGCAAAGCCCGTCGCCCGAAACCCGAGTTAAAGATGGAAACAACATTGCAAGGCCCTAAAACCGGCGTCGTTGCAAGCTACAAGCGGGGCGTAGTAACACGCGCCGCACGGGGTGTCCACGCACAGCGCGGAGAAAAAAAGCAAAAATACACAGCGAAACCAATGAGATGGGACGCCCGCAGCGTTTGGCGATTCTGCTCAGCGCGCTTTTCATTTTCTTCTTTGCGCGTGCGTCTTAGGCGAGCAGTTGCCAGCTACATCTAGGCTTAATAATAATTAATAATTGGTTTTTTGGGGAAAGGAAATGGCGCAGTATCTGTCGCATATATCGGCGGACCCCTGAACCGCACCGTAAGGGAAGGAATAAAGGAGGGAGTGAAAGAAGAAAGAGGTGCCGCAGCGGAGGGCTCTGGAATAATTGCGACCACCTGGGGATCTTCAACCTGCAGTGACATCACACAGCACACGGGCGCCTTAGCGTTTTGCCTCCTTGAAAGCGCAGCCGCCGCGGTCGAGTACGAGCTCGGGAACTATGGATCAGTAGCCGAGCGCGCTAACCACTGAACCACCGCGGCGGGCAGTCTTTTGAAGCAGAAAACTTCACTACGCTAGGTAAAGCAGTCGTCGGGTAGGCCGGAGAATGACCTTGAACGACCTTCAACCCAAACACATTTATCCCTTCCTTACGGCGTGGTTCGGGTGTCCACCGATATATGAGAGAGAGTTACTGCTCCATTTCCTTTCCCTAAAAACAATTTTCCAACCTCTGGTGGGCGCACTGCCTCTCCTATGTGCGGAACGCACTCAACGACAAGAACTCCAAACCGCGTCTAGTTCGGGAAACACCACAGCTTTCGCTCTCCAACCAGGTTTAGTAGTAGTTTCGCCAAAATATTTTTTGTTGTTTTCGAGGAAAAAATGGCTCAGCAATTGGTTTTATGGTTTATGGGGTTTAAAGTCCCGAAGGGGCACAGGCTGTGACGGACGCCGTAGTGATTGACTCCTGAAATTTCGATCACCTGGGGTTCTTTAACCTTCACTGACGTCGCACAGCACACGGGCCTCTAGGATTAATAATAAATATAATTGGTTTTTGAGGAAAGGAAATGGAAGCACTACCTGTCTCATATATCGTTGGACACCTGACCCAAGCCGCTAGGGAAGGGATAAAAGAGGGAGTGCAATAATAATAATAATAATTGGTTTTTTGGGGAAAGGAAATGGTGAAGTATCTGTCTCATATAACATTGGACACCTGAACCGCGCCGTAAGGGAAGGGATAAAGGAGGGAGTGCAAGAAGAAAGCAAGAGAGAGGTGCCGTAGTGGAGGGCTCCGGAATAGTTTCGACCACCTGGGGATCTTTAACGTGCACTGATAATGCATAGTACACGGGCGCCTTATCGTTTTGCCTCCATAAAAACGCCGCCGCCGCGGTCGGGTTCGAACCCGGGTACTCCAGATCAGTAGCCGGCTCTGAACCGGACCGCGCGGGCTGCGTGTTTATCGAGGCAAAACCCCTCCATCGAAATTCGACCGCCGCAGTATTTCTCTCACGCCTTGACAAACATCCGAACCGCGCCGTGAAGAAAGGCATGAAGGTGGGAGCGAAAAAAGAAAGAGAGAAGGAGGTGTCGTAGTGTAGGAATCCAGATTGTTTTCGACACCATGGGGGTCATTAACAAGCAATGAAGGCTGTCCGTGCCATTTTATCACATCGGCATATCCCAGTATTTCCCTCTTTTACTCCCGCCTTCATCCCTTCCCTCACGGCTTAGTTGACGGTTGATGGCGCTTAGAATTGCAGTTACTGCGCAATTGGGTACCTGCGCACGCGGGGTCTGAGACTGAAGTTGTCGACCATTTTGCCGAGGCCTAACCAACTGGGCAGCCGGCCCCTTGAGCCCGGATGCTCTCTCCGAGGCCCCCCTATCCTATGAGGAAATCAACTTTTGCAAGGAGACAAGACGCGAGTACCCGCCTCCCCATCGTGACATCGACCGAGCTCATTCGCACAGATTGCGAGGTGACGCTGATCCGCATTTCTGGAGCCATTAATGAATATCGTGAGGTCGTCATTGTAAAGATGAGCCTCCGGGCCATAAGCCCATAATTTTGGTGTCTGTCTTCTAAAGGCCTCTTACCACACAGCTCAGAGTGGACAAATATGAATGGATTCAACAACTGATTGCAACCGATCACCGCAGTCCAGTTATTGTTGGCGGTGACTTCAATGCCAAAAACGCTCTTTGGGGTTACTCCACGACCGACTGCAGGGGGCGTCGTCTCGAAGAAGCCATGGATATTTCTAACTTACGCCTTGGCAACGAGCCACATGTGCCCACACGTGTCGGCCTCCACGCTAGACACGCCGACACTACACCGGACCTCACTCTTGCAACCCCTGGCGCGGTAAAACATTGGCAAATTTTAGATACTACATGGAACAGTGACCACTTCCCCATTTCCATCCGTGTCAACAACAAATGACTTCGAGCCAAGAAGACGTTGCCCTCACTTGACTGGCAGCGCTTTCGAGAAATGTCACATTTTAAATGCCATAGCTTCCAACAATTTGTCCATGAGGTTACCACAGCTAAAGCGGTGGCGACAGAAGAAATAGAATGTAGCGACGCAACCACTCATCTCGACGACTTAGTCAACATGTGGAAGCGTGCCTCTGTACTCACGAACCGCTACCGTACACGCGGCCAGCGCCACAAGTATCTTCAAAAACTTTGTCGCCACTACAATACCATACTACACACTTCGCCTTGACGGAGAAAACTGGCCCCACGTCTGCGCTGAGGTGGGGCAAGAAAAAGGGCTCCGTAAACTATGGGCCCTTCACAGAAGCATGGCTGGAAAAGGAAAAACGCGGACTTCCATTTTCGCACAGCTCTCCTTACAACAACCGATGTCGAGGAACAACTTATATGGACCTTCTTTCCACATATTGTAGACCAACCTCCTGATAACCTTCTTTCCGTTACTGTGTCTACTCTAAATCACGAACTTGACAGGCCGTTCACAATAGGGGAACTGTCGGCGGCACTCGCTCATGGAAAGAGCCACTCGGCCCCAGGGCACCAAGGCGTCACCTGGCAGATGCTTATAAATCGTATTGATGCAGCCAAAGCGCAGCGCCTAGAAACAGTAAATAGCTCATTGGAGACAGGGGATGTGCCGGAGCAGCCCAAGCTAACACTGGTTTACCCCATACCAAAGCATGCAAAAGATCCTTCAATCATTTCTAACCTGACCAAGTGCTCTCACTTCCACCGTCTGCAAATTGATCGAGTGACTAATCAACAATAGGATTCAATATTACCTTGAATACCCTACAACTTGGTACCACACTGCGCAAGCCGGCTTTCGCCCCAATTTGAGTACACACAATTGCTTATGGCTGCTTCGGCGAGTCATTGATCGAACTTCGATCCCGACACCTCGTGGCTTATTACGTCCTCGCGGTTGACATTAGAAAAGCTTTTGACAAAGTCGATCAAAATTCCATCCTTGCGGAACTCGCCCAGGCCTACCCTAATCAACCGGCGCTGAACTGTGGAACTTTATCCAGAGCAGACGCGTACGTATAAACTGTGGTACCCAAGAATGGACCCCTTGCACACACGACCTCGACAGGGGAGTTCCTCACGGCCCAATCCTCCGCCCTTTACTGTTAAACTTGGCGATGGCGAACGCAGCAACACGCCTATAACAAGACAGTGCAGCAAGATTCGCGATCTACGCGGACGACGTAACAGTATGGGTAGAGGGGAATGATTTTGAGTCCACCGATCACTTGCAAGCTGATTTTCAGGCAGCGGTGCATAGCCTGGAGACTTCACTAACAGAGCTGGGCCTTGAACTGGCACCTGAGAAGACTGAATCTCTCTGAATTGATGGCATGACTCGTACTAATCCGTCCCAACAGTTGCATCTTCTCATGGCAGGCCAGGTGCTCACATTTCATAAAGGATCACTCAAGCTTCTCGGTGTGCCCGTCAGCAGCTGTAACAGCTAGTCCTCGTACTTTGATCAAACGCCTCAAGAGAACCTGGAAGAGTACTCTACATCTCATCGCTCGTATGTCAAACAAATACGGTGGGGCAAGGCAGGAGGCTTGTGAGATGCTGGCTCGCGCGGTAGCAGTTGGCAAGATTCTCTACGGCTCCCCCTCATATGAACTGACCACGAAAATCCACGAAGACCTAGCTCGTCTGCACAGGGCCAGGTTGTGCACCATAACAGGTCTACCACGACATACGCGCATCACGGCTCTAGAAGAAGCGGTGGCCCTTCCTCCTATACACAAAATCATTGAGGAAGCTGCAACTCGGCACGAAACACGCAGAACTTGCGCGAAACAGGGACGCGCTTTAGAACGCTGGGACCGGCAACTCTCGGCACCGGTTGATTGTGAAGGCCGTCCGGTTCCGCCATGGCTTTGTCCACACCTTCGCCGCTAAAGAGGTACGGCTCCACACAGAGCACTTACGGCGGTACGGCTCCACCTAGCTCGACACACTGCCGCTGTTAGAGAACAAGATGAGGAGGACATATACGGAGATGCATCCCTGAAGGACGACGCCATATCAATGGCATGGCGACGCCGTGAGAATCTAAATTTCAAAGGCTTTCGTACTATCCGTGCACCCGATGGGTGCATAAAGCTGCTCGCTATATAAGGCGCAGGAGGAATACGTTCTGGTCGGATATCAATTGCTACTAACTGACATATCGCGCAAAATCCTAATACTCTCTCATTCACATTAAGCTGTACGCGAGCTCCACAAACCAATCAGAGCCACCCCGTTGCACAGCAGATTACTTCGATAATCACGACCTTCTCAACACGCCAGATGCGCATCCGCCTCGCGTGGATCCCTTGGCGATGACGACGGGAACCAGTGCGCTCACAGCGCGGCTCGGGAGAGTGTCTCGTTCCGCCCTCCGCTGGTATACCCCGCAGTTACCGACGACCCTGCTGCTATGTCCAACTTGGCTGTCCTAACCTGCAGACTGGAGCGTGGCAAACAAAGGAAACCTGCACGACTTACGGCCGTCACACCACCGGGTTACCTCAATACCTCGGCTGCTCTCACACGGCATGAGCTGATCTTCATTAATAAGATCATCGCGGATGCCGCCTGCACGACAAACATAATCCGTATTTAACTTACCGGCCTTCGTTGGCATCAAGGGGGCAATACGGGCGTTGTGATGTGCCCGTGCTGTGGCTGTATGTGTCGTGCTGGCCTGTACCACCCATTGTCCAGAGTTCCGCAGGGGACGCGACGACCTCGTCGCCAAGTGTGGTATTCCCACCGATGGCGAGGAATTTCGTGCATTGACCAGAGCCGGAGCGAAGGGCATCTGGGAAGATATTGGCAGATATGCTAAGTGGCCTCTACAAAGCAGCGTAAAGCGTGGCTAGACCATCCATGACGTCCCTTCATCTATTAATAGACCCCTACTTTTCCCTTCCTTAACAACGCAACTCCCCAACAAACGTACGGCCTCGAGCCCCCCTTTCTAAAAATCTCATTCATTCATTGATTCACCCTGTAGTGTTGTACGCGTGATGTGCGTGTGTGCTCTTCCTCTTTTCGTTTCCGTTTGTTGTTGGTCCCTTTCCTTTAAATTATAATACGGCTTCGTTTTGTAGCAAAAGCTACATGACGGTAGCACTTCGAGCCTTCAGCGTGGCGGCGCTACCACCCTGTGGCTGCGCCGCCACGCTGTCATGTGGTTGGTCACGTGGTACGAAGCAGCTGCCGGCGGCGCATCGCCGTGGCTGATTACGTGGTTCGTCACGTGGTTGGTCACGTGACCAAGTTCCACTCGGCCAGCTGTAGGTATCGCGACACACCAGGTTTAACCAAAGCTAAACCACCGCCAATTTTCTATTCTCTGATCTATATGTTGTTTCGTTCGAACCTGCACACGATAGCGTTCCCCTTCGGAAAGTCGGGGACGCGTTACCGATTCGCGACAGAGAGGCCTGCGTCAAGCAGTGGGCGTAGCATGGCTGATGATGATCATCATGATTATAGGTGACACCCTTTCTACTTCTCTGGCGGAAGACACCTGTCCGGCGTGTGGCGTCGCCTGCACAGAGATTCGAAGTGAAGGATCCACCCGCCGAGGTGGCTCAGTGGTTAGGACGCTCGACTACTGATCCGGAGTTCCCGGGTTCGAACCCGACCACGGCGGCTGCGCTTTTATAGAGGAAAAACGCTAAGGCGCCCGTGTGCTGTGCGAAGTCAGTGTACGTTAAATATCCCCAGGTGGGCGAGAGAGAGAGAGAGAAAAAACTTTATTTGGTCCATTAAGGGTTTAGCGTTCGGTCTTCGTCTGCATCGCTGCAGACTCTTGACCTTCAAAGCAGGGTTGGGCCCCTAGTCCAGGGCTCCACTGAGTCGCGCTGCTTCGCTTGCGTGTTGCACCATTGCCCTTTGGGCGGCGAGCTCGCAGCTGGTGAGCCGGCTCTCCCACTGCTCCGCACTCGGGGTTTTGTGTTGGTGGAACGTGTAGTTTCGCTTACACTCCCAGGTTATATGGTAAAGCGTTGGGGTTGCCCCGCACCACGGGAATGTGTTCCTATACTGTGTATGATACATCTTGCTAAGTATATGCAGGTTAAAGAATGTTACCGTTTGCAGCCTCCGCCAACTAGCTGTTTCTTGTTGTGTTAGGCCCTTATGTGGCGGGGAGTATCTAATTCTCCTGCCTCTTTGATAGTTTAGGTATTCTGAAAATCCGATCTCCACGGTGAAGTGCTGTCCCAGGGCGTATGGCCGCTCGGCTCGGTACGTGATCTCTCGAGCCAAAGTTGTCTGCCCTTTCGTTTCCTTCTATCCCCGTGTGTGCCGGAATCCAGATTAATTTGTGGGCTGCTGTTTTTCTGAGGTGTACTGCTTCGTGAAGGATAGCTAAGGCAGCCCCGCAGATCCTACCTTTCGTATAGTTTCTGCATGTCTCTTTTGAGTCCGTTAGGATGACCAACGATTCGTCTTTTCGATAGCCCTCAGCCGCTGCCAGCGCAACAGCGACCTCCTCCGCTTCAGCTATCCTGACGCTACGTGTAGTTGCGCAGGTTAGTAGATTGCTTGCGTTATCAACTACCACCGAAGCTGTCTTGTAGTAGCTTTCGCGTCTATTCCATGGATACATGGTTGCATACGTGAAGACTTTGTTTTCTCATTTGGCTAAGAACCTCTCCACATAATCTGCCCGCGCCTGTCTCCTGGCCGCGTGGAGATTTTAGTCCATGTTTTTCGGAATGGGATTGACCTGCAGGGTTTTACGGATCTTGTCGGGTATATCGGCGGATCGATCGAGATGCCCCTTTGGGTCGCGACCCAACCTTGTCAGGAGCGCTCTTCCTGTAGCCGTGTTTCTGAGTCGTTGCAGCTGTGCTTTGTGCTGTGCTTCTGCCAGCTCCACAAAGGCGTTACTGATTCCTAGCTGCAGCAGCTTCTCATTCGATGTGTTTCTCTGTAGGTGGAGTGCCGTCTTGTATGCTTTCCTTAGGATTGTCTCTGTCTATTCCGTTTCGCTTTTGATCATGGGGTGGTATGGCAGCGAGTAGACGACCCTACTGACTATGAGGCTCCGTACTAGTTTTAGCGCGTCTTCTTTCATTCCATGTCTTCGGTCGGAGACTGGTTATCATTCTGCCTACCTGTTCGGCTGACTTTCCGAGCAAGCAGAGTGTGTGGCTGCATTTTCTGCTTGCTTGCAGCCGCATCCCTAGGACTCTTATTATGTTTTTCTCCGCGGGAGTTTTTCTCCGGGGAGGTGGTCGAAACTATTCCGGGGCCCTCCACTACGGGACCACTCTCTTCCTTCCTTCTTTCATTCCCTCCTTTATCCCTTCCCTTACGGCGCGGTTCAGGTGTCCAGCGATATACGAGAGATACTGCGCCATTTCCTTTTCCCAAAAACCAACTATTATTATTATTATTATTATTATAATTATTATTATTATTATTATTATTATTATTATTATTATTATTATTATTATTATTATTATTATTATTATTATTATTATTATTATTATTATTATTATTATTATTATTATTAAATGAAATCAACTTCATATTATGCGCTCAACCTGGCATCGTTCAGGATGACGTCCTCGGAAAGGTGCGCTGTAGCGACCACAGAATGGTAAGGTCTCGGATTAGCTTAGACTTGAAGAGGCAACGGAAGAAGCTAGTGAAGAGGAAGTCCATTAACGGTTTAACGGTAAGAGGGAAAGTGCAGAAATTTAGGAGAGCGCTGCAGAATAGATATTCGGCTTCAACTGAGGAAGACGATCTTGATGTCCATACAATGATCGATAATCTGACAGCTATCATTACGGAGTGCGCAGTAGTAGGGGGAAGGACGGCTCGGCAGGATACCGGCAAGCTATCTCAGGTGAGGAAAGATCTGATTAAGAAACGCCAAAACACGAGGGCGTCTAGCCCTACCGACAAAATAGAAATGGCAGAGCTATCAAAGCTAATAAGCGCAAGGGGGGGGGGGGGGTAGCAGACATAAGGAAGTTTAATATGGTGAGAATCGAGTATGCTCTAAAGAAAGGAGGTAGCCTAAAAGCAGTGAAGAGGAAACTAGGCATAGGTAAAAACCAGATGCATGCGATAAGAGACAAGGATGGTAATGTTATTAGCAATATGGATAAGATAGTTAATGAAGCCGAAGAGTTCTACAAAAATCCGTTGAGTAGCAAATGTAATCAGAACGTTAATGAGAGAGTCACTAGCGCACAGCAATGCATCATCCCGCCAGTTACGAAAAAGGAAGCAAAGAAAGCCTTAGGTGCATTGGAAAGGGAAAAAGCAGCTGGGGAGGATCAGGTAACAGCAGATCTATTGAAGTATGGAAGAAAAATCGTGCTGGATAAATTAGCCACAACGTATCCGCAATGCCTTAATTATGAACTCGACCGTACCAGAAGCTTGGAAGAATGCAAACATTACCTTATTTCATTAAAAAGGAGCCGCCAAGGACTTTAGGATTACAGACCGATCAGCTTACTATCCGTTGCCTACAAGGTATTTACTGACGTCATCACTAATACACTCCGGACAACCTAAGAGTTTAATCAACCAAATGATCAGGCAGGCTTTCGTAAAGGATATTGCACAATAGATCATATTCACACTATTTATCTGGTGACACACAAATTCGCAGAATATAACCAACCCCTATATATAGCCTTCATTGATTGCGAGAAAGCATTCGACTAGTGGGATCCGAAGCAGTCATACAGGCATTTCGTAATCAGGGTTGTAGTAGAACCTTATTTCAAAATACTGGAGGATATATATATGTTCAGATAAGAATGGTAATCGAGGTCCCATGACCATTTTTGTTTTCAATTAAATTTTTATATGTGATTTTTAAATGTGTCCACACAAAGGAATGAACCTTAGTTTTGCAAGGAACTTCGTAGTTTTCACGGAAAAAAATCGTATGTCACAAGAGGTGGTGTCGTGGATCGGGTAGCATGCCGTCGCTCAGCAGGTGTTGTCGGGCAGAACAGGAACGAAGCGGTCCGGAGACGGATTTAAGGTGACCAAAAGGGAGAACTTTATGTACAGTATTTACATTGTCATGGTAGCGTAAAAGCTTGGTCGGAGACCGACCGGCGGAGCGGCCACTCTACTCGAGAGTAAGAACACACACCACTCCACTTCCTTCTGCTCGGAGTTTTTCTGTCGGCGAGCCGGGTATTCTCCTCGCAGCCGGGACACCCAGGTCCTCCTCTCCACGTCCGCTGCTCGGTCACAGCCTGTGCCAGTGCGCCCAGCTAGCAGCCATTCTGGGAAGGCGGGTTTGGCCCGGAAGCGTCCCCAAAGTCATCCCGCACTCCAGGCCCGCGGGAAGGCCGAACGAGGCAATCAGGACAACAAAGGGAGGGTCCGGCATATGGTCGTCCGCGAGCGACGGCGCCTCCCAGTCTCCGCCTGTGGGTCCGTCACGGCCACATCTGCCGTTGATTAGGTCGTCCCAGCCCAAGGATCACAACAGCTCGTCCGCCGCCAGGAAGAGGCCTCGAAAGGGGCTACATCTGCTCGGTGTCCTCTGAAGAGGCCGGATCAGCTGGACAGGTCCCTTGTTCTCCGGATGGTCCTGATGGGGAATGACTGCAGGCCCAGACTCTCTGGTAGGGCATTAGTGATCAAGCCTGCGCAATGCCCCAATCCAGCAAGGCAAGAGCATCACCGACCACCCCGAGCCGTGCCAGGCAATCTAGGAACAACGCCTTAAGCTGTTCTGCATGAATACGCCCCGTTTTTCCCACTCCCAGGGCGTCAGGTAGGGTGAGCTGCGTGCATATTAGACATATGCGGGCGATTTTAGAGCCCAGCACCTTACAATTTTGAATGAGATTTCACGGCATTGTAAAAAGAAACCGCAGCTGCCGCTGCAATCAAGAGACAAACAGCCGATGGATGGGTTACGAGAGCCTAAAGTTGGACATACGGGATGAGTTCAACATAACATTTATCATTCTCACCTAAGCTACAACTGAACACAAAATCAAATGCGGAAGGGCACTCATAAAAACGAAGGTAAAAACAAAAAAAAATTTCATTACGCCAGGTACGCTTAGACGAGCGCCTGGAATAGCCAATTTCGCTTAGCGAACAAAGCCTCTGCTGAGGCCATCGGCATTACCATTTTCTTTACCCTTCCGGTAGCGAACTTCAAAATTATGCTCCTGTAGGGCGAGACTCCAGCGGAGCAAGCGTCCGTTTTTCGGAGACATGTTCTGAAGCCAGGTCAATGGACAGTGATCAGTCTCGATGACGAATCGCGAACCGGCCAGGTAACACCGAAGTTTGTGGGTGGCCCACACTAAACAAGCGCACTCCTTCTCCGTGGCACTGTACGCCTCTTCACGGGTCGTCAGTTTTCGGCTTACGAATAACACAGGGTGTTCCTCTCCGCTCTCGTCGCGCTGGCTCAGGACCGCCCCCATCCCCCTCTCACTCGCGTCGCATTGAACAATGAAGGTGCGGTCGTAGGAAAGAGCCTTTAGTACAGGCCGGCTGGTAAGCGCTTTCTTCAACGCGAGAAAAGCCTGCTCTTTGCTGGTATTCCAGTTCACCTTAATCGGCTCCTCCTTCCTTAAGCTATCTGTGAGCGGACTCGCCATTTCCGAGTAGCCTGGAATATAATGCTGATAATAGCCAGCCAACCCTAGAAAGGCGCGTATGTCAGTCTTTGTAGACGGCCTAGGATAATCGCGTATGGCTGCGACCTTAGCGTCCAGCGGCCGGCGGTAGCCCCGTCCGATAACGTGACCAAGGTACTCGACCTCAGCTTTACCAAGCTTGCACTTCTCAGCCCGGACAGTCAATCCCGCGTCTCGCAGTCGGGTCAAAACCTCGCGCAAGTGGCGCAGGTGAGCCTCCCAGTTGTCAGAGAAGACCGCAATGTCATCCAGGCAAGGAAGCGCGTATGCTTCTGTACCTGTCAGCACCCGATCCATCAGCCGAGAAAAGCAAAACGGCGCGTTTTTGAGCCCGAAGCTCATCACGAGTGGTCGGAAAGTGCCGAGGGGAGAGATAAAGGCCGCGTACTGACTGGCTCTATCCGTCAGGGGAGCCTGCCAGTAGCCGCGGGTTAGATCAAGAGTTGAGACATACTGGGCCTTGCTGACCGTTTCTACCCGCTCCTCCAAATTAGGGATAGGATAAAGTTGGTCTCGTGTGATGGCATTTAGCTTTCGGTAGTCGATGCAGGGCCGTGGCTCCTTCCCGGGTGTTTCTACCAGTATGATAGGTGACGTGTATTCGCTCTTCGTTGGCACAATAACGCCGAGGTCAAGCATGCGGTGAATCTCAGAATTAAGGATCTCCCTTTGCCTCGGAGAGACGCGATACGGTCTGGAGCGAATAGGCTCGTCGGTGGTCACCTGAATATCATGCTCCACTAAGAGTGTCTTTCCCGGCCTGTCAGCGAAAGTGTCCTCGAAATCTGAAAGTAGCTGCTGGAGGTCCTCTTTCTGTTGTTCGGTAAGCTCTGCATCACCACGTATCCTCTCGAGAACTCCAGTAAAAGCGGGGATGTCACCGCCTGGAAATACAAAATCTGTTTGCACCTCTTCAGGTGCATTCAGCGCAAGCTGGACGATTGCTTCGCGTTGTCGATAGGGCTTCATGAGGTTACAGTGGTAGATCTTTACCTCGTTCCGCCTACCCGGGATCTTTACCGCGTAGTTCGTTTCTGACAGTTTTTCCACAACCTGCGCGGGGCCCTTCCACTGCACGTCCAGCTTGTTTGCCTTCGACGCGGCCAGCAGCATTACCCTGTCTCCCGCCGAAAACGATCGCTGTCGTGCGTTTCGGTCGTAGTAGAGTTTAGCTTTCTGCTGGGCCGACTTCATGTTGGCCTCAACGAGCTCTCTCTCTGCATGACTGAAGCCGTTCCAGAAGCTGAAGTACATATTCAAGGACGGTGGGATCCTCACCTTTGCCCTCCCAAGATTCGCGAAGCATGCGAAGGGGCGACCTGAGCGACCGGCCGTATACCAGTTCTGCTGGACTAAAGCCGGTGGCTTCATGTGGCACTGACCGAAGCGCGAACATGGTAGCTGGCAAGCATGCCTCCCAGTCTCGGCGGTGCTCGTAGCACAAGGCCCTGAGGACTCTTTTTAGTACGGAGTGCCACGCCTCGACACTATTGCTCTGAGGGTGTCTGATAGAGCTGTGGATAAGGCGAATGCCGCATTTCTCTAGAAACGTGACCGTAAGTGCGCTCGTAAAAACGCTGCCTTGGTCACTCTGTAACTCGGCGGGGAAACCTATTCTAGAAAAGACCTTTAACAGCCCGTCGACAATTCCCACGGAGTTCAGCTCTTTCAGGGGAATTGCCTCCGGGAACTTCGTCGCTGGGCAGATGAGTGTTAAAATGTAGCGATAGCCTGATGCGGTCACAGGTAGTGGACCTACAACGTCCACCACAAGGCGCCGGAACGGTTCGCTAATTAGTGGCACAAGTTTCAAGGGCGCCTTGCATTTATCGTGGGATTTTCCTACCCTCTGACATGCGTCGCAGGTCTGGACAAATCTTTCAACATCTTTGAAGCACCCTGGCCAATAAAATTCTCTTAAAAGCCGGGCCTTCGTTTTTTTGATGCCGAGATGGCCGGACCAGCCGCTTCCGTGACACAGCTTTAGAAGGCCTGCCCGATATTTTTGGGGCACGACTAGCTGGTCGTAGTGCACACCTTTTTTGTCTTTGTACTGCCGATAAAGTACTCCTGCGCGCTGCGTGAGAACGACGTTTTTCTTTCCCAGTCCCTCACCGACATGATCATGCAAATCTCGGAGAGTTGCATCGCTATCCTGTTCAGCTGCGATGGTCTGTCGGTCTACCTTGATCAACTCGGGAAAGCCGTCCAACTGGGGAGGCAGAACCGAAATTTCCAACTCCTCAATGACCTCGCCACACGGCGCTGAAGGCGTCTCATTTCCGAAAGGAGCGGTCTCTGCGCCCACCTGCACAGTTTTTTCGCCCGTTGCATGCCTCTCTGCTTCCCCGGAACGACTCAACTGGGCCGCGATTTCGCGGGCTTTAGAACGCGTAAGCGCGTGAACGGAGCGATCCCCATAGCTCAACCCCCTCGTCTCCAATTGCTCCTCCGAGCGGTTTGAAAAGAGGTAAGGGCACTGCTCTGGCAAGGTCGCCGACACCGCCGCTTCAGTGTGCAATATCCCAAACGGGCCCTCAATGGTGACGCGCGCCACAGGCAGATAGACACTGTCCTCTTGGGCCACCTGCCTGATCCACGCGCACTCGCCCGTGAACTCCTTCGGCGAAACGAGCGCGGGGTGCACCACGTCCATAGTAGCGGCGGAGTCGCGTAGAACGCGGCACTCTCTCCCATTCACTGTCATTTTGCGCATATACGGTTCCAGTAGGCGCATGCTTTCATCATCGAGGGTGGTGAGCGAAAAAACAACCTTTGCCTTTCGGCAACCGCTCGCCAGATGTCCACGCTCGTTACAGCGGAAACAGACTGGCGGTTTCCTCACCTCGAAGGCTCTCGCCCGCTCTTTTTGCTTCTTTTCTTTGTCCGCGTAGTCTCCCTCGACGGGCCGTTTTCCGTGCTCCCCCTCGTGTGTCCCTTTATCTCCCTTCGTGGGGGTCGCTCGGTCCTCTCGCCGCCATGGACGATTCACGGAATTCCTGTATGGCTTTGTGACTGCCCGCACGTTTTCCTTCCCTACGTCGCGCCTGGCCTGAAATTCTTCTGCAAGCTCCGCGGCGCGCTCCAAGCTTTTCTTTTCGGGCCTATCTTGAACCCAGAGCCGCGTTTCCTCATTCAAACAGTTGTAGAACTGTTCTATGCAAATATGTTCTACAACTTTGTCGCGGTCCTCATAAACTTCTGCGGCCCTGAGCCATTCGACTAAGTTTGCCTTTAAATTGTACGCAAAATCTGGGTAGGACTCTGTGGGCTGTTTCGCGGAGTTTCTGAACCGCCGACGGAAAGCGTCGGCCGACAATCGGTACTTCTTAAGCAATGTCGCCTTCACTCTGTCATAGTCGTCCGCTTCCGCTTTAGTAAGCCGAGCCAGCACGTCGGCAGCCTCACAAGGAAGAACCGTCAAGAGGTGTTGAGTCCAGGTGGTACGAAGGATTGCATTTTTTTCGCATGTGCGCTCGAAGTTTACAAGGCATAACCCTATGTCCTCTCCCATTTTGAAAGGAGACAAAAGATCTTTCATTTTTGCCGGCTTAGATGACAGGTTATTCTCAACATTGGGCGTAGCCGCTTTTGCCTTTTCCGCCTCAGCTTCAGCTAGCCTCACTTCCAGTCGCTTGCTCTCTAGCTCAAGCTCATATTGCCTTTTTCTTTCCTCCTCCTCAGCTTTATTCTTTATGTCCTCCCAACACTCTACGATCTCCTCATCCTCGAAGCCGCCTTCTTGAATCGCGTCGACAACTTGCCGTTTTGTCATGGATTTACCACAATCAATCCCCAATTCACCACATATCAAGACCATCTCCGTCTTCCGCAGCTTTCTCCAGTCCATGACTGCCCTTTTTTTGTGATCGCTAGTCTCTCAAGAGAGTTGGTGCAAAGCAAGGTTCAAATTCAAACAGGCTTCTGCAACCAAATTTTGCCTACCAAGAAGAACAGCACTTATTGTTAAGCCTGGCAGGACTCCAAGGAAAGAAGGCGATGCACTCACCAAACCGGAGCTAGGACATCACGCAGGCCATCCCGCCGCTGCCAACCAGTTGTCGTGGATCGGGTAGCATGCCGTCGCTCAGCAGGTGTTGTCGGGCAGAACAGGAACGAAGCGGTCCGGAGACGGATTTAAGGTGACCAAAAGGGAGAACTTTATGTACAGTATTTACATTGTCATGGTAGCGTAAAAGCTTGGTCGGAGACCGACCGGCGGAGCGGCCACTCTACTCGAGAGTCTGAACACACACCACTCCACTCCCTTCTGCTCGGAGTTTTTCTGTCGGCGAGCCGGGTATTCTCCTCGCAGCCGGGACACCCAGGTCCTCCTCTCCACGTCCGCTCCTCGCTCACAGCCTGTGCCAGTGCGCCCAGCTAGCAGCCATTCTGGGAAGGCGGGTTTGGCCCGGAAGCGTCCCCAAAGTCATCCCGCACTCCAGGCCCGCGGGAAGGCCGAACGAGGCAATCAGGACAACAAAGGGAGGGTCCGGCATATGGTCGTCCGCGAGCGACGGCGCCTCCCAGTCTCCGCCTGTGGGTCCGTCACGGCCACATCTGCCGTTGATTAGGTCGTCCCAGCCCAAGGATCACAACAGTGGAGAATGTCGTTTTTACCACTTCGCAAAGTTGCAAGTTTGGAGCATCACTGCATGCACAGTAAATTGTTTCCGCGCATAAGTATTTTTTCAGTACATCATTACAACTTGTACTAAACGAACAAATAAAAAAAATGTTTTCTTGCTGTGTCAATCTTCTGAGTAAAAAAATCGCAAACTTCGCTTCCGGAGCTGTGCGGTGCCAAAAAGGCACTTTTTAGGGGAGCCTTAGGGCAAGATGCGTAAAGATCTCCCGACTGAATCTTTTTCTCTGCATTTTTCAGCTACTTTTAATCACTTCAGGCAAGTTTTGTATCTCTACACTTGACTTATATTTTTCAATATGGCCTCAAAATTGGCAGAAGTTCAAAAACGTCAAGAAAGTGACAAGTTTGACTTGAATTTAAATGAACAACATCATCATCGAATTTTATTAAAATTTGCCCTAATAATACTCAATACTTCACAGTTTTAAGGCACCAAAAAAAAGTTGCATTATATTGTTTTAAAGTATGAAAATAAATACAAAACGGACTTCATGATTTCAATCCCTACGACTGCTCAGTATTCCCTCTTATGATGCGCAATCATCAGAAGCTGGTTTTAGTATTGGTTTTTTGTAAGTAAATTTTAAACGCTACAGTTGCTGAGTTCATAAGTGTAATTTGTAAGCGTTTTTTTTCTATTACAATCAAAGGTCTCAAGCTCCTATTCGCTTTCGTAGTGTTCTAACGGTGGGACCTAAATTACTGTAAGCATATTTCAGCACGTTATTTTGGAGTGACGTGTGTGTAGGGGCAGTTTATGCAAACAATTAATGCACCCGTCACACTCTCAAGGTGACTTTAACTGCTACCGCCGATCCAGGGATGAACCGCGCTTGGCAGCCGCTCCTATAGCTATATAACGCCCGGCGCGACCCTGAATTTCACAGCACCATGTGCGCCGCCGCCGCACCGAGGCTTAAGCCGCCGCTATCATCAACGCACCGAACGCCTGGCAGTTATGTCTCAGCCTTCGACCGAGATAACCCTTGTGAGCGGATGTTGTTCGGATCTCGAGTTTTGTGTGTCGTTTTCCAGGCCTGGTAGACCCGGTGGGGTCGTTTTCTGTACTCACGTGTTTTCTCTGCGCTGGAGCGCTGCCTTGACCAGCATACTTGGTATGTCAGTCTGAGCTCGTACGCCAGACCGAAACAACATCAGTGTCGACGGTGGGCAGCCTGTGTTAAAAATCCATTCATCTGTCCATCTCCTTTTTTTTTGGAAAAGCAGCTCTGGGCCCTGCATCCGTCAGCTGCTCTTCTGTCTCGCGATAATCTCCGGAAGCGGTGAGCTTTTGCATTCATGAAGAGATTTCCGCGGCGAACGTTTTGTGCCGACTACTCAAAAAGGCACAAACAGAGAATTGAAAAAGTACGTAATTTTCGCAGTGTAAAGACACTCAATGTCGCTGCTCTAAAAAAAGTCCTACTTCCCGAAGAAGCTCTCCGAGTACGAGAAAGTGACTTCATCTGTCAGAATTGCTACCGTCGGTTCAAGGAAGACATAGATAATATGCAGGCAGAGTCAACCGAAACATTAGCAGAATTCCGCCCTGGGGAAGAAATCGTAGAAAATTTAAATTCGTGTCAGCCTTACCTGCGAAATCTCGCCCCTAAACCACCGAGCGCTCTAAAAAAATTCCTCAGACTTTCCTATGCAAAGCGAAAGCAGGAAGAGGTGGCAAGAGCTATGGTGACGAAAATACGATCGGGGATACAGGTAGCATATAATGTCCCAGAGACTTCGCGTGCGTCAGAAGAAAAGTGTGCGCAATGCAGCAGCTGGGAGGACAACCTACGTGCTGCCTACAATAGGTGTACGTCCTTTCAAGAGCGTTGCCAGCTGCTGACACTGCTACCACGCAACCTAACCGTAAAATATGTGCAGGAAGTTATTCCGGAGGCAACGAGGTACGCTATCCGAAAATCGAAGAAGGTGGATGAGGAAGGCGTATGGTCAACACAGGAGAGATATACAAGATGTAAACTACAACAGGAAGACATTACCACCGTTTTAGAACATTACACCATGGATGGAACTCCATTGCTCTAGGCAGACTCCGAACAAAAAGGGTGTTGTGAGAATCGAAAAGGAGGGAGAGAAAGAATGGATACCTAAACGCTGCATGAGGCGGTCCTTGCGAGAAGCATTCCGCCTATACAAGCAAGCTCACCCTGCCTCCCAGGTTGGCCTCACAAAATTCATATCCTTGCGTCCTAAGTGGGTGAAAGGCTCGCCACAATGGCAAGTGTGTGTTTGCGTGTGCTGTGCAAACTTTCAGTTGTGCCTCGTGGGACTGCAGAACGCGTCCAGAAGGTCGCTTTCTCCCGAAGATATGCAGAGTCTCTGCGTATGCCAGGAACCTACTGCGTCGTGTTTCCTTAGGAATTGTGAGCACTGTCGACAAGATGTCATTTTCACTTCGGAAAATTTTAAAATGAGCAGCAAGGACGAGGTGTTGATTGCTTCATGGGAATACGGTGAGCTCGTTAAAAGACTCTGACCGCTTCATCATTTATAAGAGAATTTCTAAGAATGACCTTGAAATGAATTCCCCAAAACTATATTAGATCTGTGCAAGCAAGAGCAATACATGAAGAAAAACACAGCTCCAAGAGAGGTACAATTGTTTTGCATTTTGATTTCGCCGAAAACCGGACAGTTGTGCTTCTAGACGCAGTGCAAGCGTACCATTGGCAGAAAAAGCCGGTGACCGTGTTTACCTGCGTTGTCACGTCAAGAAAATCGACTCGGAACTACGCCGTTATTCCCAACGATATGTCTCATGATTCAGCTCATGCATGCTTGGCTCTGTCGAAAATCAAAGCACACCTCGAAGACAACGCGCCAATCTACACCAAGATAACATATGTGAGCGTCGGGGCTCCCGCTCACTTCAAGAATAAATATCAGTTTCATGAGCTACAACGCAGTGAATGTCAAGAGACGAAATGGATGTTTTCGGCCACTGGACACGGCAAAAATGCTTGCGACGGCGTTGGTGGGCTTGTGAAACATCGAGCATCACACCACAACTTGCGGAAGCCTGCAAGTGAGGCCATACAAACAGCCAGCGTCTTCGTAGACGCAATTCAAGGAACGCTAAAGAACATCACCATTCTAGAGCTCCCACAGAGGGAGCTTGCAGACTTTCGCGAAACGAAGAAGGAAGAATGGAAAATGGCAAAGAAAGTGCCTGGAGTTCAGACGCTCCATATGTGGAAGTACGTTCAAACAAATGAAGGCAGTGCATCCTACGTGGCCTCCACCGCTGCTTCGGAATGGAAGAGACTGTGATCTGGTTTGTGCTTCGTGCTGGACAATATACTGTCCGCATACCGACTTCAACTGCTGCCGTTTATTTCTTGTTACGATTTTCTGAATTGCAATCTGCACATAAAGCGGCATCCCATTTGCAAATTGCGTCCCTGTTAAAACTCCTCCTGATTAAAAATCTTGCAGATAAATTGTTCCTCTCAGAAGACGACGTTCTGTCTCCAGACATTGCCCTGTAGAACCTTTGAGCACAGAGGTAAACAGATGCAGGTACGGAAACGTAGGCTTCGGAAACACATTAATATAAATATTTATATATAAAACTTTTTCTAAGAACCGACAAATGATCTAATATTTTTAAAGAATCGATTACATACCAATGTACCTTACGACGATAAATTAGAGAATACAAAAAAAAACGCTTGACCGCCAGCAGCCAGTTCGTCAGGTGAAATAGCGAATTTATTCCCATTTTGACGCATTAAGAACGCCGCTAACAAGCGAGTAGAAGCTGTACAAATATTCAGGATGGTTCGCATATTGTGATATATAAAATGTAACCACGTTCAATGAGTGCTAACTCAAATTTCTGACAGTTACGATTTCTAAGAGGCAGTAATAAGCAATTCTAGGTAACAAAAACATGAACTCAGTTTCGTATTTATTTTTATACTTTAAAACAAAATAATGCAACACTTTATTGGTGCCTTAAAATTACGAAGTATTGAGTATTATTAGGGCAAATTTTAATAAAATTCGATGATGGTGTATTTTTTTTTTAAATTCAATTCAAAGTTGTCACTTTTTTGACATTTTTGAACTTCTGCCAATTTTGAGGCCATATTAAAAAATATAGGTCTAGTGTTGAGCTACAAAACTTGCCTGAAGTGATTAAAAGTAGCTGAAAAATGCAGAAAAAAAGATTCAGTCGGGAGATCTTTATGCATCTTGCCCTAAGGCGGCCCTGAAAAGTGCCTTTTTGGCACCGCACAGCTCCGGAAGCGAAATTTGTGATTGTTTACTCAGAAGATTGACACAGCAAGAAAACGTTTTTTTATTTGTTCGTTTAGTACAAGTTGTAATGATGTACTGAAAAAATACTTATGCGCGGAAACATTTTATTGTGCATGCAGTGATGCTCCAAACTTGCACCTTTGCGAAGTGGCAAAAACGACATTCTCCGCCTCTTGTGACATACGATTTTTTTCCGAAAAAACTACGAAGTTCCTTGCAAAACTAAGGTTCATTCCTTTGTGTGGACACATTTACCCATCACATATAAAAATTTAATTGAAAACAAAAAATGGTCATGGGACCGGACCTCGATTACCGTTATCTACACACACACACACACACACACACACACACACACATATATATATATATATATATATATATATATATATATATATATATATATATATATATATATATATATATATATATATATATATAATTCAAAGTTGAAAACGCTTCATTTAGCCATAGATTTATTTTGAGTCGACGTTTCGGACAGAGCCTGTCCTTTCTCAAGACTATATATATATATATATATATATATATATATATATATATATATATATATATATATATATATATATATATATATATATATATATATATATATAACAACTGCACAGCTACCATGGTCCTCCAGAAAGTCAGCAATAAAATTGCAATATGGAAGGGCGTCAGGCAAGGAGACCCGATCTCGCCAATGCTATTCACCACCTGTTTACAGGAGGTATTCCGAGGCCTGAATAGGGAACAGCTGGGAATAAGAGTTAATGAAGAATAGCTAAATAATCTCCGATTCGCTGATGACATTGCCTTCCTGAGTAAATCAGGAGGTGAACTCCAAATCATTATCAATGAGTTGGACAGGCAGAGCAGAAAACTGGGTCTAAATACTAACATGCAGCAAACCAAAGTAATGCTCATCAGTCCAGCAAGGGAACAGCAGTTCACGATTAGAAGCGAGGTGCTGGAAGTGGTAAAAGAATACGCCTACTCAGGGCAGGTAATGACAACTGATCCATATCATCAGAGAGAAATAAATATAAAGATAAAAAAGAGGTGGAGTGCTTATGGCAGGCTCTCTAACATCATGAATTGCAGTTTCCCAATATTCCTCAAGAGAAAAGTGTACAACAGCTGTATCTCACCGGCACTCACCTACGGGCCAGAAACGTGGAGGCTAATGAAAAGGGTTCATCTTAAGGATAGCACAGCGAGCCATGAAAAGGAAAATGATAGGTGTAACGTTAAGAGACCGGAAGCGGGCAGAGTGGTTGAGGGAATAAACGAGGGTTAATGACATTCTAGTCGAAATCAATTGGAAGAAATGAGCTTCGGCAGGGCATGCGATCGCAAGATAACCGCTGGTCCTTAAGGGTAACGGAGTGGATTCCAAGAGAAGGCAATTGTAGCAGGGGGCGCCAGAAGGTTAGGTGGGCGGATGAGATTAAGAAGTTTGCTGGCGTATGGTGGCTGCGGCTGTCAAAGGACAGGGTTAATGGAGAGACATATCAGAGGCCTTTGCCCTGCAGTGGGTGCAGTCAGGCTCATGGTAATGATAGTGATGATGATCATGGTGGCTCAGTGTTTAGGGCACTCAGCTACTGATGCGGAGTACCCGGCTTCAAACCCGACCGCGGCGGCCGAGTTTCGATGGAGGCGAAACACAAAGGCGCCCGTGTGCTGTGCGATGTTAGTGCACGTTAAAGATCCCCAGTTGGTCGAAATTATTCCGGAGCCCTCCACTACGGCACCTCTTCCTTTCTCCTTTCACTCCCTCTTTAATTCCCCCTCTTACGGCCCGGTTCAGGTGTCCAGAAAGATGTGACAGATACGTCATTTCCTTTCCCCAAAAACCAAATTTTGTTACCGGGTGAACCCGACCACGGCGGCTGCTGCGTTTTTATGGAGGAAAAACGCAAAGGCGCCCGTGTGCTCTGTGATGTCAGTGCACGTTAAAGATCCCCAGGTGGTCGAAATTATTCCGGAGCCCTCCACTACGGACACCTCTTTCTTCCTTTCTTCTCTCACTCCCTCCTTTATCGCTTCCCTTAAGGCGTGGTTCAGGTGTCCAACGTTATATGAGACAGATACTGCGCCATTTCCTTTCCCCAACAACGAATTAACAATTAACTCTCGTTACCGGGCCTTCTAAAAACGCTGGGGCTGCATGCCGTGAATAGTAAATTGGTTTTTGAGGCAAGCAAATGGCGCACTAATTGTCTCACATATCTCGGTGAACACCCGAACCGCGTCATATCGGAAGGAAGGTGGAAGTGAAAGAAAAAAGAGAGAAAGAGGTAGTGGAGGGCTCCGGAATAATTTCAACCACCTGGGGATCTTTAACGTGGACAGACATTGCACAGCAGACGGTCGCCTTTGCATTTCGCCTCTATCGAAACGCGGCCACCGTGGTCGGGATCGAACTCCGGTACTCTGACTCAGTAGCCGAACGCGCTACCCACCGAGCCACCGCGGCGGGTGCAGCCGTGAATCCATGACTCTTGCGCCGCTGAGGGACGGAGTCGAGTGGAGTGCACGGTAGCGTTTTATCGAGCGCACTTCGGTAGTAGTCGTAGCAAGTGGTTTTATTAAAATAAAATAAAACGGAAGGCAAATATTTTTGCTAGCCCCGGCATCTGCCATCGATAGTGAAGTACCTGATCTGGGGCAGCGGAAATACAAGATAGCAGGCAGAATGGAGAAATGAAATGAAAGAGATGAGGGCACAGGAAAAAAGTATAGGGGAGAGGTAATAACGGAAACTGCTGGATTGGTATGGAGCACGCGCCAACTGCTTGGCGGCGAATGCGTTTAAAGAGATCACACCATTTTCCTCTCTCGCGAGGTCGACCCCTCGCTACGCTTTTCTTTCCTCAGAAAGATTTTTTTTCCACCAGCATCGTGCGGGAGGCCAGCGCAGTGCGTGCGCCGCATTACTTCGTTGTGTGGAAGTTTTCTGTCTCTCCCCACCTCAAGCACGGACATGTGCCGGGCTCCGTGGTGTCGAAGGCGCTGCGAACGTTGGCGCCAAACTACTCATGACGGTCGCCTATTGCGATATCAGTGGACGTTAACGATCGCCAGGGGGTCGAAATTATTCCGGACCATCATGGATTCGTGAACCTCTGAGTGCAATGGGGTCGTGCGGGTGCCCAAGGGCCTACGTGCCCAAAACACCTTTCGGTGAAATAGCTTTTCCTCCACCGTACACATCCAATGCGGTGGTTCCCTTGCGATTCAGCGGTGTACGATGGATGACTTTCTTTTGGTCTTCTTCTCTCTGGCTGATCATAAAAGCCTAGCAGGACACTATATTCCTGTCTCGTTCGTTGTAGCTAGGGCATGTCCACACCATGTGGACCATGTCTGCAATTAGGTTGTAACCGTTTCAAGGTTGCACTCCGGCACCCTTCGCAGGCCCGGTCACGAGAGCCGCGATCGAATTAACACTAATCGGTCACACAACTGAGACCGCAATGCTAAGAAAGTCGCCTCAGCATCAATCGCATGTCAGGGTGATTATCACCGATAAAGGCGCCAGTCCTATTGCTAGTGGATTGGGAAAAACCCCCCACTGTAACTTTCCCCGTATGACATCGTCCTTTTTGCTGAGCCCTTTGCGTGCTCGAGGTAGCGTCTGCCTTCATAATCTGTATTGACTAAGAATACCTTGGTACGTGTTCAGCTCCTCGTCGGTCTAAAATGGCTCTCTGCTCGACGAGACCACACCGGCATCCCGGCGTGCGAGTCCTCGGGCCAATTGCGTGCGGTGTCTCGTTTTCTCGGAGGCCCTTGCAGGCGGGAGTCCAGATTTGGTTAATTGGCTCTGCCGGTGATGGGCCGGCAGCCAGCATTTTGACGGCTCCGGTAGATAGTCTGCCTGCATTGTAGTTTCTGATAGCCGATTGTCAACAACCCGGCTCCCAAGTGTTTCCCTCAGGAGTGCGATCGTATCGGCGCTCTCCACAGATTGCCGCACTGCATAAACAAGCACAGGTAACACCGGTATAGAAGAGGAGATTACTTAATGTAACTAAAGCGCAGATTCTCTTTCGCGAACGAGCACTGTGCGCAGCCTCCCCGGCGCCCTGCGGCAAATTCCACCATCACGCCCAGTGTTGGACCTTCAAGCACTCACTGAGCGAGCGCAGGAGCTTTTTTCCCAAACAAGCAGCAGAAAAAACAGCCGCAGTAGTGCGGCGCAGGTGTGTGCGAGGCGACGGCTATTGGTCGGTGCGGGCTGTGTCCGCGTTTCGAAGGCATTCAAAATCTCGAATGTCACCGCGGAGCCCCGTGGACCCAAATATCATCTGAACCGAATGCCGCCCCGTGTGGCAACGTAAGTTCGGCAGTCGAGTCGAATGACATTCGGTTGGAAGGCATTCCAAAAGTAACTGCGCCCTGACTGTCCGCTACAATTACACAGCGCCTAAGGAATGGAACTAAAAAGCCAATTAGCATATATTAGTTGAATGCCCCCGGGATTAAATTCTCACACGTATTATGACCCCGCCATTGCCGTCGCTATAGATGATCGCGAAAAAATGAGCATTTTATCTCAAAAAGCATATTTCTGAAAATTGCACTCCAGACCTGAGCGATTTAGCCCCGCATCTAAGCCCCACCGTAAAGGCTGTGGCCACAGGCGTAAGTAAATTTTCCACCTGCTCGCGTCAGCGTATCATACACGTTAATAAGCAGAGCCATAGAAAGTCGACAACGATTTTCGCGCTGTGTTATTGCAATGAAAAACATAGAGAACATACAAATCTGCGGAAACAAACTATTGAGAGGACAGTTTTCCGTGTCTACACCAACACTGCACCGCTCTGTAGCACAAAATTAGAAGAGATCTCTTCCACTGCTCAAGCAATACTGGAGTTGCTTTAGAATCTGCGGTGACAATTGCTAGCAGCGTAGTTCACGAGATAAAAGCTCGCAAGGCACGCGTTTCCTCACGAGAACGTTAGTGCCTCGCGTCTTGACCTCACACAAACCGCGACGGACGGTGGAATGACAGCGGAAGAGGTCTCTTTCTCCATTGATAAGATCCTTCTTGTTTTCAAGAGCAATTATGAATGTAGCAGTAGGCAGTACGCCGCCCATAGCCCAGCCATATGTTTTTTTTTCCCTTAGGGCCTGTTTGCTGCCCGCCACCATATCAGGTGTTTCCATTAAATATCTGCAGATTTTTCTACAAAAAACCGCGACCTATACGACAGTGCGGTTTTGGCAAGTTGATTCTACAGCATGAAGGACATTATGTACCTGATAGTGCACGCTAATCAACGCTTGACTAACTAAATTTACCTAATTGACCGTTTATTTCTGATTGCAGGGGCCCAAGAATATATGCAATTCTGAAGGTCGTCAACAGTGAAGGTGAACCGAGTTTTTAATTTGTTGTTCGAAACTGGGTTTGCCCCCGAAGGTGCGCAGCGGGGTTTGCGGAGCCTCCTCCAAGCACACAGCCCTGAAGACGCCGGGCGCCGGGCCGGGGGTGGCTTGTACCCATTTTTACCGGTGAGTATCTAACAGAAACCGAGGCCTTAATGAGGACGATGCCATGCGCCTGGTACGCGCGTTCGTCGTGTCGCGGGTTACCTACTCCGCCCCGTATCTCCAGCTGTCGAAGGCGAATAGGGACACCCTCAACACGATGCTTCGTAAAGCAATGAAGCAAGCACTGGGCATGCCCATATACTCGTCCACGCAAAGACTGCTAGACATGGGCACCCGCAACAAGGTGGAGGAGCTCATCGAAGCCCACCTCTCTAATCAGAGAATCCGGCTCAGTCACACGGAAAACGGTCGAGCCGTCCTACGCAAGATAGGATGGCAGATCGAGCCAGTACCCATCAAGGCGGCCTTTCCGGAGGACTGGAATACGACCATTCAGACCAAACCCCTTCCGCGGAACATGACGCCGGGCAAGGACGACGAGAGGCGCACCGTGCTGGCCAAAGCCATAGCCCGGAAGCTTGAAGAGAACCTCAGTATCCTCTACGCGGACGCCTCGCTCCGAAAACACAGTGACCGGGCAGCGGTGGTGGTTAGGTCAAAAGACAGGCTGATCGTCAGCGCGTCCCTGAAGACAACACACCCCGTAGTTACCGAAGAAGCGGCCGTGGCCCTCGCACTCGCACAGCCGAACGTAGACACCGTGGTCACCGACTCAAAGACAGCCTACGGAAGCTTCCGCAGAGGGGCAATCTCCTCCGTGGCCCGAGCCATTCTATCCAAGTGCAAGCCTCCGGGAAGAGCCAAGAGCCACAGAGCTCGTGTGGGCCCCGGCTCACTCGCAGGTAGCAGGCAACATCATCGCCGACTACCATGCCCGAGAAATGTCAATCCGGGCCGAGCACGAGCCGGAAGAGCTACCGCACCCGGTCGCCAGCTTTCGGGACATTTATCCGGATGTACCGCGAGAAAAAGTGCAGACTGCCAGAACCGTACACCAAACTCAACAGGCAACAACAGACGATCCTGCGTCGAGCGCAGGCGGCACCGCTTGCGCATCCCGTACTGATGAACCGCATGTACCCTGCGGAACACGATATGCTCTGTTCCTCTTGCAAATGAGAAAAGGGCGCCCTGCCGCACGTCTTGGCCGAGTGCAAAAAACTCAAGACCCCCCCCCCCTTCTGCCCTTCCGCCAACACCCCCAATCCCCAACTCCTTGAGCGATGGAAGACCTTGTTATCCAGCCTCGCCCTACCGATTCAGCTCGCACTGACCGACAGGGGCCAGAAGCTGCTGGAAACGTATGGGTCCCGTAACTAGGGAACCACCCCGTCTGGTGCGTGCGTGCACCACCGATTTATTTCAGGCTTAATAAAGGTTGATTCATCATTCCATGCGCCCATAAATCGCACCGGTGTACGCATAGTGCGAAGGCTCGTCGCTTCCGAACAACGCTATATAAAGATCAATTAACACACAGTCGTCCTTGTTCAAGAGAAAGAAACACAGTACGAGATAGTGGAACAGTAACGATGCTGGGAGTGCCACTAAAGCTACTAGAGCAGAATTCTAGCCGCAGAAAGGCCACGCTCAGGCCATCGAGAAAGGAGGGATGATGGGCAACGGTGATCTTTGTCTGACCCTCCGATGCGCAAGCGCATTGATTGCTTGATCAGCGCAGCGGCTGCTAGACCACGCGGAAGAGCAGTTCGGTTGCGGATCGCGTGCTTCGATCATCTCTGCGCACGTACATAAATTCGTGTTTAAAATTTTTCCAGGCAGTAAACATTCTACAGTCAAACGCTGCAAGCGTCTCCATCGTGGTCACTCCTGCATTCGCATATCAAACACCCGTTAGTGAATGGCTTCTTAGTAAATGAAATGGAGCAGCAGAAGTCTCACGTCTCGGTGGACACCTAAACTGCACCGTAAGGGAAGGAAGGATGGTAGGAATGAAGGAAGAAATAGGTGCCGTAGTGGAGGGCTCCGGAATAATTTCGACCACTTAGGGATCTTTAGCGTGCACTGGCATCGCACAGCACACGGGCGCCTTTGCGTTTCGCCTCCATCGAAATGCAGCCGCCGTGGTCGGGTTCGAACCCAGGTACTCCGGATCAGTAGCCGAGCGCACTAACCACTGAGCCACCGCGGCGGGTGTGTCTCCGTCCACGGTACGAAATTCGCCGTTTCCCGCAATCTATGGCACGAAATTAGGATGCTAAAGCAGACCGGTGTGCGATGTCACAAACACATGTAGCTAACACGTACAATCATCAACGATGAAACGAAACGTACAAAGGCCTAGTCATGACTCATAGTCATAGTTGTGACTCAAGACTCATATTCATTTTGCAATGCAGCCTGACTCAGCACTTTACAGGTAACGCAATATAAGTGTCGTCAACCTGACTACGCGCACTGCAGGGCAAAAGCCTCTGCAATGTCTGTCCAATTAACCCTGTCCTGTGCCAGCTGCGCCTACCCTATGCCCGCAAACTTGTTGATCTCATCCGCCCAGCTAACTTTCTGCCGCCCCTGCTACGCTTGCATTCGCTTGGAATCCACTCCGTTGCCCTCTGCTTATATCACAAACACTTGTTCTTCCCCACCCTCTACCCGGTAAAATGCCCGAGCTACGAAGAACACCGACCTACTCTGCATGATTCCGTTTGGGCCTGCACAACAGCACCCGACGGCGTCCCACCCGTAACCCTCCCCACCGCTTCCTCTAGGGAAGATGCTCTCTCAAGCACGGAGCCGACCGACCAGCGCCGGCTCATGGAGCGTGCCAAGAAAATAGCGGTGGCAAACTGAGCCACGGACTGAGAGCGCTTCTTGAGACCGCTCTGACCGGCACGAACCCGCTAGACCAGCGACGACTGCTCTGCCTGCAGCATACAGCGGCGGCACATGGGAGCCCTAGACTAAGGGCTCCTCTCAAGAAGACGAGCACAGTATAGTTTTCTAATAAAAAATTTCCCTCTTCCTCTTCAACAAAAGCGTGAGAGACTGGGTACGTGACGACGACACTGCAAGCACAGTTCGAGAGCCTGGCAATCCGTACAGGCAGGGTGTTAAGATTTCTCCCACATCTGAGGGAAGTGTATGAACCGACCGACTATAAATCGCAGTGGCACTCCTCCCTCTGGGTGATGTGCTCCCCGCTCTAGCGCTCTGTGTGTTTTGCGGTGTGTTTCATGGCGTTTCCTCAAAGCTTTGTAAATTATTTAATGTAAAAGGAATATATTTTCAATGTAATGAATATCATGCTTAAGAAAGATGTGGTGGTGGTAGGGGTATGATGCAGCGGCCAGCGGAACTGATTTGTTAGCGCCGCCGCGGGTTCGGATCCCACTCCCCCAGCTGTCAAGTTTTTTATTCTGTTAGTGTCTTCCCCCAGTGCGATGCCGGCCTTCCGCTGCAGTGAGGCTCTTATGCTGTCGCTTAAAATGAATCATTATTCAGGCCACTTGGAAATCAAACGGGTGGCTAAAATGGGCTGAATAACATCAATCAACAACTCCCCGAGCCTGTAGTGAACGATTCCTGTTTTGCCATTTTAGTCCCCTAACGCTTTCACTACGCCGAAAAGCGGTTGTCTGTCCGAAGCCTGCTTCTAGCACGTGGGTCAGTTCGGTCACGTGCCGTTGTGACGTCATCGCCAGCTGCCACCTGCCATCGCAGGGCAGTGGCGCGTAGCTCAGCCGCTGCACCTCTGCGCCTGGAGCGCAATCAGGACTCCCACGGGTCCGTTATTGCAGAGAATGACAAATTCCACCGCAGTAAAAGTCTAAAATGATGCCATATCATGCAAACTTACATCATATGACATATCAGCGAAGTCAGCGAGTTCAGGTCAAGCAAAATCATACAAAAGTCAGGTTAAACCATGCGAAACCAGGGTTAATGGTGCTAGCGCACGATAATTCGTGGTTGACCCCAAGGAAAACGGCCCGTTATTTTGCTTGCACCTCCTCGCATTGCGGCACCTTTTTCTTATACCACAATTCCACCGAAAACAAAAAATAGCAAGAAGATACGACTGCACTTGACTACTCACACGAGTACTCAAACGAGTACGAGTTCTCACACGAGTACTCACGACTGCACTCGACTACTCACTCATTCACACGAGCTTCCACGAAGTGTACCTCAGAGTAGTTAAAAAAAATGGCTGGCGGTTCAGCGTTACTAAGCACGAAATGTTGTGCGAAAGCATAGTTTTTGCAGTTGAAGACCACATCCACGTACTTCAAGTTCGATTCTGTCCACTGACACAGGGAGCTGGTTACACGCCTTTACTTTCATCAAAATAAACAAAGGCTTCGCTAGTGGGCCGGGGTTCCCGGACTTGAACCCAGCCACAGCGGCCGCGTTTCGCTGGAGGATAAAATCAAAAGGCGCCCGTGTGCTCTGCGATGTCGGTGCGCATTGCAGATCTCCAGGTTGTTGAAATCGTTCCGGAGCCACCACTAGGCACCTCTTTCTTCTTTCACTCCCACCTTCCTTCCTTCCCTTACCGTGCGGTTAAGGTGTCCATTGAGATATGTGAGACAGTTCCTGCGCCATTTTGCCTTCTTCATAAACAAAACAAAAAACTCTTCTAAACCTTTCATTTGTTCTGAGATAAGGAAAGGCACAAACTGTCTCAATTTTTACGTGGACACCACGGGCTACTCGAAGCGATATTGAGGTGTGTATGAGCCAGTTACACTTTCTACGAGACGTTTCGCACTCATACACAGATACACACCACTGAAACCCGGGGTGTGTGGTTAGAAGTGCTTTCACACTGAAAAAACAGCCGTAGTGTTCGCCTCGTTTGTATCACGAATAGAGCTGCAGGCATTTCATATTTAATCACACAACGCAGCTTCTAGCACCTTTGGCTGATGGCCAGAATGCGCAAATTGTTAAGTCTAACGGGATTTACAGGGAAAATAGCCTAAGGAGAGCTGGCCAGAATGGCGGTCCGACCTCTGACCATCAGCACAACAATCTCGCGCTGTGCGCTGGCGGTGCGGCTGCCGCTACTGTCCATCTTCCTCGTTACAATCACCGCCGACTGAAGGCGAAGCCATCCAAGCAAGTCAGAGAGACAACAAAACACACGGGTCATTGCACGGCTTCAAGCGGGACACATGAACAGCCTCGCAGTTACATCGGCGCCGATCTGTTGCGGGTCTACAATGTAGTTCGCCGAGGAAATGCGCTCTACGACGCGGTAAGGTCCCTGATACTTGGGGAGAAGCTTTGAAGAGAGGCCGCGTGTGGTAGAAGGCACGCGAAGCCAGACGAGAGACGGGTAAAAAACTGTTGTCAGTGTGGGTGGTGTCGAAGCAGAATTTTTGACACCCCTGCTCGCCCAACGTTAATGACCGAGCGAGCTGACGGCACTCTTCGGCATGTTAGGCAGCTTCTGAAATGTTGGTGCACTCAGACTCGTCAGGCCGGCAAGGAAGCGCAGTATCTAGCTGTGAGGAAGGCTCTCGCCCGTAGAGGAGAAAAAACAGTGAGAAGCCAGTGGTGGTCTGCGCGGCGGTGCTGCAGGCGTAGGTGACGAAGGGGAGCCCCAGTCGGAATGGCCGGAAGGAGACACGTACGTGGACAGCATATCGCCCAGGGTGTGGTTAAACCATTTCGCCAAACCGCTAGTCTGCAGATGGTAGGCCGTTGCGGTATGGTGAGCGACCTTGCATTGCTTGAGCATAGATCCCACGACCTCGGACAGAAAGACGCGCCGGACTCAGCAACTCAGCGGTTGTCAGCATCAGTGTAAGGAAGCGGTCCGTAGAGGTCAATCCCAACGCGGTCAAAAGGCGGAGAATGGCAAGAGAGGGGCTGATCAGGCCGACTGAGTGGTGAGGACCGGGCTTGCGACGCAAAACAGGCAGGCAACGAGCGGACGTACTTGCTGACGTAGGTGAATATCTCCGGGTGGTCCCCAGGTGGTAGAAATTAGCCGGATACCTCCCCTGCGGCCCCTCTTTCTTCCTTTCTTATTTCACTCCCTCCTTTATCTCTTCCCTTACGGAGCGGTTCAGGTGTACACCGAGATGTGTGAGACAGTTACTGCGCCATTTACTTTCCTCATAAACCAATTTTCATTTTATTAGGCAAGTAAAGCTTTCGCTTTAAAAAAATAAAAACATATATCCACGACTCTGAGACGAACTCGCGGCGGCACGAGCATGTCAGCTTCAAAGACCACTGCGCGAGGCGACTAGGCATGGCCGCAGCCGAACACGACTCGTGTCAAACTGAAGCACACACTCGCGCTGAGCACTGCAGAGCGTCGTCATCAACTTCTATCTGTGGCGCGACAAGAGCGAACCAAAGTTTCGCTGCGTGTTGCCAGTGGTTAGGAACGGCGCCCCCAGGAACCGGATCTGCGTCTATAGAAACAGGTGGTTGCTGCGCCGAGCTCCGCGAATCGCTGCGGCCTACCTCCGTTGCATCGCTAGACTAAGATAGTTTAAGATCAGTTGCTGGGCGAGTTGGTATTTCAAGCTTACATTCACAGTGCAAAGACGAACACGGATATGAGGGGACACACCACAAAGCGACGTTTGTGCTGTCTCCGGCGCATTGTGCTGTCTCCCCTCATATCCGTGTTCGTCTTTGCGCTGTGAATGTAAGCATAAGATAGTTTATGATTTGTAGGGGTTTAACGTCTCCAAAGCGACTCAGGCTATAAGGGACGCCGCAGTGAAGGGCTCCGGAAATTGCGACAACTTGGGGTTATTTAACGTGCACTGACATCGCACAGTACACGGGCCTCTTAAATCTCGCCTCCATCGAAATTCCGTGCACCGGCGCAGCCGGGATCGAGCCCGCATCTTCAGGGCCAGCAGCCGAGCGCCACGTCCAATGTCATTTGTTGATATTCTGTGGATATTGTGTGAACTACTGCATGTGGATATCAACTAGTAGATATTCATACAATATTTTAGGATGTTCTTTTACTAAAATATAGAATTGCTGGAAACATCATCGCAGCTCAACACACTTTATTTTATGGGCACTTATGAAAGTATTGTGTGTACTTTTTTATGTGCATACATGATGCTTTCAATTACTTACGCCTCACTATTGTGGTTGCATATGCTGTGCATCGCGGACAATCAAAAGAACATCTCTGCCTAGTATATATTTCACATTGGACTTGTTACATAATATGAGTGTGGATGTCTACGATACCAATGGTTTTAAACTAAAACTTATGGTTTCTATTTTTTTAATGGACTTGAATTGAAAATACTGCAGAGGTGTTCCACAGACATCTCACAACTAAATATAAATTTTTCTCATTATTATATACATTTCTCATATTAATATATGTAACCGGATGAAAAGGAGTATGTGGTAGAAGTGAAAGGATTTTTTCAACTACATGTTCAGTCAGTAGTGTAATTATGTTTTATTTAAATTATCCATTCACTAACATACACATGTCACACACAAGTCACAGATGTGGAAACTGTATGTGTAACTATGGTTACACATGTGTACAAACACATGCATTTTATTTGTCTGCATCTTAGGGTGCCTTTGCAAGGCCAAGATTTGGTCCACAAATGTGCACCTGTTTCTTTAGATATATTTTCATTGTGACATGGTCACTATTGAATAAGACACAAAGCAATCACAGCTCATAATAAAATATATGAAGCAATATAAGAGCAAGAAACACAGATTTAGTTTACAGGACTAAACAAAACATTTCCATTAAGCATTTCTATTAAGTATTAAGCAAGAATACGATGGTTTATGGTGTTTAGCATCCCAAAGCGACTCAAGCTATGAGGGATGCCGTGATGAAGGGCTCTGGATAATTTAGACCACCTAGGGTTTTTTAACGTACACTGACAATGCATAGCACACGGGCACCTTACGTTTCACCTCGTTCATGTTAAAGAACCACAGGGTCTATGAATAATGACGTTAGAGTCACAAATGTAGCAAAGGAAGAACAACTGACTTGCATCCAAAAGGCAGCAAGACAGCTTTTTTGATGTTATTAATTGGCCAGTATCTTAATTCAGAAAGCTTAGACACAACAACAATACCAAGCCTTGATGATTCTAATGGTTGCACATAAAGGTTCTCTTGTTTCAGGAATTCGCACCCAATGACAACTGGCGAGGACGTGTTCTCATCACAGGCAAAGTTCTTTGTCAGAATTATATGGCCATTAATAATGCAGCAGTTGTCTGGACTGCTGCAGCTCAGATTAAAGTTGCTGGTTCTGAGAGTTGAATATTCAGGTGCCTTGCACCCTGGAGGCAGCACCTTTTTGTTGTGCGCTCCTGCAAAACTGTGCTCATTACTAACACTGCACCATTGAGACTTCCTGGGCATGCTCTTTTTCGACCATCCTACAGTACAGCTGTTGCAGCAAAGCTCCTGGCTTGCGGAGTTCTCTTTTAATTTGTTGTAGACAATTTTCGAAAGGAAAGGCACTAAAATTGTCAAGGCAGCCATAATGGCGAACATCGTCTGCAAGGTGAAGGAGGCAGTGCACATTGAAAGAAACTTACTCTTGGCCATAATATTTTGCAAAGGTACCCACAAAGCATTCTAGCAGGAGCTGTGCATATGATGCCTGTTGGGTGCAGAGGTCCTTGTTAATAAGCACAGCGATGGCACAGTGAAAGGCAAGGAAATTTGAATACAGTGGTGCTGGCAAAATGTCATTAAGAACCACGGGTCCCGTATACAACAGGAAAAGTCGAAGCTCAGTGGCCTTCCATCTGTCGAATTCCGTTAATGCCCTGCCTTTGCGTACAAACTCTGCTGGCACATACTTGCTGGCATGCAAGGTCTTCTCGGACAATTCATTTCGGGAAGTGGGCCCAATACGAGTTGTCAATGGCCCAGATAGCCATAGCTGAATTAGTTTCCTAATAACACCTAAACAGACCAGGTGCATATAATCAAAAGGGATATCTTTGACTGCATCTATTGGTAGTCTCAACAAAACTGATGCACCACGATGGTGATCCCCATCCGTTTGGTCTCTAAAGGAGGAGTTTGTCCTCGGTGCAGAAGCTACTGGTGGCAGAGCCACCCTGGCATTTACGTATTTGCCTTCAGCAGTGCAGTGTGGGCAACTGGAGTAGACTGCGTGTGATTTCGTCATCATGACAAAAGCTCTAGCAGGAGCGCCACAAACAAAGCTGTGAATCTGCACACAATACTTAAAACTGCTCATGGTAATGCCACTCTGTATTAATCCCAACAGTTCATCGACAAACTGGGAAAGAAATTCATTTGCATCAGACGCCTTTGTGTCGCCAGCAAACACCCCAACAGGAAACGGGCCCAGTCCTTTACAGTTTGTGACCAAACACAATATAGGAGGTATTCACTGAGGCCGCGCTACCAGACGGCGAAAGCGTCGCCGCGACAAACGCGCCATGTTTGTGGTCGTTTCGCGAAAGCTCGCGCAGTGTCATGGTGCGCCGTGAGGTATCCGGCCTGAATTGTTGGTGATCCGTAACATCTTTGCACGTTGTTAAATGCGACAACGTTCAATTTTCTTTGTAGAATGCTTATTGTGCATGAAGTTTGCAGCAGAATTCTGTGCCGTGATTTAACTGAGCTGCGTGCCGCAACTTGGCAGCAAAACTGGCCGGCTGCATTGCACGCAAGAATGTAAACGACTTGCAGCTTTTAATATCAGTTCATAACTGTCAGCTACTCATGCAGCACACATAGTGGATAACACAGCACATGATTAATTACCCATATTCCTAAGCGGACACTGCTGAAACTCATATTTCCAGCGGCTGTAGTCCGCGAACCGCCGAATACGCATTGTTTCAGCAAAAAGGCATATTGTGTCATATCTGCTTTGTTTACGCGACAAAATGGTCGAGCAAATACTGTCATGCACTCGCAGCACGAATGGCAGACAGCAAGAATGTTTTGCAGGTTTGATTGTAGAAACGTAGCGTTGCTTCCAGTGCACAAGACCTGGAATCTGTAGGCCGGTTCGCAGCAACGCGATGTGCAGCAATTCCGCTACATTCAGTAGTAACACGTCAATTTCAGCAGACAGAGATGACAAGTTAAGCTAGCTAAACGAACATACACGTTTAACTACTCACCTAGGTGAAAAACGGCACTTCGGCCGTCGGCACCCTCAGCACGGACGTTTGGCTCGACCGCATGTCAAGCAATTGCGCCCTCTCATAGATTTGCATACTTTAATTCCTCGGCCTGTCGGCAAACTTACACCGTGCACAAGGCAGACCTATATATCGGTGAATTCAACGCACGGCAGCCGTCTTGTAGTACGTCGCACACCAAGCCGGCACCTGCACATTCCTACGGGTCGACGTTTTCACAAAATGCAACATTTTCAGCGTGCCTGCTCTTTCTGCATCGCGCAGTTCACGGCGTATCCACTCAGTCACACGGTGTTACGGGTCGGACAGAAATGATCTGCGGCGAGACGCTAAATACACTCCCATTTCATACATCACAAGCCAGGTAAATGCTGCGGCTGCCGCGCGCGCGACCACCAACATGGCGAATGCCGCGCCGGCCACTAGCGCCCCTTGCGGATGACGTCATGTGAATACCTCCTATAGGCCAAACTTGAGTATGTGAACTTTTAGACACAGGAAGGCCATCGATGTTGAAGGACAGAGAGATGGTTGATGGCACACTGTCCACTGTTTTGAGAGCTTGCTGTAAACCTCTTAACAAACCAAAATGGCAGTACTCGCCAGAACCCATGTCAACAATCTCGGCTCCGGGCAGTCTAGGGGTTTTCAAAAGGGCACGGGCATCACTTGGAAATTTATTGAAACACTGATGCTTTTTAAGCATTTTTAGCAATGAGGTTACAGCAGTCTGTGTGATGTGGTGAGAGACAGCCCAGCTCTGAAGACTTTTCATAATACTGCTTCCAGAACCATCTATTTCGGGTTCTTCTGCATGGCTGGTCTGACTGGCTTCTTTGGTGCCTGCAGAATTATTATCAGTGATTAAGTCCCAGTCATCAGGCTGCACAGCTGCATGTGGCACATGATTTTCTGCCTCGCCAGGAACAGTTGGGAAGTCTAGCAATGGCCGAAACCTCACCAAAGGCATTTGATGCGCTAGCCAATTCAGGGCCTGAATGCTCGCTCGATTGGTCAATCCGGCTTTCGGATGAATCGTGTTCAATTTGTGGGATCTCCAAGTCCTGCAGTGCTGCAGAAACGCGTTTTGTTCAATGCCACGCATAATTCGCGAGCCAGTACTTAGCCTTGGGCATGACTGCCGCATAGATTTATAAAGACATGCAATGCATCTCTAGCAGCAGCAGTTGTGCTGCCTAAGCTTGCAGCGGTGAAACTCAGGATGGTGCACTTGCGAATATCGTCAAAAAACTACAGAACTGTCCAGTCGCATATCTCCTCAGTCAAGCTCGGTCTGCTCACAGCGTTACTGGTCGGGTGCGCGCGCGCACCACACACACGCATACACAAACGAAGCTAGTCACGTGGCACAGCTGCACAACCAACACAAATGATAATAACGCAATGACAAGACTTGATCGTTGCAACAGCGCACAAAGGAAGAATACGACGAATAGATAGCAGTCCGTCAGCTCAGCTGACACCGCTGACACCAAGTGCTCGGTACCTTGGCAGACAAGATGATCTTCCTGCACTGAAACGACTACAAGCTCAAACGACGTCTGACACTACTTTGAAGCTGACTTACAACTCTTGTTTTGCCTTTTCCAGCGTGTTTGCCATGTTTGTTTACATCTGCGAAATCATCTTTCGGATCAGCTTTCGGTTCGTCTTGGCTGATGACACACCCGACCAAATATTGCCAAACAAATCATAATTTTTACAAGTTTATAATTGATAAAAACAATGTGTCTGCAATGACAAAAATAAATCAAGAGTCGGTGTTGTTGCTATTGTTAAATGTCTGAAAAAGTTGTGCCTTATGCGTTGCTACAAGCTGATTGCAGCCAAGACAAGCCTTAGCAGAAATCGACTCGAAGGCGCGAGACTTTCAACCGTTTCAACTTGCACGTGTGGCGGTGTCAGGGTACTCCGCTCTTTTTCGGGAGTCTGGTGGTACGTCCTGCTAAAAGGTTGGTATTCTTTTATGTTGCGTCGTGTTTGTGTATCCGATTTTGCTGGGCAATATAAGGCGCGACAACAATTCAACAAAGAGTATTGGAGTTTGAGCTAGTGAGTTCATAATTTGCTCGCAACAAGCTGCGGGATCTGTCCCGACCTTCTCATTTGGTGTTTTCAGCCCTCGTTTTTAGTTTGTTGTACTGCAGGTTTGCTTCACGTTCTCAATGCCTTATTCTGGTGTCTTCAGCATGCTGTGAGAGTACGAAGCAGTCATATTCCTCCCACATGTGACGTAGAATATAATGGGACTAAAAAAAAAAGATAGAAAAATGTGTTCCAGCCTGCTATCATATGTGATATGAAAAAATCCATTGATTCGTTTTTTTTAGATGTTTGCCATCGTCGAGTTTCTGAACTCTAAAGAAGTTGAAGTTGTGCCGTCGTCATGGGTTGATGACGGCGTCTGTTCCTGGCCCGGCGGAAAGACTGAGCGAATTAATAAGCTCTTAAAAACCGCGGCCAAACCAGACGCAGGCTGGGCGACACACGTGGCCACAGTGAAAGGCCTTTTTTGGAAGTTTTATTATCGGAACATGCACGTTTGCTCTTTGCCTCTGTTTAATAAGTTGCGATCATGACACCGGCGGAAGCTTGTGCAATTGATTTTAGAGGTTTCGTTGCGTTTTAACGTCTCAATAAGTGACATTTGAGCCCGGATGCGGTTGTGCACATTTTGACCACTGCTATTGATCGAAATGCTGTCGCCGCGGCCGAGAATTTCACCCATAACTCCATGCAAGGTGCCAAACGCCGTTAACTTGTTGAAATGTTTCATTAAAGGATTTAACGAAGTGGTAAAAAAGATGACACGTTGGGCTTTAACTCTGCAAAGAATGGCGTGTGTATGCCATCAGCAAAGGAAATACTGACACATATCAGCTCGCAATGGAGATGGGTATGGCTGACATTAAAAACTATTAATGCAGTCCTTTTAACATTGCGAAATAGGCCATTCCCGAGCACGCTGATGGTTGTTCTGGAGGATTGGAATGTTGATATTGATATTGGGATGGCAGACCATATAGCAATCAATGAAGACTAGTTAAATGAAACAGTGAAAGGAAGAAGCACAGCAATGTCGGCTAGTTGGTTGCACATTTGATGGGAATAACATGCTACACACGGACAAGAACCGACAACTAAAAACGACGGACATAGGACAAGTGTGCACTAACAACTAAAATCTGGTCTGGTACGAGGGCGCATGAATACATTTCATGCACATGCTCAAAACAATGAATTCATTGCCACCGGCTGTGTCACACGCTCCTTCGTTTCTTGATTAGATCTAACTCCTCACTTGATAACAACACCGAGGGTGCGCTTACGCACTCGTCTTCACCAGCCTCCCGTATCTCAAAGGCTTCTTTTTTTCCTGTCCCTTGCACGAGCTAAAATTGTAGCGTGTTAAAAGTAAGGTGAACAATTGTGATTTGCACAATGGGGGGGGGGGGGGCTTGTCCTGTGTCCGTCGTTTCAGTTGTCGGTTTTTCTCCGTGTGTAGCGCGTTATTCCCATCAAGTGAAATGAAGGTCACTATTGAATGTAAGAAAAAGGGAAGGGCCAAGTACAAAACCTTTGAGGTTGCCCGAGATTCCAAAAAAAAGAAAGGCAGGATGACCAAGAGTTGGCATGGGCCAACTGCTGTGAACTGGCTAGGATCACTTAAATCCCACTCAGAACGGTACGATGCAAGACATTATTTTATAAATGATTTTATCACATGCTTTCTCAAAGAGACTAAGGAGCAAGTGTATGTCATGAAGAACGAAAAGTTGGCTATCAAAGGAATTCTTTTCAAAAAGCGTACCGACCTGGAAGGAACAATTTAATGGGCCACAACAATTTAGCAGTGTGCGAGTATATAGTGTTTTTCACAATTAGGAACCCATGCTAGTCATAGAAATGGTGCAATGATTTGGTGCTTGTGACACTATCAGAACTCAAAAATTTACCACATTCTGCTGTACGTAGCCATGCCTCGTTAATACCCACCCTGTGATATGATGGCTTGAATTATGGACAGTTTTTCTGGGGATGAAATTTTATCAAAGCATGCATGCCTTAACATGAAAACTTGCTGTTTGAACAAATGACAGGGCCTAAATGCACAAAGCCAATTGGGACCGACATATTTTTGTCGTGTAATATGGACTGCAATGCGAACATCTGGACTGTGGTAGCCAGATACTATAACATAGTGCAAGGACTGTTAGAAGTGTTTGGCGACAAATACAGACTGAATCATATGGCTGTTGCATCCTGGAATTGCCCTCATACCACTTGCAGCATAGCGTGCAGTTTTTGTTAAACAATGAACTGCCGGGCATGCCGACTCTCTCTGCTTGCACTTTCTGACTGACGAAGCACTTCTCTTTCTGGTGTCAAAATCATTGGCACTGAAAGGCTCGGCGACTCATTTCCTGGTGCACTTTGTGCACTGCACAAATATATAATTAAGCCGCTTGCTGACTGTATAACATTTTTCTTATAATCTCACAGATGTTTACTTGCAACACTAATGTTCTTTTAAACAGAGCACGCGGCAAGAAGGAAAAAACTACTTGAGTTAAAGCATGTCGGCCACGAGAATTCAGCACAGGTGCAAAGTAGGGAATCTGCAAATGCAATCCAAGCAGTAGGAAATGGGTTGAAATAAAATGCGATCTCAACCTCAACAGGTCGATGGCTGCACTGGCACTGTAGGACCGTCAGAAACGGCTCAATGTCAGCATTGCAGGGCCAACCACAGTGCAATGGCGCATAGCACATTTTGAAAAATCAAAATAAACCTTGCTAACGTGGTTTTGGCAATATCACAAATGTGGCCCTGTCCCGACCATACGACAAATGTGAACAGATGTGTGTCTACAGAAACCTATAGCTGAGCATTGTGGAAGGTGCAAACAAGCATCTGCATTCAAGCAAACAAATTTAGAAATGCAGCAAATGCAAAGAAGGCGAAGAAATTCTAAGAAGCAATCTACATTTATGACAAATACATTCTCATAGGCCAACCATTGCCTTCATCCAGCAGGAAAATAATGTTCACTGCAGGCAGTCACACGTAAATAAACACAGTAGATGCATGTGCATTGATGACATATGCTTCTAAAGGCTCTGCGAATGTCTCACACAAGCTGGTACAGCTTACTCGGGAAGTGGTAGTCAACAACTGTTCGACACTAATAAAGTCAAGTTGTTGAGCACCTCGGCGACAGCAGTGTAGTGAAAGCCACAATAAATCGGGGATCAGGTGCTTATTCAAAGAGTAAAGTTTCTATCCCGATTGTCATGGCTCACGGAGCACTTCGAGTTCGCTGCATTTTACCAACAGCCATGGCAACCATGATAATGGACTTATACACTGCTATGGAAAAAATAAATTGTAGTCACAGCAATTTACTGAAAATGCTTTTCATTTTTAATCACCATTCACTGTTATGGAAAACTGTGTACAGTTCTGATCCAGAACGAAAGTGTTCATATTAATAAGGCACAATTGTATATGAGTTACTTGCTTTGAGAAGCTCAGGCATCTGCTGTGGTCTTTTTTAGCATCAGATAAAATGAAATCCTCATGAAAAAGAGCTGCATTAGTGGGCCCATATTAGGGACTTCTGCATTGGGAAACACCGGTGAATGAGTTGTGACAATGGTTTTTGTTCGTACATAAGTGTTCCTGATCTGGTGATATGTTACAACCCAAACTTAACACTAATGCTTTGGCTCAGACCATGATCACATGCAGGGGAAGCTGGATTCATTCAATTTGTTACGCAAATATTGACTACAGATATGGGCCCGCGCGCCCAGCAGGAAATAAATAGACTCACCATATGTGAGATCTGCTAAGCACACCGATGTTTTCACACAGATTTCACAGTGCCGCCGGCATACCATCGTAATCCGGCCACTCATAGTCGCAAATTGCACTTTATGGAGCACAATGCCGCAGATTGCTGACAACGCACCTGTAGTCCCGGCAGAAAACAGCCCAACGGCTGTGCAACCGAGGTCGTTTCGCATATGCAAAACACAAATTTCAGAATGGTCTCGTCGCACTCACGGCGGTTGTCTAAAACACAGTACACGCGAACTACGATTGATATCGGTGATGGATACGCCGCAGCACGACGACTTACGCTCGCGATCACTACAACCGCTGCAACGAATGCGACTCGCTGCAGAGCTCGAAGCTGGTAAATTCATTTCGTCACATCGCACTCACTCAAACTCAGTACACACGCGTGCACCCGAACCAGGATCTACTGTACAACTCTAAGTTCATTTCAGCCCTCGGAAAACAAGGCGTGCATAGTAAGCTTTTCAAACGTAATTATACTTGCAGGCGATATCACTGACTGACGCAAAACCACTCGTTCCGACTGCAATCACTTTCACTACGCTGACGCTTGTCACTGCGCTGTGAAGCTTGCTGTATGCACAGGAAATTCACCCTGGGGAGCTGCTTCTCGCTGCTGTTCGTGAAGATCGTCGCGCGAATAAAGAACACTTGAAGCAATCACAAACGGCTCCAAGTAAACGCATCGCGACACCGGCACTGTTACGTCTGGCGTGCGCGCTCGGTCAACTCCGGCGCGGAGACGGGTGGGAGACGCGCGCCGGCCTGCGCCGCTCAGATGCTGCAAAACTGCCCGGGAGCGCATCGTATTCCTCCTTCGCTCGTTGCTTTGGGGATATTCTGTGGTCACAGATGAATTTCTGAGCAGGAGCCTGCAATAGCACATACTTGAACTCACCAGGGACGATGTTTTTCACGTCCGCAAACAAGTTCTACGAAGAAAAGCGACAGCAACAGTGGATGGCTCTCGTCCTGGCGGGCAGTGAGGCGGCAATCATGTCAGGATTCGCCGCATGACGTTGTTCCCAAAAGCGAAAAAGAAGGCACTCTACAAACCCCTGCATTTTTCTCACCATCTGAAAAGAATCAAGCTATTCCGCAATGTTGCCCTTGTATTTTGTGTTCTCATTTAGCCTACCCGACAGAGCGAAAGGAACCACAGAACGCGTGTGGTGGCGCGCGCCGACGTAGCTAGGTAGTTGTTACATAACGTCCAATTAACCTGTGGTTTGGTCACGATATCAGCAAGTGTTTGTCAGTGCTATTGTTTCGTTTTGTTGATTCTAACTTTTTTTTGGGAAGGGCCCCTCAAACACTCGGCTCCGAAAATGTGTTCATTTTCCAGTAATAATTCAGTCTTTAAATGAAACCATACGAAATGTTATAGTTACGATGATTTCCTCAATCATCATACAAATGCGAAAAAATTTTTAAAGAAAGGTGTATCTTGAAGGCAAATAAAAAAATATAAATTCCTATATTCGAAGCTGGACATTTGTAATTAAAGGGTCAACATAGTATACTGGATCAGCCATCTCCTGTGCGCATACCAGTGCTGTGTGTGGAGAGAATGATCAAAGGGCGTCTTATTGAGATTCGCTGCGGAGACCGCCGCTATATACATGCGTCCTTTAAAAACTATTCTGTCATCAGGAGAAGAGGAATCCGACCCACGGGAGAGATAATTGAAGTCTTCGAAAAAAATTCTGCCTATCTACTATGTAAGTTATCTCAATTATTCTCACAGGCAGAGAGATGTCGCTTTCTATGAGCCTAGCTGGCCGACGTACGCGAATTTTCAGGCCTTCAGCTTCTAGTATTTTTTCTCCGTTTCAGCTTCCCCTTCGTTCATTCCTCTTCTTCTTCCGTATCCTTTTCTTCCTTCTCCACCACCACTTCCTTCGCAGCATTCTTTTTTTCACTCTCGCAGCTTTTGCCTAAGTACGTCCCCACCTTTCACAACTATCCGGTTATCCCGCTTGAATGACTTGCTCGTGGCTGGCTTTGTGTCGCGTTGTACCACATGTTGGGGGTGCCACAAATCTTGTTCTGTATTTTTCTACTTCTTTCTTCACATTATTTTTTATCCCTTCCCCCCCCCCCCCCCCCCTTCAGTTTGTTGCTGTGTTTTGCTTCTTGCCATTGTGCACCCTTCTCCTTGTGTCGTCTGCTCTGTTTCTCGTGCTTTGCTACTTCGAAACAGAGGCCCAGCATAAAGCCAGGGCCCGTCCATGTCTCTCTGTGTTGTGTCTTCATGTTCCCACACTGTTTATTTATCGCTGTGTCACTCCAGCTAGGCCAAGTCGCCACCACTTCGCTGCAACAATCCCGAAAACTTTCCGACGGCCGCCCAAAAAAAAACCAGGCGGCCGAGACTCTCCCAACGCATCTGCTCCGGCGGCCACCGGCGGCGCTGCCTGTTCGCCGAGAGTGCTGTCCCCTGGGTTCCTGCACGATGCCCATTACGGCAGCAAAACCACTTGGGGGAAACTGCCGCTTGCCGCTGTTGCACAGTGAAGCTCGAAGTCGCTGTCAACACTCGTAATAGTCACACGCGGCCAATATTATGCGTTTCTCGGCAGAGCTACCACCTATCCATGGTAAAGCTTGCTCAGCATTCCGTACTACCACCTCCTAGGCCTGGTTTTTCACTCCGCTTCGCGGGCAGCCGTCTTGCTGAGGAGGCGCGACCTGGCGCCGGTGCGCTGCTACGTCACGGGACAGCAGCCAATAGCGTGATGCGACCATCCGTTTCGTGCGGAAAAAAGTTTAAATTGAACCAACTTGTGCGCACAGGCAGATTGCGGAAAAAAAGTGAACGTACAGCGCCCTTAAGCGTCCTCCAATTTTTGTTGCAGCTGTTTGTTCGCTTGACTATGTCTTTTGCCTTGTTGCCAGACGCACTGCTGATGCGGACGGCGTTGCATGTGTTCTCTCAACAAGTTTTACTGCGTCAAACACCCGAGCGTCCACCCCTGTTTGTTTATACTGCGTCGCAATGGGGACACCCGTTAAGAACATCACTTATTACCCCAGTCTTTCACGGACTCCCTCAGACGCCACTCCCATAATGAACTGGTCGCAAGACATCTCCAGACACGGCATAGCAGCATGCGTTCACTAATTCCCGCAGAGCTGAGACATACTCGGAAATTGTCCCTCCTGGTTCCTGCCACCTGCGTTGAAAACGCTGGCGCTCGATCATGACATGTGACGATAGGGAACATATTTGCTTCAGAGTGGCGACTGTAGCTCTTCGTCTGGGGCGTCCTGGCACATTGCGTTCGTCGTCGTTGCAGGTGGCTGAGTAGCTTAATTTTTTCGTGCATAATAATTGACACCATCCTAATCATCGAAGGGATAAATGAGGAGTGCACCTTTGCGCTCTGTTGGCAGCCGCGACCCTTCTTACAGCGACCTTTGGTACCAACTAATGAGAAACCAGGACCCAAGGCCGGCCCGGCTTCAGTATGAACGCCGGTGGCGGCTGCATGTTGAATTTCGGCATAACCGCGTACTGAGGCATTTCTAGAAAAACTCTGGAGTCTTCCTCGAAGAAAAAAAAAAGAAAAGTGAAAGTCACTGTTTTTTTTTATGAACGCTGACTTTCCAAGTCTACTACGCAGCGTGGAACTCTCTTGGTTCCGTTAGGCCTCGCATCTGACCGTTGCCGCCTTGCGCTTCCCACGCGTCGGGGAAGTGGACGCCACCGTCGTGGACTTGCGATTCATGTTACAAAAGATTATTTTTGGTTCCACACAAAACCACTATGTGCTTGGCCCTGTCCTTCTACTTGTCCCTCCATTACGCCTTGGATTAAGGCCGCTTGGCTGTATTTTCTGTCGATGTGAACGGATTGTCGGTTCAAATCTGGCGTGGTGGAACTTTTTTCATCGCAATTTGCATTTCACGTGACCTGAATGAGAAATCTCGTTTTGTTCAGAATCTCTTGAATATTATGCCGCGTTCTGAAATGAACTGCAAGCATCTCTTCATTTGATGCATACAGCGTTAATGTGAGCTATCCGAAATCCGTTGTTAGCTCGCAGCGGCTTTCGAAGAATGGATGAATACGGCTGAACCCTTTAAATCGGGTGGTGGCTCAAGCCACCTAGCCATGACTTATGAAATGTTACTCTGGTCTTGCTTTTAGTCATGTCAATCATAAAACCTTCGCTTGGTTACTTCCACCCGCTTAAAACCTTCTTTCAATTCACTGTCCTTAAACCCAAATGCCTTGGGTAAATCAGCCCCCGCTGCTTTCCACTGCAGTGTGAAGCCCTTTACAGAAAAGTATCAAGTGTTCAGCCCGTTTCCTCCTCCTCTTCTTTGCACGCAATGCACAGCGTGTCTATCTCGTGGTACCTGACTCTATATGTCTTAGTCCGCAAAACTCCAGTCCTGGCCTCAAACAACAAAGAGCTTCCCCTACAATTATCGTAGATATTTTCTTTGGCAATTTCCTGCTTAAAAATCCTGTATGTTCCCAGTGCCGATTTCGGCATGGCGCTCAATGGATGGAAGCCGGAGACGTCGCGGTAACCTGCCTGGGGAGTCGTTGGCCCGCAGGGGCCAAATCCGTGTATCTAATGTTCTTAGAACTTTGCGAAGCGCGCGTCTGTTACAATCTTGCTGCAGAGAGCATTGCGAGAGATGTTACGATTGGGCGAAGAAGATCTTGGAAGGCCCAGCCTACGCTATTCCTGGTCATTTTTCCGACGAGCTTTCGCCGAACGATACCTCCTTGAATAACGGGGACAAATTTCAAATAAACCCATGCCCCTCTTCTCTATTCTTTCTGCAAGAAACACAGCTAGCTAGGTTCTTGTGTGATGCACATGCGCACAGTGGCTTTGCGAGTAACACAGCGGGCCTGACTGGCCGGATCTCTCCAAATGACAAGAAAATGCGTAGATGAAATGGCAACTGGAACAAGGGGAGTATCAGACATGGTCCTTGAAGGTATTGGTGAGCGCTACCAAAATACGGAAAGGGACGAACACACAGAACAAGCGCTTTCTAACAACTGTTTATTCTCTGAAGAAACATGACACATATTAACGCCAAATCATACACAGAAGAGGGAAGAGCACACGACGCTGACAAAAGCGATACGAAGGAAAAAATGTACACTAAAATATATAATAACAGGTCAACACGTGCCTTTACAACAGCCGAAGATTACTATTCCTGAGGTAGTTTAATTCAGTTCACCCTAGCATCAACGAAGGGGAGCTGACGCATTGGTTATCTGGAGCAACATGCATAGCGAAAGCTTCGATAATTTCGCGTCCCCGTCTGTTTCTGGCCCGACCTATTACCTTGGTGTTTTTTAGCATCGGGGTGCATTTGCAGTGTGCGCAATGTGGTGCCAGATTCCCGGATATTGCTACTTGCTCGCATAATCTTTCGTGCTCTAGAGCTGAGCCCCTTGTTCAAGCATCTACCCGTTTGCCCTACGTAGGTTCGTTGACAGCTGAGTGGAATGCTGTAAATGACGTTTTCTTCACACTTTACATAGGTGATGTCGTGTTTGACGTTGCACCCAGGTTTCTTTTCGTGGTCTTCATTCTCGTTGACCTTTTTGCACATTCCAGTTAGCTTATTGGGAGCTGAAAAAACCACCTCAACTCCGTACTTGTTCGCTGTCTTCCTTATTCTGTGGGAGATGTTATGAATGTATGGCATCACAACGGGGCGTCCCTCATAGCTAGGTTTCTTATTCTTATCGCACCCAGTAACTTCCCTTACTAAGCATTCTGCAATGCCGCCAAGTAACTGCTCCGGATAGCCACTAGCACTCAATCGGGAAACCTGTTGAACTATGCTGTGAATAATCGAGTGGGGGCATGATTTTTTTATAGCTACTTTTAGGCAAGAAGGTGCTACAGCTCGTTTAACAATTTTAGAATGACCAGAATCAAATCGCAAAAACCCCAGCAAGTGTGGCTGTCGCTGCAAGTCAACAGCAGGTCTAGGAATCTAATCTGGCAGCCCTGTGGGGTTTCAGATGTGAACTCAAGGCCAGGAAAAGCACTCTTCCATTCATTACGAATACCTTTCACGTTTATGGAGTCAGTTAGGCTGTTGGGAAGACAAAGCAGGTAATCATCAACGTACCTAAAGCAAGCTAAAATATTGTGCATATTTAGTATGCTCGATATCTTCCGATTGCCCTGTGCCAAAATAATGTCGGATATCACAGGTGCCAAACAAGATCCAATACTTATAACTCCTTTTTGCAAAAAACATTTTGCCTTCATATTCCGCGTACAAGGAGCACAGGTAGCATTCAATCAATTCAAGAAAGCAGTTCTCAATTGAGAATGTTTAAAAAAACAAACTGCGCTTGAAAGCACAGACCCGTACGTGCGTCCTTACAAAGAAAAATGGCATGCGTCGGTGCGATGAAGGCGGTGGAAATCGTTTCTTACTGCAGTTTCAAGAATTTTAGGGAAAGAGGTTTCTTGTTGTACATCTTCGCAACTGCGTTCTTGTCTGAAGGATAGCGGCCACAGGGAAGCACTACTGCATATTATCTGCAAGAAGTTATTTAAACCGTTGCTATATGTCAAATGCATGCATGGTTTGTTAGCAACAGTTTAATTAACTCCTTGCATATAATATCTAGTAGTGCTTCCCTGTGGCCGCTATCCCTATTCTCACACATAAGGATAGGCACACTCGCGATTTTATTCACACTAGTTGTAGAGCAAGCATGTGTCCAGTGGCCTTTGAAGATGCGTCCGGTCTTTGAGCATAATATCGACGAACTTCTTGGAACCCTGTAACACTCTTCTGAGCATCTGACGTCAGGTAAAAGAGCCCACCCCTGTCTTGGTGGGCTGTCAAACTGTCTACAGTAGCATTTCCTTGGCAGGAATTGCAAGCTACAAACTGCAAAATAATTTGACTTTGTGCTTGGCTGCCAGTTCTTTCTTCGAATTACGTTCAGCCGTCTTTCCCGGGGCTCTAAGTCAGCAGGAATTTCATGGAACGAAATGCAGGGCTTCTTATTGTTTCGCTGACTGGACATGAAAAACGGAATGCAAAAGTAATGCATTTTCGCTCGCTACTCCCTCCAGCAACTGCTGTCATCGACGCGTCACTTGTCATACGGTAACACTAAGCACACCACACAAATAATTTAAGAAACAGCGCACCAGAAGGCATACTTTTTGCTGCAACGGCAGTCACAAGAAAATTCTGTGCTGCCTGTGTGTCGTCTGCTAGGTGGTCATCTGACAGCGCCTCCATACTGCGGACGCACGCTCTATGGTGGGCAGAAAACCCCTGACGCTTCAGGCATGTTCTTCAGGAGGCATTGGATAGAGATTGCCGCGATGGTGTGCGCGAGGTCTCGCCACCTAGCTGAAGATAAGCATGCAGTAAAGAACGTTTACTAATGTTCTTATTTTAACAGCACGAATTCACTGAAGAGCAGCAACACCATATATTGACCATATCGAGCAGACGGCATACACATGGTGATGATGATATGCTGAAACACTGTATCCAATAACACGGCAAGACAACAAGAGTAAAGTTTTATACAAAAAGTTAGACTACATAAACTACCGATATGATTTCGTGAGCCCCTGTTCGTGCGTGAGGGTCGCGCGTCAGCAAAGGATCTGAAAATTTCATCCAACCGTATCCAACCTCAATTGCCTCAATCCAACATGGCGACTTCTATGGCAGCGGCCCTAGCAGCGGTTCGTTAGTGTTTCGGCGCTTCCCGGAGGATGGTAATGGTTTGCGTGGATGCTGTTTCTGCACAGAACGCTGCTGCATTCCGCGATGCAACAGTTTCTTTACAGGTGACTGTCGATAAGCGTGTTTTATTGTCTTGCATTTAGTACATTGTCTGTGGAGTGCAGCGCCTGCCTTCGGAGAATTTTCACAGGGTGCATACAGCAGTAAACGCATATAGGTATCTGTGAAGCGGTTCGAGAGGCTAATTTATTAGGGACTGAAGGAAGTGTTTGAAATAGTGAAATGTACGCGTCATGACTAAGTGCAGAGGTGAGCATGCGTCTGTACTACGCTAAAGTGGCCTGCCGCGGTACATAACATGCAATCTTGGCGCCGCTGCTCTGTGGAGGGCACTTCGCTTGTGCTTTACAATTCGAGTACCTTTGCGGCTGCGCTTGACCGCAAGTATTTCCTCTGGAAACTGCTACTTGCTTTAAAATTTCGCAGCTTTTGCACCGCCTTCCACACCTCGCACTCTCTGGACCAGCCTGTTCACGTCTGCAAGTACATGAAGAAGGTGCGCTTACGACAAAAGGAGCCAGGATAACGTAGAATGGGCCGTTTTGTGCCATTGTTCAACTTGAAGAATTTGAATATGTGTTGAAAGAAAAGAGTTAAGGATTTGTTTCCCTGTGACTGCAAGGCGCACTTTTACCATTTGCAGAATAGATACACGTCTGAGTCAAAAAGAGCATACAGGCTTTAATTGTTGCATGAACGAAAACACAAGGAATATGGCATCAAATCTGCCATATTTAAATATAGTTGTCTTTTTCAAAAATCAAAGAAAGAGCACATCCTTAATTTTCGTTCGTTACTCGAGCGGGTCTCCAGGAGATGGAAAATTATGCGTAACACATTGCATTATTGTCATGAAGTGACATGGAAGCTCACAGCTCTCACTTTTGAAGCAAGGGAAATTTCTGCGAAGTGAAATTTTGAAAGCAGTGAATATGCCATCCGCTGCTCAAATGTTTCCTGAGCGTCAATTCTGAGGCACTTCCTGCAACCTGGGTGGACAGTCCAAATGTGAAATATTTTTGAGAATACAAATCCAGAGTTATGACATCAAAAAAAAAAATGACAGAAAATGAAACTCTGCACATAAGCCTCCAGTAGAAGACAGACCTTCACATGGGTGATTTGTCCTTTCAAACAACTGGTGTAATAATTGCACCTGATTTGTATGCATGAGCACTTTCCAAATTTTGATTTTCTTCTCTTTTTCATAGCTGACAGTTAACACGTGACGTGTGACATTAACTGACAGATTTGTTGTATTTTATCCTGCTGCACAGGCAGGTATGCTTGAAAGTAATTCAATATGGTTTCATTTCTTTGAGTGTGGTCGCATCCATTTAGGCTACATTCAAAACTTTATTGGCATCTGCATGCCTTATGCACGCAGCTACATATTTATTCCATGAGCGCTCCCGTTACCGTTTGCAAGTCTTTCCGTTCTTTTTTTCTCCTGCAAGTTTTGAATATTATTTGCAGGTGCGGGACCACTTCTATGTTTCTTAGGCTTCCCCGGGAGATAGGTGTGAAGCCATTTCTTGTTTGAAATGTATTTTCTTTTCCCACTCCTGCGTGGGTTTAAATAACTTAACGCCTGCAGCAATGGGAAACGAGTAAAATAAATAAAACGTCAGATGCTGACAATATCTTAGTCGTGATGTCTACACCTAGGTTCTTAAGGAATGCATGGTGTTTTACGAATCCCCCTGTACTGTTCAGGAGTTTTTTTCATGGGCTGTAGCAGAGAGCAGCTACTGTGCGCATGCGCAATTCTTGTGCACAGTGCGTACTGTTTATAGCTATTTTTCAAATGACTTGTGAGCCCTGCCACTTACACACGTGATTTTGGAGAGGAAGCTCTTTGTTCGGTCATGAATCTTGCCTATGCAAATGATGGATGTAGTGCATCATGGGTCATGCTATTTCTGATCACAGCAAAAATTTTGCATTGAATTTTTTTTGCAGTGAAAACACAGGTGAATACGGACACCTGCTTTTTGTGTTAGTGATAGATTGTACGTCATTGTGAATTATTGCAGTCCAGCTTTCTGGAAAGCCAAAGTGCAACACGAGGCATCTCTGCTTTTCACACTGTTTTGCGTCATGCATAGCACTGGCTTCAACCTTGGAGATATATTCGTGGGAAATTGAATTGGTGGTCTACCTGCACAGGTCTTGCACAAAGGCAACCTTTTTGACAGTCTCCATCTTCTCATACTGCATACATGACCTCGATTTTTTTAGATACTCCCAAAGTTGTGATGAAAAACCGTATTTCTTTGGGCACAAGTTCCAGTCGCCCAACCTGAATCTTGCTGGTGGGGAGCTGTATAGACATATTTTAATTCCATCAAGTATATAGGCATCGCCATCATCAGCCTTACTACACCCATTGCAGGACAAAGAACTCTCGTCTATCTTTCCGATTAACTTTGTCCCTGTGTGCAGGCATGCCCTCTTAAACTATGCAGTGCGGAATGACGCAACATAGCATTGGTGCATTAAAGACACAAACATGCTTCTTGCTGAGGTGCCTGCAAAACCCACCTCTGACGAAGAGACTCAAACTTCAATACCCCCTTGGTAATGTTGGGATTAGCTGCTTTGAATAAATGATATGGTTCTCGCACTGAACGCGTCAATAAACCTCACTTCTGTGGATGTGCATAACATCTTTTTGCTCAAACTCTGTCAACAGCAGCCATACTTGGCTTTGGTATAGTAGCCCAGAGATGTTTGTACATCATCTAGGCTTATATGGACCTTAATATGGGTTCATGGGCGACCATACACCGTGCTTGTCGCACCAACTTTTGAGATTTATAAATTACATACTTAATCAGATTGGGAAAGACAGCCTGGACATTTCAAAGCTTGGGTAGTACTGGCAACAGAGTTAAAAGGGAGAGACATTGCTGAAAGGAATGCACCGAATTTTAATCCTGATTCAAGTTGGCCACTCTATCTTTCTTATTTAACAAAGACTCCTTTTCCAGTTAAAGCAGCCTATTTTTTAATAGAATGGGGGTTTCTATAGATAGAGATCAGCTTAGCTTGTCCATTGATTACATTGATTACGAATGAACAGCTGCGTGTCATACTGCTGGAACAGTCGCGAGTAAAAAAGATTAGTGCCGTGACGTCACCGGAGCGATGAAAATAGCACCGCGCGGTGAAGCGGCGCCATCCTTTGTGAACACACATAGCACTTTAGTTATCGGCGTTTTCTTAGCCCCAGCGCCGAGTGTTGCTGTATGCCACTACTGTGGCACGTCACTAATGCTAGTCTTCTTTACTCTTGGCTGTACAGTCTTCGTCGCGATTAGCGGGAACACATAAATGGCATCGCGTACCACAAGCCCGTTCCAATGGGACTGCTAGGAACTGGGCGCCTCTCATGCCCTGTTCATGTATACGCTGTTTCCTCGCAGCGCCGCTAGAATGCATTGGTAGTAAGCGAGGCTGCGTGTTAGCGTGTTCCCGCTAACCAAAATGAAGGGAGTGGAGACCTCCACACACACACTTGTCAAGGAACGCTCGAACAATGGACCAGGATGCACCGGTGCTACTTGAGAGTGCCATAGGGCTCAAAACATCGCCATATCGGGCATAAACTTTCGCATGAATCATGGCTTACTTGTCGTGTCTCTCAAAAACTGCATCGAGCCCGGCAAGTAGCGACGAATGTCACAAGCGCACAACACACCGCACCGTTCTAGCGCTCTGTAGAGAAGCGTGTGGATATGTCTTTGCCTATGAAACCGGGGTCACTTGTTTGAAATGCGTGACCCGCTCCTGTGTCCACCGTCGCAGAGCTCTGTCTGGCACGCCCTCTCCCAGCGATGGTTTGAAAAGGTGCACCCGCACCCACCGGACAGAAATGACGCGCGTGGCAAAAGTAATTTTTGGCGGATCAACTACCACAACAGGTACGCATCGCCTCAAGTGTGCCTACGGAATGCTGAGCTGCGGAGGCATAGAGCGGCGAGCTTCGGCGGCCGACGCCTCGTCTGAATGCGATAGCATCAGAAGCGTCATCGGGAAGGCAGTGTTACGGTGACTGGCTGAAGGGAAGTGACGTGTTTAGATGGGAGCATTCCCATTTGCTGGAATGAATTGACATCACCAGACAGGAGCATTCCCGCCTGCTGTAGAGAAAAAACGTCAGCAGACCGGTGGTGACGTCACATCCGCTAAAGATAGACATCAACAGCTGCTGATGCTATCGCACTGCCAACACAAAATGAAAAATAGGCGTCCCTGTGAATTTTTCTTTTTTTTTTTTGTGGCAGTTGGGCAAGGCAGTTCCGGCTAGTAAAATGCCTCATCCTATCATCGTTGCTCTCTCCTTCACTGGACTTCCGGCATACTGTGCACTCAGTGTGCGAAAGCAATGTGGAGCACCCTGATTGTAAATATATACCACGGAAAAGGGGAGAAAATTTTTACGCTTTTATTTTTTCTCGAGTCGGCACTTCATAGAGGAGAATTCGCCTCGGCCATCCTACAAGCTGCAGACCTCTTAACCGCAACAGCTTGTAAAACCCATTGACTGGCCGTGTTCTTACCCGAAAGGAAGATGGGCTCTAGCTGATTAGTCGAATTTGAAGGAATATTAGGGAGAACAAAAACACACCCCACACACGGGAGGAGACCAGGACCCACACAAACCTCCTTATCCTCCTATTCCTTCTCTTAAACTTCCAGCCACCAAGGCGGCTCAGTGGTTATGGCGCTCGGCAGCTGACCCGAAAGACGCTGGTTCAATTTCGGCCGCGGCAGTCGAATTTCTATGGAGACGAAATTCTAGAAAGCCGTGTGCTGTGCGATGTCAGTGCACGTTAAAGAACCCCAGGTGGTATAAATTTCCGGATCCCTTTATTACAGCGTCTCTCATAGCCTGAATCGCTTTGGACATTAATCCCCATAAACGAAACCAAACCTCCTTACCTTGTTTCCGCGTCTTTTTACCCTAGTTACTATCCCCTCTGGCTGGGAGCAGGCAAAGCTCCTCTCGCCATTGCGGCGCATCACTCTTGTCTTCATTGGGTATTGCGGCCATTGCACACTGTGACGTGTTTCGCGCTAGCACCCTTGAAAGACGAAGGAGTGTGAGGACGAAAGAAGGCAAGCTATGCTTTCGGAGGGTCGGTGCTTCGACGAAACATGAAGCCAGTGACAACGAATACGAACGTCGCTTCGTTCTTTTCATTTCACTTGTTGGTAACATCGAGGAATCGCTGGAATTACATATTGGAGTGGTCAAGTTCATGGCATATTAAACAGAAAATAAGAAACCCGGCAGAAAAGCGAAGCACAAATTACTGCGGCGTTTTGCAATGTTAGCTAACGTATTTTTAAAATACTGACGGTGTTCAGGACGAGTGTTTTGGGGTAGCGGCTCTAACACCTATAGATGTGCGATAGACAAAGCTCTCTGAACAGCCCTCACACCCTCCCACTTCCATCCTAACCGGTGCACTTGCAGGCCGCGCGGATGGGCCATGCCAGAGGAGGAGGAAATGCCGAGCACTGGCTTCGGGGAGTCCCCAGAGCCTACGCCGTCCGTGTGGTCGCAGCACCTGGACATGGAGCTTGGCCTGCTGCCACCCTTGCAGTCTCCTCCGCCCCAACAGCAGACGTGCAGGTGTTGCTGTCGCCACAAACGGCGATGCAGAGGCAGCAGCCGCCTGTGGTGTGGCCTATGACGACCCTTTCACCAGCGCCAACCCTCCAGTCAAGCAGCGCGGAACCCTCCTTGATGTCTCCCCTCTACATGCTTCACATGTCGCCGCCGGCCTGGTGCACCGGCATGGACGAGATTCCTGTTGGCAGCGAGTTGGGCCCGCTTTGTGCTCAAGTACGTACTCGGCAGCATCGACGAGATTCCGATTGGCAGCCAGTTGGGCCAGCTTTGTGCTTAAGTACGTACTTGGCAGATGTAGTCAGGTGGGCAGATGACGTTAGGAAGTCTGCAGGAACAGTGTGAACCACATCAGTATCCGCCGCGGTGGCTCGGTTGCTAGGGCGCTCGGCTACTGAGCCCCATTTCCTGGGATGAAACCCCGCCACGGCAGCTGCGTTTCGATGGAGGCAATACGCAAAGGCGCCCGTGTGGTCTAAATTATTCCGGAGCCCTCCACTACGGCACTTCTCCCTTCCTTTCCTCTTTCACTCCCTCCTTCATCCCTTCCCTTACGGCATGTTTCAGGTGTCAAATGATAAATGAGACAGATACTGCGCCATTTTTCTTTCCCCCAAAACCAATTATTATTTTCGTGGAGTCGAAGCCTAATGACCTCTCGAGGGTCATTTAAACATCCCGCAATATCAACACATAACAACAGTGATTATGTCACAACACAGTTCCTCATTGGTCTTCATGGACGTGGCGTCATTCCACTACCTGTACGCAGTGCTTGCGAAGAGATAAGAATTGCTGCTGGCTCAGCTCCGGTCAAACCTGGTATGTGCGCGATAGCTGACCCGAAGAATACGCAGCTTCGCTCACGGCTTGTCGCTGTCATTTTTCCGCTTCTTGACGGCGTCGTTTGGAGAGCCGTCCCTCTCGTTGTTCGGCGTCTCGGCCGCGCGCTTGGCATTCACGGCTTTTTGGGCTCGTTGTTGACTCGCCTTATACCACGCCACAACTTCGGGATCCGTCGACGTGGCTTCCCGCAGTCGCCGCTGCGGGATGTCGGTCGCAGTACCGTATTTTCCGGTGTATAAGACGCACCCTTGTATAAGACGCACTCGCCATATATGAAGGCTCTCATTGAAAAAAGTTGGTATATAAGACGCACCCGTGTGTAAGACGCACCCCAATTTACCCACTTAGGCTAGTCAGGGTTAATTAAACACGCTTGATCGACCATCGCGAAATGAACCATGGGTGGACTCATCTGATCGCATAAAAGCTCCGTAGAGCTAAATAAAGTTATCCTACCCACCTACCTACCTATCTGTGAGAAGTTCTTGGTTTATGGTTTATGGGGTTTAACGTCCCAAAGCGACTCAGGCTATGAGAGACGCCGTAGTGAAAAGCCCCGGAAATTTCGACCACCTGAGGTTCTTTAACGGGCACTGACATCGCACAATACACGGGCCTCAAGAATTTCTCCTTCAAAGAAATTCTAGCCGCCGCGGCCGGGATTGAACCCGCGTCGTTTGGGTCAGCAGTCGAGCACCATAACCACTGAGCCACCGCGGCGGCCTGTGAGAAGTTCTTAAGCAACGCTAAGTGATCGCAAAAGGCAACACTCACGCCATACCCGCCCACGTTTTAGCAAAAAAGAAAGAAAAATACGACGAAAGAACTCTCCCATATGTCCATAACAACATTTTATTTTTACTTAAAACCATCGAAGTCTTCATCTTCGGATGCGCTCTCAAAAAGCTCGCCCATTTCTGGAGGCAACGCGGCTGAAGCATTCTCTTCATACTCAGAACCGCTGGTCTGATTGTCGTCGTGCTCGGTTGGCGATGAAGCTAGCAGGCCAGCCTTCCGGAACCCTGCAGTTATGGTTGCCACTCTAACAGCACTCCAGGCCTCATGGACCCACTTCGCAACTTCGCTGTAAGAAGCGCGCCTCATGCGTCCAGTTGCGGTGTAGCTGTGCTCGCCTTCCGTCATCCACGCCTCCCAAATACGTCGCAAAACAGCTTTAAAGCTGCGGTTGACGGAAATATCCAAAGGCTGTAGAACCTTCGTCAAACCACCGGGTATTATTGTAGGGGTACAGTTCTTCGCCTTGATTTGCCTCAGTGTCAAGTCAGTAATGTGCGCCCGCATGCTATCCATAACCAGAAGGCCTTTCCGGGAGTGAAAAAATCCATCCGGGCGCTTCGAAAAGCACTTTTCGAGCCAAACTCCCATCATTTGCTCATCCATCCAGCCGTTCTGGTTAGTTGTGACAATAACACCAGGCGGAAAGCTTTCTTTTGGCATCGTTTTCCTTTTAAAAATTATCATCGGCGGCAGCTTTGTTCCGTCAGCACAGCACGCAAGTACGACAGTGAAGTGAGACTTTTCGTGCCCAGTTGTTCGTACTGTGACAGTCTTATCACCTTTCTGAGCGACACTTTTTGACATAGGGATGTCAAATGTTAGAGGCACTTCGTCCATGTTTACGATGTGGCTGTCGATGATGTTATTCTTTTCGACTTCCTTCTTCACAAATTCATGGAACTTCTCCACTTTCTCTCCGAAATCGTCTGGTAGTTGTTGAGACATTGTCGTTCGCGCTCTTATTGACAAGGCTTTGCGCTGCATAAATCTATAGCACCATGACGGCCCAGCAACAAAATCAGCGGCACCGATTTCACTCGCCAAAGTGCGTGCTTTCAAGCGCAACTGCACGGTTGACAGAGCCCTACCTTGAACCCGTTGTTCAAGAGCCCACTTGAGGAGTCGGTCTTCAAGTTCAGGCCACCGCGCCTTCTTCCCGCGGTCAGCCTTCTTTCCGCTCTTCATCGCCTGCAGTTTGGCGGACGACTGTCGCCACGTGCGAATCATCTTCTCGGTGACGTCGAAATGGCGGCCCGCAGCCCGATTTCTGTTTTCGGTAGCATACTCGACCGCAGATAATTTGAACTTTGCGGTGTAGCTCTTGCGCAACTTCGGTGGCATACTGTAGTAAGACCGAGCACGACAGGTGTAGGTAGTGGAAAACACACGCCGAAGTCACCAACACAGACGTAATACGTACACGGTTGCGAAGTTGCAAAGAATGACTAAAAAAGAACGCCGGCTTGGCTTGTCTTGACAATGTCGAGAAGCGCGACTGTCGCCATCTTTGGGAATTTCACATTACTTTTGCTTGCGCCTCCGAAACGACCGCGTGTTTGCGATTCTGGAAGTCGTCATCCCCGCCGTTTCATGATAAATTTCACCTAAAAAAAGTTGCGCACGGCGGTCCCCGTATTGAAGTATTAACCGTGCTACTACCGCATCATTGGTAGTGATATTTTTTCGGTGAAAAAAGCTTGAGCATGAACCTGAGTAATTTCTGAACCCGCAAAAAAAAAACCGAAAAATTCGCATATAAGACGCACCCTTGTATAGGACGCACCAGCAAGATTTTTGGAAAAAAAACCGCGTCTTATACACCGGAAAATACGGTATACACGCCGACTTTCCGCTTCTTCGCCCATTGTTCATCTGAAGAACGAGTGTTTCGCATCCTATGCTTATGAAGGGGCCGAGCAATGACGCGCATCTGTTGCGCAACTGCGCATGCGCGATGCAACGATGCGTAGTCGTTGGCGGCTGCTGCGGCGATGCCGCAACTCTGACGTCACGAGTGGCGTACCTGTTGCTCGGCGCATACACATTAACGGCTCCTGCTCGACCCTGTGCCTTGGCTTTACATGGCGTAGTCAAGCTTTTGTTTCAATATTGCTTCGAAAACTATTGCGCTGATAAGGAAAATGGTCAAGCCTGTACTCGAAGCGCTGCCCTTTGGTCGTGAGCCGGGCGCGCTACCCCTGGTCCAGTAAGAAAAATTCGTCCGAGTTGGTTCAAGGGAGACCTTGTGTCCTGAGGTATATCACGAATTTAAAAAAGATCTAGAATAAAACAAGTAAGGCTACTGCTTCACCATTCATCATCATCATCATCATCAGCCCTACTACACCCACTGCAGGGCAAAGGCCTCTCCCATGTCTCTCCAATTAACCCTATCCTTTGCCAGCTGCATCCACCCTTTGCCTGCAAACTTCTTAATCTCGTCCGCCCACCTAACCTTCTGCCGCCCCCTGCTCCGCTTACTTTCTCTTGGAATCCACTCCGTTACCCTTAAGGACCAGCGGTTATCTTGCCTTCGCATTACATGCCCTGCCCAAGCCCATTTCTTTCTCTTAATTTCAACTAGGATGGCATTAACCCGTGTTTGTTCCCTCACCCACTCTGCCCGCTTCCGATCTCTTAACGTTACACCTATCATTTTTCTTTCCATGGCTCGCTGCGTTGTCCTTAACTTAAGCTGAATTCTTTTCGTTAGCCTCCACGTTTCTGCCCCGTAGGTGAGTACCGGTAAGATTATGCTGTTGTACACTTTCCTCTTGAGGGAAATTGGTTAACTGCCACTCATGATCTGCGAGAATTTGCCATATGCGCTCCACCTCATTCTTATCCTTCTAGTTATCTCCCTCTCATGATCCGGATCAGCTGTCACTACCTGCCCTAAGTAGACGTATTCCGTCACAATTTCTAGGCTCTCACTGCCAATTGTGAACTGGTGTTCCCTTGCTAGGCTGTTGAACATTACCTTGGTTTTCTGCATGTTAATTTTTAGACCCATCTATCTGCTCTGCCTGTATAACTCATTGATCATGATTTTTTTTTTTTTTTCAAATATTTATTCCAACATTGCACCATACAGATATAATGTCGAGGATGGCAGGCAAAAAGCCTCCTGGAGGCTTGACCGGTCCTGCATCCTGGTGTACACTTGGCAGAGCAGCGGTGGCAGTCAGCTCATCAGAACACAAGAAGTGAATAAAGAAAGCCCAAAACAAAACATAGAAACATTCACAAATATGTATGAAGGAGAGACAGAAGTATTAAAGAAATAATAAAGACAAAAATATATTACATTTTATGCAGTATAGGAACGCATGAACGCTTTAAGGGGGGATGAGGGTCTTGAAAACTTTTTTTTTTTATTTCTTAACATATCTTCCTGAAAATTGGCATGCAGATATATCTCTGAATGCTAATCCCAAATATATATTCAGATTTTATATATCTCATCTAGAAATGAAGATATGGCAAAATAATTTATGCCACTTAGGTCTTTTCTTACGGGCCATTATGGTGATTTCTTAATTAAAAAACTAGTTTTAAAGTAATGCTGTCATTCTTAAGGGCCCATTGCACATCCTAAAGCTAAAGAAATTTTTAAAAAGTCATCACATAGGTCATGAATGAATAACAAAGTAGGAAAAAAAAACAATGTGGGAGTAATTAGCTTACATCTGACCTAATTGCTAGTCTATTGGGTTTAATGAAAATTGGAAAGCTTTAGGATGTAGCTGAGGTGTTGCTGAAAAAAATGATACCTACTTCAATAAAATCAGTCGATGCAAACATTATGAAAAGTTCCGTAAGGCAAAGGCATTTGATCGAAAAAGCAAAGCTGAGAAAATTGCATTCAAAGTTTTGCTTACTCTGCCATTTTTGTTTACTGATCATATGGAAAAATTTAATGCTTTAGCATGCAGCCCAGTCATCGCTGAACACAATAACACCAAATTTACAGAAATCTGTTCATGTAAAGATTGTGAAAACCTCTGTATTGCATTGGCACTTGACAAAAAAACTCAGAAATTCACTTGCTATTTTCTTTGAATCTGCCACACATTCACAAAAGTCCTGGGCAGTAGTCCTGGGTGCTGTCAGGCTTGTGCTTCTTGGCCATCCTCTTCACCTTTTCAGCATTGGTGTGACCCTTATCAGACCTGCACAGCCTCTGTTTATCTTTTTCAAGGCTCCTACCAATGAGGCAGCTCCCAGGCCTGTAACCAAGCTGTGCTGCAACAGCTCTGCTGGTTGTTGCCATTCCTTGGTTGAAGCGAGAAACTGCTTCTTGCGAGGTTAAAAACAGGACAGTGAGGAGTGTCTAATGCGAATGTTCAAGCTTCAGCTTAGAGCGCACAACGTCTTGGCGCTCTGCCAAGTTCGCCGAGCCCCCCCGGAGCTCTCCTCAAAATATATATATAAAAAACAAATGATGTTATCAGCGGCGGCAGCGGCTTGGCGAGCTGCCAAGGTCCGCGCTGCGCGAAGCGTTGAGCACGCGAGCTCGGTTCAGCCGCGTCCGTCTGCACGAAGCGGCGTGCGCAAACGCCGAAGTCGATGTTAGGCTTAGGTCAGCGGCTCGGCCGCTTCCGACGACACGGAATTCGAAGCGGCTTGCAGCGTATCAAAAGACGATATTTTCCACGGGCTTAGTCCAGGCACATCCACCGGCACTGCAGAGACTTGCGGTAACACTGAAGTTGACGGCGATCGGCATTGTCCAGCCGCGTCCACCGGCGATGCTGGCGTCAACAGGGTTTGTTCAGCCGCGTCCACCGGCGAAGCTGTTGTTGGCGAGCTCGGTCCAGCCGCATCCACCGAGGGTACAGCAGCTTGCGGCATCACCGAAGCTGCACTTCTCGACGATGCAGGGCTCTACTTATTCCATGCGCGTCTCTTTTTGCCGACTGCTTTTCGCGTGCTTAATTTCAAGCCCGCGTCTCGGGCCATCGTGACACACGGAACAAAGACACAAGGCAGGAAAATACACGCAAAAGCACGAAATTCGAGGCTAAAAGAAGCGATTCAATAGCCAAAATATCTACAATAACGATAAGGAAAACGGCAGAACGAAAAATACTAGGAAACAAAGAGGAGCGCGAAAAATGACGGGCGTGCAGGCGAAAGCAGACGACGGGAAGGAGCCGTACAACGCGGCCGCGGTGGGCAAAGCATGCGTCACGGCCAATCAGAGGGCTGCGCCTCGAGGAGGCGCCCGTTTTACCCAGTCGGCGGCTGTCTCTCGACGCTTTCCCCCTTGCGAACGGGTGCTGATAGCTCCGCTGTGCGAGGGTCTACAGCTTGCCGAAAGGCGCCAAATTGGAGAGCGGGAAACCAGCTTTCAAACGAGACCAAGATGGCGCCGATCGGTTCGCGTCGCGCGGAGCTACGGCAGCTTGAAAATGGGGCAAACCTTCGAGCTTGGCGTTTAATTTCACCTCACCGACGTTTCTAAACTGCCGTTTTTTTCATACTTTGAGTTTGAATTCAGCTAAAATATTTTGTAGAGGCATAGTTGGGACATTATAGACTTCAAAATCGCAATTTTTGAAAATTGCCATTTCTGACCATTTTTCGCGATTTCAAGACCCGCGTCCCCCCTTAAAGTTTGACGGGTTCATGCTTAGAAAGTCGATACCCATTTCAATTAGGGAATTCAACAACCTTGGTAAATTATTCTCAAGCATCTGTTTGCTATAATTAGTTCACCTCCTGAGTGACTCAGCAAGGCAATGTCATCAGCAAATCGCAGATTATTTAGGTATTCTCCATTTATTCTTATTCCCAACTGTTCCCAATTCTGGCCTCGAAATACCTCCTGTAGACATGCGGTGAACAGCATTGGCGAGATCGTGTCTCCTTGCCGGACGCCCTTCCTTATTGGAATTTTATTGCTGACTTTATGGAGGACTATAGTAGCTGTGCAGTTGCTATATATATCTTCCGGTATTTTGACATAAGGCTCTTCTACCCCCTGATTACGCAATGCCTGTATGACTGCTGAGGTTTCCACTGAGTCGAATGCTTTCTCGAAATCAATGAATGCTATATATAGAGGTTGATTATATTCTGCGCATTTCTCTATCACCTGATTGATAGTGTGAATATGATCTATTGTGGAATATCCTTTACGAAAGCCTGCCTGGTCATTTGGTTGATTAAAGTCTAACGTTGCCCTCACTCTATTAGTGATTACCTTAGTAAATATTTTGTAGGCAACGGATAGTAAGCTGATCGGCCGGTAATTTTTCAAGTCCTTGGCGTCTCCTTTCTTATGAATTAAGATAATGTTTGCATTCTTCCAAGCTTCTGGTACCGTCGAGGTCATAAGGCATTGCGTATACAGGGTGGCTAGTTTTTCTAGCACGATGTCCCCTCCATCCTTCAACAGATCTGCTGTTACCTGATCCCCCCCAGCTGCTTTTCCCCTTTTCATTGCTTCTAAGGCTTTCTTTACTTCATCTTTCGTTACTGGCGGGATGACGCATTGCTGTGCACTGCTGTCTTTCTCATTAACGCTCTGATTACATTGGCTACTGTACAGGTCTGTGTAGAACTCTTCGGCTACGTTTACTATCTTATCCATATTGCTAATGACATTGCCCTGCTTGTCTCTTAATGCATGCATCTGGTTTTTACCTATGACTAGTTTCCTCTTCACTGTTTTTAGGCTACCTCCGTTCTTTATAGCATGCTCGATTTTCTCCATATTAAACTTCCTTATGTCGGCTACCTTGCGCTTATTTATTAAGGGCACAGGGTAAGCCCTATACTTCCCATGCATTTTAGGCCATGTTGAGGTACATGTTTCTCACTAACTAATAACAGTAGCCTAATAATACATATATCATTGTTTGCCAAATTTTGTGCTCTTTTTACTGAACTAGAATATTTGAAATGTGTTGAAAATTCGATTTTTAATAAAATTTTTTCCGGTAGTACACAAATCTGGCCTTTCTTTGCGCATTTCAAAATTCATAACAGAATAACTGCTCAGTGAAATTGCTTAATTCTAGTTCAGTAGTTGGCAACACTTATGTAGATAATTGCAAAAAAAAATCAGCCGTCTGTCTTGAAAGGCATTGGAAATAATGGTACCTTTGTAAGAAAAAACACTGTTTTGAGATAATAGAGCGTAAAGAGAAAAAAGATGTGAAAAACCATTTTTTATTCGCAGAAACGCCTCCATAGTAATTGGTTTAATAGCCCCCTGCTTCGTAGTCACTGTCGCCGTCATTTTTTCGCTTTTCGGCTTGTCGTTTTGACTGTCGGGCCTCTTTTGTAAGCTGTCGTGTTGCTCGGTCCGCAAAGTACATGCGCTTATGGTCAGCTTCCCTCAACCACTTGATGGTGTTGCTCCCTGGGTTCAATCCACACGCCTTCAAAACGTTGGCCCGTGCGATGCTACCATCATTAAATGAAAGAACAGCATCCAGTGTTGCCATCCGTAGGGTCCGAAGCCTAACAAACACATTCTTTGGCGCGCGTTCCCAAACAACATGGTTGAACGACTCATTTGCATTTTGAGTTCGCCCATGCAGGTGCTTCTCTAGGAGCTCAGCCTTCGATAGCTCCCTATAAATGGGTTTGATAGCCTCCAAGACAGATGCAGGCAAACTCTCCTTGTGGAAAAATGGCTTGCCCTCTGACTGACTTCTGTTGAAGGCACACCACGTATCAGGTCTCTTTGGGCAAAGTCCATGGCATGGGTCATCGTCTGTGGCCGATAAGTGGAAGAAGGTTGCCCAAACGGCCTTTCGCATTTCATCCAGGTTTCCTACATTTCTTCTGATGGCCAAACCATAGTACGTCTGGAGCTTGTCTATTACTGCATCAGTCAGTCGGCCTCGGCCCGAGAGGCTCTTTCCATCAGAGAGTTTTCCTGCTTTGTTTCCTTTTTTTAGCCTTCGTAACCTTGTGCCCATCCTTTTTTGCACGTGCCCTATGCACTCAACCTTGGATATTTCAACGGAATCACCATATGGCATTTGTGCCTTCACAGCCATAAAAGCCTTGCTGTCACCATCCCCAAGGTATTTGACGTATCGAACGCCGTGAAGCTCCTCACTCCTGCCGAAAATTTTCAGTGCTCCTGCGACTTCCATTCCACCGCTGGTGCCTTGGTAGTTGCTTTGGCACACCTCTCTATGAAGGGGGTCACTGTTTGTACCCTTGATGCTGCACTTTGGACAATGTTTAGACAAAACCTCCACATCCAGCACTTTCCCAGAGTCTACACTGGTCGCAGAGACTATGCCGTTATTGGAAGTATGGCCTCGCTTCTGCCAGCTTCCATCAAGAGCAACTGCGATGTCTTTATCCCCCTCATTCAGCTGCACAGCTTCGTCAGCTGCCCTTTTCATCGACTCCTGAGCAGCAGCTTCGATGTGACCTAGAAGCTCTTGATTGTATTTCGCAAACTTTGTCGGCGGCTTAGGAAGGTTTAGCATAGCACAGAGTATATTTCCTGCAGCCATTCCCTTACCAATGGACCTCAAGGCATACACTAACCTGAGGTTGGCTTCATAGAGGCCAGAAGTAGTTTTCTTCGACGTCTCAAATCGTTGTGCGGCACTACACACTTCACAGTTCAAACTGTAAACGCTTGCAACACCTACCCGTTTTGTCACAATTTCGATGAGCTCAACACTTCCACCGCACTCTCTGCACACACAAATCTGTGTAATTGCGGCACAAATGCCATCCATGTCCATTAAGGCATATTGGCTGCTGCTCTGTAGCACATCCTCTTCCTGGAAGCACAGAGAAAATCTTGAAAGCTTCGATGTCGAGGAGCTGGCGCGTTCGGCGTTCGGGATCTCATTCGGTCGTGGACATCCTTTTGCTTTTTCACGATGAGCGTAGCGGTTGCCGTGACATTCACGCCTGACGAAGGCCTTCTTTGCCCTGGGCATCTCAACTTATCAGCAGCAACCAACACCGGCACAATTTACAATACTGATCGAAAGGGATAGCACTCGGACGCAGCTGCATGAAGGTTGCAGAAACATGGAAAAAACGTGCAAAGCGTCTCAGGATTGTCTTGGCTAAAAAAGAGGAGCTGTACAATAGTTGTCAGACAATTTTTTATATGTAGCTGATTTTAGACAAGTTTTGAAATCAGGTGGTGGACTTTTTGGTTGAAAAAATTGACGTTAATCCTGAAAGGGGGCGTGGCCGCTCACTACTTGGTTTCGGAAAAAGCGTTTTTCAGCCATAAATATGGCTTTCTGAGGAAAGTGCGATCATGGAACATGTGTAGAAAGAATTGAACTTCTAAAATTCCAAAAGAAAAAAAAACGATTTTTTTCTAATTTTACCTTACCCTGTGCCCTTAACTTTGATAGCTCTGTTAGTTCTATTCTATCGGTATTCTATCGGTATTCTATCGGCTTCACCATTGCTAAGCCCAAAATATTGCGCGAAAGCAGTTTCCTGAATGTGGACACCACCGCCACGCACCTCAAAGCACAATAGTGGTATCCACTGACCCAGGGAGCCAGTTACACATGCTACTCAAGAGGGTTCACACACGTAGACTAAGGAGACACATCCAGAGAATAAAAAGAAATCAAATAAGGACCAGTGACAGTATTTTCGAAGTGATGTGCAAAAAGTACCCCAGGACCCGTATGGCAGAGCTGTGTCCCCAAATTTATTTTGTAGGGGGCTTAGATTGGCTATTGATAATCGTTGCGCTCTGGTTATTATACAAATATCTCCACTACCTAGTAGCAAGAGATCAAAGCACGTGGTCTTATGCTGCTCTTGCAGAAGACTTCCACCTAATTGAGTTATTGCGTACCCTTCAAGAGAGCAATGTCGAGCATGACGGCAGGCCTTTCTTGTGGATAACGAGTCCCCTGCTCCGCTCACACTGTGCGGTATCCTTTCTCTCTTCAGAATACACAGAGCCGTTTGAAACGCGTGGTGATTAGGATTGGTTTTTTGTGGACTTGACTGTCGTCTCCTTGGCTGTCGTAGTTTCCGCAGAGTCCACAGACGTCACCTAACGCAAAAAACTACTACGCACGGACAGCCTCCGCCTCCTAACATCCACCCAGAAAGCTACGCAGTTGTTATACAGGATGGTTTGCCTAAGCCGTTACACAATTTTTTTTCAATATGCTTTTTGAGTCAGAGTCCTTATCTCACCTTAGCAACGCCAGCGTTGTAGTACACTAGAATACAACGGAGACGTGCTAAATATTGGCCTCGTTAACTAATACTGTCACGTAGGCTATTTCCGTAGGATAACAGCCTTGCAGGTAGATCAAGGACTAAGCCCGAAGAATTAGGCGCCGCAGCGGTCAGCAAAAGCGGCCGAGGAGAGAGCACGAGCCGCGCACTTCTTGTATACCTCAGTAAACATTGCAAATGCCCACGCGGGTATTTGCCGGGTTCCCCTTCTAAATTTCTACCTTCACAGATCTGACCTGGCGGCTTCCCCATTGTGCCCTTTTTGTGCCGAACCTGAGACAATAGATCACTTCCTGCTGTTCTGCCGCCGCTTCTCTCATTTGAGGAAGCGTCTTTTGCAAACTCCATTTCATCAACTGGGCTTGCCTGTGTCTTCCGGAGTTGTTCTTTCTATTGGCGCTTCTTTGCTTGGCTGAAGAGATAGGAGTGTGCACTCTGCTCTGCAAAATTTTCTTCAAGAAACGCAGCGACTCCCATTCTAATTTCTTTTTCCCTCAGTCAGTACGACATTGAAACATTACAGGCATTGTATACTATTATGTACATTTAGCCATTGTCCCATCCTCGATCTCCAAGTTAACAGGACCCCTGTCCTTCCGTCTTCCCATCTATCAGAATACATACTATTACCACTCCTTTTCCCGTCAAAACTTTCCTGTATCCAGCAATTAACTACCTGTGTTTTGGCCATTCCCCTGTAGTGGGCATGTGCCTGCAACATCTGAGGCCTTCCTTCCTTCCCTCCCACTCGGGGGGATTGGCCAAGGTGTAGTGGCATAAACAAAGAAATTTCGTTAGATTACGACAAAATTATTTTACCATCAAGAGTGAATTTTGAAAAATTTATCAATAATAACGACAGAAGAATATTTAATGTTAAATAACAGACAGAATTCTGGTGAATACAGAAGAGCTCGAAGAATATTAATAGAATGTCCAAAATCCTCGTTGTTCCCTTCAGCGCTGGAGGTAATATTGAATATTTACTTGCTTAAGACTTGCAGTTCGGCTTGATAATTATTGCGAGGTATGTAGCCCACCGTAAGTAATATGATTATCACTTTCTAGAATTTCGAAACCGCTGTTACTCTTGGCGCTGCCTCCCCAACAAATGTCGTCACATTGCGCGAAATACATGCGCTTTCGAGAAGCTTGCAGACAAAACAGCCTGTCTAGTGCAAGAGTTCGAAAGAGGCAAAATTTCCTAGGCCACAGTGGCGAGGGTAGCCATTTTTTCATTATTTTTAAAACTGATATGGATATTATGGTGGACTACATGCCTTTGAATGATTAATGAGTTTAACAGCAACAGTGACTATGTTAACTATTCTATACTAGTTAACCATTCGGCTAGTTAGCACGCCTTAGCTGTATTCTGACGTACTGCACCACTGACAATGTTACGCCAACAAAGTCATCCTAACTCAAAAAGCCTATTTTTAAAAACTGTGTAGAATTTTAGGTGAAAATGTGCACAACAAAAGTACGCAGTAGACGTACGTGCAGTTACAACAGTATTGCATCCGTACACGAGAAAGTTGCCATGTGGACTAATTGATATACTCTATTGGTCCGCGTAGCATCGAAGTCTACACCGCTGTTTATAAAATTGGGAACTTTGCGCTGTAGCGGAGAAGTTTTGTAAATACGCCGCCAGTGGACACTGACTGTCAATTTTTCCAAGATTTAGTGTACAGGCTCCTATATTTGTGCGTTTGTTTTCCCTGCGCCACTCACAACTGTATTGGCTAAGCACGATCGCCTGATTGAAAAGCATCCATGTGCAGTCCATTCGTGCAGCTAGTGTTCTGGTGCTTTGAGGCATTTTATGTTGACCGAGTGCTCATGTTCAGTGAAAAGAATTTTTTCTTGTCAATAACGCGCAATTCCATCACAAGTGTTCGCTATTTCTTGAAAAAAAATTGTGAATTGTGGCGTTTGCAACAGATGACGCCACTCATCCACTTGGCGAGTATTTTGTGCCTTATCTTTGCTCGCCGCGACTAACGCACAACACGCCGGTGGAACCGACCAGCGGGGGCTACAGCCATCCTTCGCCACACCAGAAGCCGCAGCTGGCTCTTGCACAGGAACCGCATACGCGACCAGAACTCTCTTTTTCTCGTCAGGAAATGCATCCAGAGCAAGAGGCAGTGATGCCTCAGGAGCAGTTCTTCCGCGACTGGGACCATCAAATTCGCAAGAGGGAACCCTGCCGCATCCGGAGCTGCCTCGGCCCCCGCAGTTCCCGTGGCCACAGAAAGGGCCCCCACTGCCAGGAGGACCCATTTCGCTCCCACGACAAGAAAAGACCGGGCCATGGGGTACGGGACCTGGATTCCGGCCGCGATCTGGGCGGCTACAATTGCCGGGGTGGCCATACGTAGGGGAGCTTGTGTTTGCAGCGATCGCCAACCCGAGGAGGGTCCTCATGATGGACAACGGGACGTGGTACATCCTGGTGTATCCGGCGTTCCCCGAGAACGACGAATGCTTAGCCTGAGCCGTATGGCATTGGGAGGAAGGAACTCCCGCGGATGGCGTTGCACTATAACCAAGCCTGCGGCACCTGCAGATAGCAGCCAGCACCTGGGCGACGCTCTGGCGCCTTCCCTACTCGGGTTCTGACAGGATGACTTTCACGGCGTAACTGCGACCAGGGCAGTCATCTTAAGAGTTGGCATTTGTTATTAGAGAGATTTAGCATAGTGGTGACTTATTAGGGTAGACGTATACTGGCTTACCGGACACGTCCTGCTCACCAGCATTGGCACGGTTTAGCGAGGCAGGGCCACTGCGTGTGCGCAGGCTGTGTCCTGTAAACTGGTATACACCTGCGCTGCTAGTAAGTCCCCGCCAAGCTAAATCTCTCTATTAGCTTTCTCCACCACGCAAAAGAGAATGCGGGTTTCTTTTTAAATTTTTCTTTCTTTCGGAGCACGGGTGGAGACCAGTATCGTGTCTTTGTAGTACAAGGTAGAGCGGCGGTTAAAAGAAGTGGTTTTTCATGTTACGTGTTTTTAAGATGTTCCTTAACACTTGGTCTCATAGTCAGGGTACAAATCTTGCGGTCACTCCGTGAGTGTTCGCGAAATTCAGGTGAACTATAACGTTTTAGACCCTGATCCCTCGGCGATTTGATGCGCCGTTCAGGAAACTGTGGAGTCGTTTGCGGCATTTTTTTTTTCTTTTGCCTCTCGGAGCGAAGATAGATTTCGATTGTTGCGTCCCATCGCTGCTAGACAATGGCAGCTTTTACATGTCTTAATATTTCCTAGTATTGTTGTTGATGCTGCTGCGTGTTTAATTTTTCTTGCCAAGCATGAGGTGAATCATTTCTCTATCTGACCCTTAATGTCGTGTGCCTTATAATTCACTCTGCAGGCAGCACCCGGGTGATATATGGCACCTTTCTGAAGGTAGAGCTGGGAGTGATCCACTCCGACCGCTAGCTAGGTGCGAGTTCATAAGTGGTCATCGTTTGCAGTCGGGTGCTGAAATCTGCAATTTTTTAATTCTGGGCTTGCTCTATAATTTGGTTCTATATTGGGTTGTAGATTCATGACCCCAGCTGATTTTTTTTCAGTTTTCATGTTGGATGTTAATATAGTTAGCTACCATCTTTAGTGCACCAGGTGTTTCAGGGAAGGTGATAACTATTTTTTTAAATAAGGTTCTTGAGGTAACGAGAAGCAATTTGTGGCATAGTAATATGAGTGTTAGCGGAGGTCAAAAAACAGGCGAATCATCTTAACTAGCTAAGTGATCAACTGAATTAGAATACTTAACTTTTTAAATATTACCAATAGGCACCTGATTCCAATTAGATATATGTAGCCGGCCATTAGTAATAGCCATATAAGTCTTCAGAATTTCTAAAACGCCATTACTCTCGCCGCTGTGGCACAACAAAATTTGGGTATTTTAACTAGTTGCGACCACTGAAGGGGTTGCTTTGCCTGCATACTTTCCGAAAGTGCACATATTTTAGCACGATGTAGCCAAATTTTTTTTTTCATTTTCTGCATTTTTTATTGTACAGTTATTTGTGTGTAGCTATGTGTCTGTTATGCTTGGTTCGTATCTGGTAAGCAAGGCGGACGAAGCTCGTTTTCTGAATAAAGTTTTAGAAGCAAAGAAAAGTCTGGTTTCGATTTGTGGGCGACACATTGTGCACGCACTCCGGGTGGTCTCAGCCGTTGTGCGACTTGAAAGGTTACCGTGTGACCTGTTCTTAACTTTTTGAACTGATAATTGCATTACGACCTTCAGACCTCTCCCTCTCTGCTACGAGGAGTCGCCTATATTGGTGCAGAAATGGATTTTACGCGACTCACGACAGATGTTTCACCCATTTCTACGTATGCACCGCGCAGTTCACTTGGATAACAAACAATTAAGGTTATTTCTCATGTGTAGCAGTAGAGGCTACACTTGAGTTGAAAAGTGGCCATTGTATGGACCTCCTTCACCCCGTGACGTCACGAAGATGCGGTGGTGCTGATGTTAGCAGCGACTTTCGCATGGTAGGCAAAACAGGTTCCGCTTGCCCGTGCCTACCGTAGCTGCCGCAGCTACCGGCGGCTGCTTCAAGCCTGTGCACTGCAGAAGCAGCATCTATTGACCAGCTGCGTCACTGCTGGATCAGCGTAGTAGCATAAAAAATATTAAATTAGCCTCGATAGGTTTCTCGCGCATAAATGCCGCATTCGGAAACTGGCTAACAGGCATTGGGCCATGGTAGTAAAGCGCGAAGTCTGGGAGTCGATAGGCACTGCCACTCAATACACTTAATAGCATGCAAGTTACTGCGTTCATTAACCTGAACTTCAGTATAGTATGCTGATAATTGCTCAAGGAAAAAAAAGACATATGCAGCTGCACACGTACTTATCACCTTGAGCCGGAGTGCACGGTGCGCCGACTAGGTTCACTCGCCCCCAAGGAATGCGTTTTTTTTTTGTTAATAGCACACCATGTTTTAATGGCGCGTTTTATGACATTTAATATTCACTTGAAACTGTTTCTTGATATGACGACGTAATTATTTCATTCGAGTAGAAAGAAGTCTGGTAAGTTGTGTCAATCTTGCGCGGTCGCGTTGGTGTGCTTAGAATAGCGTACCTTAAGAGTGCTAAACGCCATATGCTTTTTCACTGCATCATGCATGTGTCATGTTTCATGAGGTAGTACATGATCGCGAAGCTTGTTTGGAAAGAAGCAGCCGCAGGCGTGCTACTAACAGACACGTGGCGAGATTGAGAGGGGACGCGGCAATGAAAAGTGTTTTCGTTATTCATGCATGCGATATGTAACTAAACTTGGTGCAAATGTGAAATTCCTACGCTAGTTTCAGTAATTATTTTTATTTATAGCTATACCTAGTGCAGTTCTGGGTAATTATAATTAACACCGTCAAGTCCCCCCAAGGTCTCAAATAATTGAGTAGAGAGTGCGCAGTTTTTTTATGCCAGCATGTACATAAAGCCCTGTTCTGTACGATGACGCTATTAGTTCTTTTTCTATATGATCAGTACTTATGCATGCATAGTTACATGAAAACGTTTCTTACAAGAAATAACTAACACAGTACTTACTGCACGTGTAGGGAAAAAAAATCGAGAGATTTATTACGCTCCTCAACGTCTCAGGAATAGTTTGCGACAAATGGAATCATTTGATTTTCATGCGAATTACGAAGGTGAGTGATCCAGTCGCAGAAAATGTGAGAGGTCACAAAACGAACCTTAAAGTTTATTCCCTCGTTTATGGCATCTTCGCTTTCGCTTTGGTCAAAGAAATGCGGCACTGAAATCAAAGAAGTTACCTCACAATTTTTGACGACCACACTTCTAAAAAGCGTAATTTATAAATTTGTACTCAATATTTTGCTATAATTTTTCGTCACGAAACTAGACTTCAGGGCTAGGAAAGAAAATAATTCTAGAAATCAAAAATTTTCACCAAATCGACCAGCTTAACAAGAGGACAAGTCGGCCTGGCTGGTGCGTGGTCATGCGGTTGAAAACAGCGCTAAGCGAGACAGGAGATCAGGGACACGACGCTGTCCCCACTTTTCGCACAGCGCGACACGTACGTATGTCAGCAGACGATGAGCGCATGTCTGCTCCGACGAAACAAGGCCAGCGCTTCCCCTCACTATTGTCCTTGTGCAGAGTGCAAAACTAGTGCAGTGACACTATGCAGAGTGTCAAAACTTGTTTTATTCAATGCCTAGCACATAAATAAACGGCAGGAACGCTTTCTACATGTTTACTACTAACCATATATACAATACAGTGGCAAACTATTTCTCTTTATAGGCCACACGTGGCCAACGCGAGCTCGTGTACTTCAACAAATTACAAGTTGGAAGCATCGACCATTGCTATGATTCGCAGAAACTGGAAACGCGCCTACAAGCCTTGAAAACCCGCGCTCAACACCTATCCGCGACGCCACTCCCCGACCTTTTGCCTACCACGAGCTCGCTAGCGACTGCAGCGCCACCTCGTTTGTTTACAAACATGCAGGAGGTCTATACATGCATGACTTGACATAACGTGCGCCATAATGGTGATTCAGGCATAGCTTTGCCATTCAGGCCTGAAGCAGCCCTTCTTGCAGTGCTCCTGGTTCCCAAAATGGCGGCTGCTGTGATGTCTATGCAAGCTATATTGCCCTGTATACATGGCTGTTTCTTGCAAGTCATCCGTAGGACCGTAGGCAGTGCGGCTAGATTACACTTGCAGCATTGAAGAGAGAAGGGAGTAAGAACAGAGAGAGAGAGAGCTATAAGGGTAGGTACAGCGTTTCTCAGAAGTCTACAAGCAATCGTGTCTATTCCTGAGCCATGTAGTGTGGTTCGTTTTTGCGTAGCCAACGTTCGCGCCTCAAATTTGAGCGGGACTCGAGCGCCCTCGCGACTCTGGCAATTATGAGGACTACGGTGGTGCAAAGGCGTACAAAGGCTTAACTTCAATGATTGATTGATAGCATTTTTTATTTTAGCAATAGAAATTGCCGGAGCCTTGGGTGGTCCGCCTATTCCGGCAGCCCATTGGCCTGCGCCGCAGCGTGGGCCCTGCGAACCAGTCCTGTTTGCTGGTCGGTGGTCCTCGCTGTGCAGAATGGACTCCCACTGCTCCAAATTGCGATTCGGAAGTGTGTAGCAGGATTGAGTTGGAATGCCCACACCGTGTGGAAACCTGTCGCTATTTCTATTTCTCCACAGTGTGTGCACTCTGGTTTGTAGAGTGAGGACTACCATTGATGGAATTACGAGAGTGTCTATTTGTAGTCGGCGAAAGGTGTGTTATTCTTCCTTGTCTAGAGTTTTATGAGGTGTGGGGTATGTTTGTCTGGCCTGTCTGCAGGCCTCTAGGTGTTCGGCGAAGCCGATTATGGGCTGCGTAATGTGTTCCTCTGGCTCTTCGACTAAGGGGGAATCCAAGTACAAGAACTGGGTCTTGCCGGTGGGCAGCATCATTCCCTCCCATGTGGTCCGTGTGGCCTGCAAACCATATGATTGATGCTTGATTACGAGGATGTTTGGCTAAGAGTTGGAGAACTGGGGCTTTATTACGGAACTTTCAAATAGCAAAGCTTTCAAAAACTTGTCAAGAACAGGTCAGTTAGTTTCACTCCTCTTATTCGGACGTGTGTGGCCATATTGCTTTTTTTGCGTCATGGGTGGCTGCAGATTACGTCACGTATGGGGCAGAAGTGGTGACGTTGCACACGTAATTATGCAAGTGCAAATTGAGAGTTTTTTGTGATAGCCCCGAGGCGGTCAATTTGACCGTTGTGTTTGTGACAGAAAATGGCGGCGGTGTACGCGGCGATACGAGTGAGGCGGCTGCGCCGGCGCGAGCAACGGCGAAGGAGATCGCACGAAGACGCGTTTGACTTGCCGGACAAGCTGTTTCGACGCCTTTTTTGACTGGAAGCAGACTGTGGAGTGGCTGTGCGTTGAGGTCACCGCGATGAACTGGGAGGCGTGCTTGCGAGCGCAGGTGCTATGTGCTCTGCGGTTATTTGCCACGGGCGGATTTCAAACCGCCGTTGGTAACGAGGCGCACGTCGGCATCGCACAACCGATGGTAAGCAAATGCGTGCGGCAGGTGTTGGAGGAAATCTGCAAAGTACACGCAGATAAGGCGGACTCCAGCGGTCACCTCTGTGCCACAGCTACATATAAGTAAAACACGCTTATGCTGTCAAAGCACTTTATTTTTCAAAGCAAACTGCACTTCGTGGTCGTCTTCTGTTTCCCAGGGGAAAAGAATGAAATAACCACACATCACATACTGCAGCACCACACCTTTTGGCATTTTTGTCATCGATCGAAAGAGCCGAACAACACCGACTTCAACAAGTTTTCTTCTTCGATTTCGTTCCGTGCGGTCCTTGCTGGTTCACTCCGCAAGCACGTATCCTTCACTACATTCGTTCAAATTTTTCTGCGCACTTAAGTCATCCGCACAATAGCTTGATATCAGACGCCGCCTAAAAAAACAATAACACGGCGTGGAATCGGCTGCTTTCGTGCAAAAATGGAGGGGCAAAAAAAACTCCGAGAGTGCAAAGCGGCTGGACGATGGATGGATGGATACGGCTGAACCCTTTACATCGGGCGGTGGCTCAAGCCACCTAGCCATGTCTTGTGAAATTTTACTCCTGTCTTGCTTTTAGCCACCAACCAGATAACCTTCGCTCGGTTACTTCTAACCTCTTAAAATCCACTTTTCCTTCACTATCCCTAAACCCCAATGCCTTGGGTAAGTCAGCCCCGCTGCTTTGCACTGTAGGGTGAAGCCCTTTACAGAAAAGTATCAAGTGTTCAGCCGTTTCCTCCTCCTCTCCGCACGCAATGCACAAAGTGTCTATCTCCTGGTACCTGACTCTATACATCTTAGTCCGCAAAACTCGTCCTGGCCTCAAATAACAAAGAGCATCCCCTAGAATTATCATAGATATTTTCTTTGACAATTTCCTGTTTAAAGTTCTGGTATGTTCCCAGTGCCGATTTCGTCAGCATCCCTGTTTTCCACAAAGCTCTCTCTGTTTCTTTAACTTTTTGCTTAACCGATAATTGCTGATTTGCCCCCTTACTGCTGTCCAGATATTTGCTTGTCAATTTTCTAGTTCGCTTTCTCCATTTCGTGTCAACATTCTTTATATACAGGTATCTGAAAACTTTCCTAGCCCACTGCTTTTCCTCCATCTTTCTCAATCGTCCCTGAAATGCTATCTTACTGCTAGCCTCTCTGCTGTCGAAAGACGCCCATCCCATATCACCCTGTACCCCCTGATTTGGTGTATTGCCATGTGCTCCCAAAGCTAACCTCCCTAATCCCCGTTGCTTAATTTCCAGCCTTGCTTGAACATCTGGCCTCATACACAGGACCGCATTACCGAAGGTCAGGCTAGGGATCATCACCCCTTTCCAGATCCCTCTTACCACCTTATACCTATTGTAATTCCACAGTGCCCTAATTTTCATGACAGCTGCATTCCTACTAGCTTTATTCATTACATATTTTTCATGCTCTGTCAGATACTCAGCACTGTTATTTATCCACACCCCAAAATACTTGTACTCATTCACTACTTTTAGCACGAACTCCTGTATTCTATGCTCGCCGCCCTCTTCATTAAATATCATGACTGCAGATTTTTCCTTACTATACTTGAAGCCTAATCTATCTCCCTCTGTACTGCATATGTCTAACAACTTGAGGTCTTCCTTGTTGTCAGCCATTATCACTATATAATAATAATTGGTTTTGGGGGGAAAGGGAATGGCGCAGTATCTGTCTCATATATCGTTGGACACCTGAACCGCGCCGTAAGGGAAGGGTAAAGGAAAGAGTGAAAGAAGAAAGGAAGAGAGAGGTGCCGTAGTGGAGGGCTCCGGAATAATTTCGACCACCTGGGGATCTTTAACGTGCACTGACATCGCACAGCACACGGACGCCTTAGCGTTTTTCCTCCATAAAAACGCAGCCGCCGCGGTCGGGTTCGAACCCGGGAACTCCGGATCAGTAGTCGAGCGCCCTAACCACTGAGCCACCGCGGCGTTTTACCACCGTCAGCGCTTTCCCGCGGCAGCAAAAGTTACTCAGTGCAAATTTAGTTACAAAACCTTAAACACTTTTTTTGTTAATATTTTTCAACTTTAAACACTGTTTTGGCAAAATAAAATATTAGTTATTTTTGTCACTGTATATTTCTTAATACTTTTTTGCAAAAGTTTAGCAGACGGTCCCTCACCATGCAAATAAATCGTGGAGGGAAATAATTGCTTTCGGGGCGCCGCCCTGCTGTAATTGGCTGATTCCTCGTTGCGTCAAGCGGGGACGTCTCATCGGTTAGTCATTTTGACATTCCTGTCAGTACAGTGGCGTTTGGGTTGGTAGCTACCGCTAGCGCAATAGTTGGCTCCTCTGCGTGAGCGAGGTTGGACGTGCGCACTGACGCGCAGCCGATTAGTTTGCCCTCGGCGTTCGTTATGGCAATGGTGATCCGCCCTTGGATTGGACAGGCTGCATCCACGTAGAGCGTGTCCCGGTGGCCATCACTTTTCTTGCGCAGGCTTTCGGCTGTGGCGTTTCTTCGCTCCGTGTTAAATGTTGGAAGCATATTTCTGGCTATTTGATGGACATATATAGATCTTGCGGTTGAATAGAAGTTCCCTCCTTTGGGTCGACCGTGTAGGGTACTGTGAGGTGCATCTTGCTCACAAGTGTCTGGCCTGTTCGAGTTTAGGTCAGGCGATGGAGCTGTGACAGTCTTTGCGTCCCCCAGATTTCTTGGGGCGTGTTGTGGATGCTGAGAGACATGAGGCGCTATGCTGATGTCTAATTATGGGAGACCAAGTGCCGTGATTAGTGATTGCAGCTTTGCTATTTCTGACTGGGTAAAGTGGATGTAGGCAGTCCCGTACATTACTCTTAGGACGACAAAATCTTGCACCTGGCGAACTGTGTCCCTCACATTTATGCCGTGGTGCTTGTCGCAGATGCAGCTGGGAATCCTGGTTACCTGCTGCGTAGTAGTTGTGAGCTTTTTGACCCCAGGTATGCCCCGGGAAAGGCGGTCGGATGAATTCTATTCGCCAGGTAAAGAATTAGTGCTTTATTCGGTTTTCTGTCGAACAGAGAAATCGCGCTGCATTCAAGTAACGTCTACATCCGTCAGACAACATGGCTGTAAATTTGGAGTCGTTTCATGTTGCTGACGCACCATCTGTACTGAAAAAATGGCAGTTGATATTAGCGTAGTTCGGCCAAATACGAATATGTGCCTTTGGGGCCGCGTTCTAGCTTCTGCTTCAGTGGAGTGGCTCAGAATTATTTTCGGTCTTGGTAGGGCCTCTGCGCTTCTTAGCCAGCTGCAGGCTGCTTGAAAATTTCCCCACTAATTTCAGGCCGCTGATGAAGTCCGGAAAAATAAGGGCGCCAAGCGCGGTCGCGACTGCACCGCCCCAGCTTCAAACAAAGCGGCAAAAATGACGGAAGTGGACTACGACCGGTGTGGTCGACGGATGCGCTTCGTGCAAAGAGGTGGTGGCCGTGAATGATCTGATCGGCGGCATAATAATAATAATTGGTTTTTGGGGGAAAGGAAATGGCGCAGTATCTGTCTCATATATCTGATCGGCGGCAGCAACAATCCGTTGAGAGATAACCAACACTCCATTCAGACTCACTCCCGAATCCGGGTTCACTCAAGGTCCACCCGCCGTGTCGTCCTCCAGCATGCAAGTTGTGTCGTTCCCAGGTCTCGTCAATATCAACACGCGGTGAGGACGTCGCCTCAACTTTGCGTCTTGCTTCTCGCAGCCCGCGGCGACTTGTGCACGGCGTCTTTATTTTTTTTTTTTTGCCTTGTAGCTCCATGAGTGGAGGTCGCGGTAGGGTCTCCGCTAGCTAGGACCGGGCATTCTTAGCGGAGGCTAACTCGCCTCAGCTAGGGAAACTGCGATCAGCATGTGACCCGTGCGAGGATGTTTCTCTTTTTTTCAACCTCCTCACATGTGTTGTTTCGCGAGAAATAACGCCTCGTTCCGGGTGCATCTCCGAAGAAGTTAGGAGCGCCACTTTCCATGGACCGGCGCATTGTTTCCTCAACTTTCGCAACCGCTTGCGTAACATAGGCTCGATTGACGGAAGACTTCCTGAAAATCAACTAATCGACTAATCATCTAAGCGAAGCCAAGTACCTGTTGATCACGGTTAATTGACAGGTGCCTCGTGTAGACTGCATACTTTTGAAAGGACGAGGTGTTTGTGTCACGCACTTGCGGCCTGAGGCTTCAGGCTGACGCCAAGTGCAGTGGCTCTGAACCGCTTGCCTGTTTGCCCGCACAACTACAGAAAAAAAAACGTCAAACAGCTGTACAATGCGAACACGGAAAGTTTTCTGAGCGTCGCCGCTGTGATGACGGCTGAAATCCTGCGGCAAAAGATTACGAGAATCTTTGTAAAAGGAAGCAGTAAGTCAGCCTACAGCCGACGTTGTGGGCTGGGAGTTAAGAGCGTCTTGTTTTCCTATATTCGCCCTTTCTTGTTTCTAGGGGCAGCGTTGCATTGATAATAATAATAATAATAATAATAATAATTGGTTTTTGAGGAAAGGATATGGCCCAATACCTGTCTCATATATCGTTGGACACCTGAACCGCGCCGTAAGAAAAGGGATGAATGAGGGAGTGAAAGAAGAAAGGAAGGAAGAGGTGCCGTAGTGGAGGGCTCCGGAATAAGTGTCATTGCCAATGCTGCCATCTCGTGTTTACGTTTTGTTTTACGTAAGACGAAGTTTTACGTCGTATTACGCTATGCATATTTATGCTTGTGGTGTCACGTTGTTCACTGATGAAAAACGCACATGGCACGTAGTTTGGCCTCTTGATTTATTCAGCCAGTTAAATCATCGTTTTTTAAATGGTCTTGACAGATGGTCTGTCTAGAAAGTACAATATGATAGCTAGGATATGATAAAATGCAGTATAATATATAGTGCGGTGATTTTACTCTGCAGAGACTGAGACTGTTTTTGTGATCACTGCGGCATGACCTACACAGATCTGCTGAATTATTAAGGGGTTCTGCTACAGCTGATTTGCAGGTTGTGCCGTGCCCTTGTACGTGCCAGCTGGCAGTGACATACAGTAATTGGAGCATGCCCGGTGATGGAAAATTTTTCCATCTCGCACCTACGTTATGCAGAGTATAAATGTGACAGCGTTCTCACTGCAGTGTTTCTTCGTTGTTGAGGAAAATTTAAGGTAGTGAATTTTCATGCTTGGTTCAGGTTATTTTCATGTAATCTTTGGTGGAGTTGATGTCCACTCTAAAGGTAATTATGCTTTTGCAATTACATCTTGAGCACTGTTTCTGCTGAACTTCGATTTTGTGAAAGCTGACGCAATCCTAGAGCATTCGTGTATACTCACGTTGAAAACGCCAGATAAAAAAAAACAGGGACTAGAAGATAAGGGCTAGAAGATAAGCTGGAGTGCAGTCGTCAGTCAAGGGAAATTTCATGTAAATTCAGCCCTTCGTTATGCAATTTAATGCATATGTATGTCAAAAATTGCAAAAATATTTGCAAGTAGCATCCACAATGTGCTATATTGTTTGTTAGTGTCAATTTTTTCGTTGAAAATTCTATGTAATGCAATTTTAATTGTAATGAAACTCAATGTAATAATATTAAGTTTTCAGTGTAATAAGTGTTTAAAAACAGTTTGTGCATGTTGCTTTAAAAGCAAGAATTTCAACTCTGTTTCAAACTTGCAGCCAGAAAAAGCCTGTCCCGTTGCTACAAGAGCTCCACAAAACACGAGAACTTTTTTGCCACATGGCCACGCAAGTGTTGCAAGTTTGCAGCTACCTATTTTGATATATGTTAGCTCTGCACTAATAGTAAAAGCAACGTCCCTGGTTATCAATGTTACATGAGGCTAGTACTGGTACGTCTACACTGAAAGGCTAAAGGTGGCATCCAGTTACGGTGAGGATTATTGGCTCCTGTGTCAAGTTAAAGGAGTGTTGTGCACCGTTTGCTAACCACACGTGTCCAACTTCCAGGTCTACTCAACGCCACCGTTATTTTCTTCTTGTGGTATTTCTACGCTCCTGTTAGTTCTCTTGCTGGAAGGCCTCGGCTTGTATTGAGCTGAAAACACAGCCGAAACCATGTGTTTTTCTACAATGATTTTGAAGTGTGCAGGCCTAGGCGCATTCCCTGCACATTTCATAGGAGCATACCTCGGACATACAGGACACTGCATTAGTGAAAGGCTGCGGGAACATCATCGCAATTTCCAGGAGATTAGTGCCTCCAGGAATCTTGAAGACCATTGCGAAAGCTATGGCAGTTTGCCGCATTTTGAACAAAGTGGCATGCAGTCTAGGGCGAAGAAAAACTAGCAGGGCTATCTGGGAGGAATTTCACATCACTAGCAACAAATATAGGAACATCCACAGCCCTTTTATCACACTCACGGAGCTTGATATCAGATTCATTACAGGATTTATCTGAAGATAAAAGTGTACGCAGTGGAAACGTTAGCAAGATACTAAGCAGGGCGACTTCGCCAAACCTATGAGTGGCATGCGTTACTAAAAAAATTCAGTTGATAGTCTGGGCTCTCTCCTGGTGTGCAGTATGTCATTGTTTCCAATATCTTTTGAGCGCAATTTCCAGTAATAGACCTCTCCCGGCCTATGTCACCAGCACACGTGTTTCTGGCCCGATAGGCAAAATATGCGCCGTGCCGAGGAGGCTTTTATCGGGAAAAGAAAGGCTGCGAGGCGTCTCGAATCGGGGAACAAAGACACCGGGGAGAACAAAGGCGCCGGAGGGGGGGGGGGGGGGGGGCGGCTGCGTTTTTATGGAGGAAAAACGCTAAGGCGCCCGTGTGCTGTGCGATGTCAGTGCACTTTAAAGATCCCCAGGTGGTCGAAATTATTCCGGAGCCCTCCACTACGGCACCTTTTCTTCCTTTCTTCTTTCACTGCCTCCTTTACCCCTTCCCTTACGGCGTGGTTCAGGTGTCCAACGATATATGAGACAGATTCTGCCCCATTTCCTTTCCCCAAAAACCAATTATTTTTATTCTAGAAGCCCGTGTACTGGGCGATGTCAATGCAGGTTAAAGAACCCCAGGTGATCGAAATCTCCACAGTCAATCACTACGGCGTCCCTCACAGCCTGTGTCCCTTTGGGACGTTAAACCCCCACAAATCATAAAACCAATTGCTGAGAGATTTCTTTCCATCAAAAATAAAAAAAATAGCTGTGGTTCAACTACTGCGAAACCTGGCTAGAGAGCGAAAGCTGTGGTGTATCGGGCAACTAGACGCGGCTTGGAGTCTGTAACGTTGAGTGCGTTCCGCACACTGCACAGGCAGTGCGCCCACCAGCGGTTGGATAATTGGTTTTCAGGAAAGGAAATGGAGCAGTTACTCTCTCACATATATCGGTAGACACCCGAACCGCGCCGTAAGGAAGAGATTAATGTGATTGGAGCTGAAGGTCGTTCAAGGTCATTCTCCGGCCTACCCGACGACTGCTTTACCTAGCGTAGTGAAGTTTTTTTGCTTCAAAAACTACCCGCTGCGGTGGCCCAATGGTTAGAGCACTCGGATACTGATCCGGAGTTTCCGGGTTCGGACCCGACCGTGGCGGGGGCGTTTCTATGCACGCAAAACGCTAAGGCGCCTGTCTGCTGTGCGATGTCACTGCACATTGAAGATCCCCAGGTGGTCGCTATTATTCCGGAGCCCTCCACTTCGGCACCTGTTCCTTTCTTCTTGCACTCCCTCCTTTATCCCTTCCTTTACGGCGCAGTTGAATACGCCTATACGGGAGTAAAAAAAAGAAGTAGCTTACTCCCATTTTACTCATTTCTGTTTAGAGTGCACACGCGCGTAGGCATGCGCACGCACACTCTAAACACGAATACGCCTATATGGGAGTAAAAAAGAGTAGCTTACTCCCATTTGACTCATTTCTGTTTAGAGTGTACACGCGCGTAGGCATGCGCACGCACGCACGCACACTCTAAACACGAATACGCCTATATGGGAGTAAAAAAAGAAGTAGCTTACTCCCATTTTACTCATTTCTATTTAGAGTGCACACGCGCGTAGGCATGCGCACGCACACTCTAAACACGAATACGCCTATATGGGAGTAAAAAAGAGTAGCTTACTCCCATTTGACTCATTTCTGTTTAGAGTGTACACGCGCGTAGGCATGCGCACGCACGCACGCACACTCTAAACACGAATACGCCTATATGGGAGTAAAAAAAGAAGTAGCTTACTCCCATTTTACTCATTGCTGTTTAGAGTGCACACGCGCGTAGGCATGCGCACGCACACTCTAAACACGAATACGCCTATATGGGAGTAAAAAAAGAAGTAGCTTACTTCCATTTGACTCATTTCTGTTTAGAGTGTACACGCGCGTAGGCATGCGCACGCACACTCTAAACACGAATACGCCTATATGGGAGTAAAAAAGAGTAGCTTACTCCCATTTGACTCATTTCTGTTTAGAGTGTACACGCGCGTAGGCATGCGCACGCACGCACGCACACTCTAAACACGAATACGCCTATATGGGAGTAAAAAAAGAAGTAGCTTACTCCCATTTTACTCATTTCTGTTTAGAGTGCACACGCGCGTAGGCATGCGCACGCACGCACGCACACTCTAAACACGAATACGCCTATATGGGAGTAAAAAAAGAAGTAACTTACTCCCATTTTACTCATTGCTGTTTAGAGTGCACACGCGCGTAGGCATGCGCACGCACGCACGCACACTCTAAACACGAATACGCCTATATGGGAGTAAAAAAAGAAGTAGCTTACTCCCATTTTACTCATTGCTGTTTAGAGTGCACACGCGCGTAGGCATGCGCACGCACGCACGCACACTCTAAACACGAATACGCCTATATGGGAGTAAAAAAAGAAGTAACTTACTCCCATTTTACTCATTGCTGTTTAGAGTGCACACGCGCGTAGGCATGCGCACGCACGCACGCACACTCTAAACACGAATACGCCTATATGGGAGTAAAAAAAGAAGTAGCTTACTCCCATTTTACTCATTGCTGTTTAGAGTGCACACGCGCGTAGGCATGCGCACGCACGCACACTAAACACGAATACGCCTATATAGGAGTAAAAAAAGAAGTAGCTTACTTCCATTTGACTCATTTCTGTTTAGAGTGCACACGCGCGTAGGCATGCGCACGCACGCACGCACACTCTAAACACGAATACGCCTATATGGGAGTAAAAAAAGAAGTAGCTTACTCCCATTTTACTCATTGCTGTTTAGAGTGCACACGCGCGTAGGCATGCGCACGCACGCACACTAAACGCGAATACGCCTATATAGGAGTAAAAAAAGAAGTAGCTTACTTCCATTTGACTCATTTCTGTTTAGAGTGCACACGCGCGTAGGCATGCGCACGCACGCACGCACACTCTAAACACGAATACGCCTATATGGGAGTAAAAAAAGAAGTAGCTTACTCCCATTTTACTCATTGCTGTTTAGAGTGCACACGCGCGTAGGCATGCGCACGCACGCACACTAAACACGAATACGCCTATATAGGAGTAAAAAAAGAAGTAGCTTACTTCCATTTGACTCATTTCTGTTTAGAGTGCACACGCGCGTAGGCATGCGCACGCACGCACGCACACTCTAAACACGAATACGCCTATATGGGAGTAAAAAAAGAAGTAGCTTACTCCCATTTTACTCATTGCTGTTTAGAGTGCACACGCGCGTAGGCATGCGCACGCACGCACACTAAACACGAATACGCCTATATAGGAGTAAAAAAAGAAGTAGCTTACTTCCATTTGACTCATTTCTGTTTAGAGTGCACACGCGCGTAGGCATGCGCACGCACGCACGCACACTCTAAACACGAATACGCCTATATGGGAGTAAAAAAAGAAGTAGCTTACTCCCATTTTACTCATTGCTGTTTAGAGTGCACACGCGCGTAGGCATGCGCACGCACGCACACTAAACACGAATACGCCTATATAGGAGTAAAAAAAGAAGTAGCTTACTTCCATTTGACTCATTTCTGTTTAGAGTGCACACGCGCGTAGGCATGCGCACGCACGCACGCACACTCTAAACACGAATACGCCTATATGGGAGTAAAAAAAGAAGTAGCTTACTCCCATTTTACTCATTGCTGTTTAGAGTGCACACGCGCGTAGGCATGCGCACGCACGCACGCACACTCTAAACACGAATACGCCTATATGGGAGTAAAAAAAGAAGTAGCTTACTCCCATTTTACTCATTGCTGTTTAGAGTGCACACGCGCGTAGGCATGCGCACGCACGCACGCACACTCTAAACACGAATACGCCTATATGGGAGTAAAAAAAGAAGTAGCTTACTCCCATTTTACTCATTGCTGTTTAGAGTGCACACGCGCGTAGGCATGCGCACGCACGCACGCACACTCTAAACACGAATACGCCTATATGGGAGTAAAAAAAGAAGTAGCTTACTCCCATTTTACTCATTGCTGTTTAGAGTGCACACGCGCGTAGGCATGCGCACGCACGCACGCACACTCTAAACACGAATACGCCTATATGGGAGTAAAAAAAGAAGTAGCTTACTCCCATTTTACTCATTGCTGTTTAGAGTGCACACGCGCGTAGGCATGCGCACGCACGCACGCACACTCTAAACACGAATACGCCTATATGGGAGTAAAAAAAGAAGTAGCTTACTCCCATTTTACTCATTGCTGTTTAGAGTGCACACGCGCGTAGGCATGCGCACGCACGCACCCACACTCTAAACACGAATACGCCTATATGGGAGTAAAAAAAGAAGTAGCTTACTCCCATTTTACTCATTGCTGTTTAGAGTGCACACGCGCGTAGGCATGCGCACGCACGCACGCACACTCTAAACACGAATACGCCTATATGGGAGTAAAAAAAGAAGTAGCTTACTCCCATTTTACTCATTGCTGTTTAGAGTGCACACGCGCGTAGGCATGCGCACGCACGCACGCACACTCTAAACACGAATACGCCTATATGGGAGTAAAAAAAGAAGTAGCTTACTCCCATTTTACTCATTGCTGTTTAGAGTGCACACGCGCGTAGGCATGCGCACGCACGCACGCACACTCTAAACACGAATACGCCTATATGGGAGTAAAAAAAGAAGTAGCTTACTCCCATTTTACTCATTGCTGTTTAGAGTGCACACGCGCGTAGGCATGCGCACGCACGCACGCACACTCTAAACACGAATACGCCTATATGGGAGTAAAAAAAGAAGTAGCTTACTCCCATTTTACTCATTGCTGTTTAGAGTGCACACGCGCGTAGGCATGCGCACGCACGCACACTAAACACGAATACGCCTATATAGGAGTAAAAAAAGAAGTAGCTTACTTCCATTTGACTCATTTCTGTTTAGAGTGCACACGCGCGTAGGCATGCGCACGCACGCACGCACACTCTAAACACGAATACGCCTATATGGGAGTAAAAAAAGAAGTAGCTTACTCCCATTTTACTCATTTCTGTTTAGAGTGTACACGCGCGTAGGCATGCGCACGCACGCACGCACACTCTAAACACGAATACGCCTATATGGGAGTAAAAAAAGAAGTAGCTTACTCCCATTTTACTCATTTCTGTTTAGAGTGTACACGCGCGTAGGCATGCGCACGCACGCACGCACACTCTAAACACGAATACGCCTATATGGGAGTAAAAAAAGAAGTAGCTTACTCCCATTTTACTCATTTCTGTTTAGAGTGTACACGCGCGTAGGCATGCGCACGCACGCACGCACACTCTAAACACGAATACGCCTATATGGGAGTAAAAAAAGAAGTAGCTTACTCCCATTTTACTCATTGCTGTTTAGAGTGTACACGCGCGTAGGCATGCGCACGCACGCACGCACACTCTAAACACGAATACGCCTATATGGGAGTAAAAAAAGAAGTAGCTTACTCCCATTTTACTCATTTCTGTTTAGAGTGTACACGCGCGTAGGCATGCGCACGCACGCACGCACACTCTAAACACGAATACGCCTATATGGGAGTAAAAAAAGAAGTAGCTTACTCCGATTTTACTCATTTCTGTTTAGAGTGTACACGCGCGTAGGCATGCGCACGCACGCACGCACATTCTAAACACGAATACGCCTATATGGGAGTAAAAAAAGAAGTAGCTTACTCCCATTTTACTCATTGCTGTTTAGAGTGTACACGCGCGTAGGCATGCGCACGCACGCACGCACACTCTAAACACGAATACGCCTATATGGGAGTAAAAAAAGAAGTAGCTTACTCCCATTTTACTCATTGCTGTTTAGAGTGCACACGCGCGTAGGCATGCGGACGCACGCACACTCTAAACACGAATACGCCTATATGGGAGTAAAAAAAGAAGTAGCTTACTCCCATTTTACTCATTTCTGTTTAGAGTGTACACGCGCGTAGGCATGCGCACGCACGCACGCACACTCTAAACACGAATACGCCTATATGGGAGTAAAAAAAGAAGTAGCTTACTCCCATTTTACTCATTTCTGTTTAGAGTGTACACGCGCGTAGGCATGCGCACGCACGCACGCACACTCTAAACACGAATACGCCTATATGGGAGTAAAAAAAGAAGTAGCTTACTCCCATTTTACTCATTTCTGTTTAGAGTGTACACGCGCGTAGGCATGCGCACGCACGCACGCACACTCTAAACACGAATACGCCTATATGGGAGTAAAAAAAGAAGTAGCTTACTCCCATTTTACTCATTTCTGTTTAGAGTGTACACGCGCGTAGGCATGCGCACGCACGCACGCACACTCTAAACACGAATACGCCTATATGGGAGTAAAAAAAGAAGTAGCTTACTCCCATTTTACTCATTTCTGTTTAGAGTGTACACGCGCGTAGGCATGCGCACGCACGCACGCACACTCTTAACACGAATACGCCTATATGGGAGTAAAAAAAGAAGTAGCTTACTCCCATTTTACTCATTGCTGTTTAGAGTGCACACGCGCGTAGGCATGCGCACGCACGCACACTCTAAACACGAATACGCCTATATGGGAGTAAAAAAAGAAGTAGCTTACTCCCATTTTACTCATTTCTGTTTAGAGTGTACACGCGCGTAGGCATGCGCACGCACGCACGCACACTCTAAACACGAATACGCCTATATGGGAGTAAAAAAAGAAGTAGCTTACTCCCATTTTACTCATTTCTGTTTAGAGTGTACACGCGCGTAGGCATGCGCACGCACGCACGCACACTCTAAACACGAATACGCCTATATGGGAGTAAAAAAAGAAGTAGCTTACTTCCATTTTACTCATTTCTGTTTAGAGTGTACACGCGCGTAGGCATGCGCACGCACGCACGCACACTCTAAACACGAATACGCCTATATGGGAGTAAAAAAAGAAGTAGCTTACTCCCATTTTACTCATTTCTGTTTAGAGTGTACACGCGCGTAGGCATGCGCACGCACGCACGCACACTCTAAACACGAATACGCCTATATGGGAGTAAAAAAAGAAGTAGCTTACTCCCATTTTACTCATTTCTGTTTAGAGTGTACACGCGCGTAGGCATGCGCACGCACGCACGCACACTCTAAACACGAATACGCCTATATGGGAGTAAAAAAAGAAGTAGCTTACTCCCATTTTACTCATTTCTGTTTAGAGTGTACACGCGCGTAGGCATGCGCACGCACGCACGCACACTCTAAACACGAATACGCCTATATGGGAGTAAAAAAAGAAGTAGCTTACTCCCATTTTACTCATTTCTGTTTAGAGTGTACACGCGCGTAGGCATGGGCACGCACGCACGCACACTCTAAACACGAATACGCCTATATGGGAGTAAAAAAAGAAGTAGCTTACTCCCATTTTACTCATTTCTGTTTAGAGTGTACACGCGCGTAGGCATGCGCACGCACGCACGCACACTCTAAACACGAATACGCCTATATGGGAGTAAAAAAAGAAGTAGCTTACTCCCATTTTACTCATTTCTGTTTAGAGTGTACACGCGCGTAGGCATGCGCACGCACGCACGCACACTCTAAACACGAATACGCCTATATGGGAGTAAAAAAAGAAGTAGCTTACTCCCATTTTACTCATTTCTGTTTAGAGTGTACACGCGCGTAGGCATGCGCACGCACGCACGCACACTCTAAACACGAATACGCCTATATGGGAGTAAAAAAAGAAGTAGCTTACTCCCATTTTACTCATTTCTGTTTAGAGTGTACACGCGCGTAGGCATGCGCACGCACGCACGCACACTCTAAACACGAATACGCCTATATGGGAGTAAAAAAAGAAGTAGCTTACTCGCATTTTACTCATTTCTGTTTAGAGTGTACACGCGCGTAGGCATGCGCACGCACGCACGCACACTCTAAACACGAATACGCCTATATGGGAGTAAAAAAAGAAGTAGCTTACTCCCATTTTACTCATTTCTGTTTAGAGTGTACACGCGCGTAGGCATGCGCACGCACGCACGCACACTCTAAACACGAATACGCCTATATGGGAGTAAAAAAAGAAGTAGCTTACTCCCATTTTACTCATTTCTGTTTAGAGTGTACACGCGCGTAGGCATGCGCACGCACGCACGCACACTCTAAACACGAATACGCCTATATGTGAGTAAAAAAAGAAGTAGCTTACTCCCATTTTACTCATTTCTGTTTAGAGTGTACACGCGCGTAGGCATGCGCACGCACGCACGCACACTCTAAACACGAATACGCCTATATGGGAGTAAAAAAAGAAGTAGCTTACTCCCATTTTACTCATTGCTGTTTAGAGTGTACACGCGCGTAGGCATGCGCACGCACGCACGCACACTCTAAACACGAATACGCCTATATGGGAGTAAAAAAAGAAGTAGCTTACTCCCATTTTACTCATTGCTGTTTAGAGTGCACACGCGCGTAGGCATGCGCACGCACGCACACTCTAAACACGAATACGCCTATATGGGAGTAAAAAAAGAAGTAGCTTACTCCCATTTTACTCATTTCTGTTTAGAGTGTACACGCGCGTAGGCATGCGCACGCACGCACGCACACTCTAAACACGAATACGCCTATATGGGAGTAAAAAAAGAAGTAGCTTACTCCCATTTTACTCATTTCTGTTTAGAGTGTACACGCGCGTAGGCATGCGCACGCACGCACGCACACTCTAAACACGAATACGCCTATATGGGAGTAAAAAAAGAAGTAGCTTACTCCCATTTTACTCATTTCTGTTTAGAGTGTACACGCGCGTAGGCATGCGCACGCACGCACGCACACTCTAAACACGAATACGCCTATATGGGAGTAAAAAAAGAAGTAGCTTACTCCCATTTTACTCATTGCTGTTTAGAGTGCACACGCGCGTAGGCATGCGCACGCACGCACACTCTAAACACGAATACGCCTATATGGGAGTAAAAAAAGAAGTAGCTTACTCCCATTTTACTCATTTCTGTTTAGAGTGTACACGCGCGTAGGCATGCGCACGCACGCACGCACACTCTAAACACGAATACGCCTATATGGGAGTAAAAAAAGAAGTAGCTTACTCCCATTTTACTCATTGCTGTTTAGAGTGCACACGCGCGTAGTCATGCGCACGCACGCACACTCTAAACACGAATACGCCTATATGGGAGTAAAAAAAGAAGTAGCTTACTCCCATTTTACTCATTTCTGTTTAGAGTGTACACGCGCGTAGGCATGCGCACGCACGCACGCACACTAAACACGAATACGCCTATATAGGAGTAAAAAAAGAAGTAGCTTACTTCCATTTGACTCATTTCTGTTTAGAGTGCACACGCGCGTAGGCATGCGCACGCACGCACGCACACTCTAAACACGAATACGCCTATACGGGAGTAAAAAAAAGAAGTAGCTTACTCCCATTTTACTCATTTCTGTTTAGAGTGTACACGCGCGTAGGCATGCGCACGCACGCACGCACACTCTAAACACGAATACGCCTATACGGGAGTAAAAAAAGAAGTAGCTTACTCCCATTTTACTCATTTCTGTTTAGAGTGTACACGCGCGTAGGCATGCGCACGCACGCACGCACACTCTAAACACGAATACGCCTATATGGGAGTAAAAAAAAGAAGTAGCTTACTCGCATTTTACTCATTTCTGTTTAGAGTGCACACGCGCGTAGGCATGCGCACGCACGCACGCACACTCTAAACACGAATACGCCTATATGGGAGTAAAAAAAGAAGTAGCTTACTCCCATTTTACTCATTGCTGTTTAGAGTGCACACGCGCGTAGGCATGCGCACGCACGCACACTCTAAACACGAATACGCCTATATGGGAGTAAAAAAAGAAGTAGCTTACTCCCATTTTACTCATTTCTGTTTAGAGTGTACACGCGCGTAGGCATGCGCACGCACGCACGCACACTAAACACGAATACGCCTATATAGGAGTAAAAAAAGAAGTAGCTTACTTCCATTTGACTCATTTCTGTTTAGAGTGCACACGCGCGTAGGCATGCGCACGCACGCACGCACACTAAACACGAATACGCCTATACGGGAGTAAAAAAAGAAGTAGCTTACTCCCATTTTACTCATTTCTGTTTAGAGTGTACACGCGCGTAGGCATGCGCACGCACGCACGCACACTCTAAACACGAATACGCCTATATGGGAGTAAAAAAAAGAAGTAGCTTACTCCCATATTACTCATTTCTGTTTAGAGTGCACACGCGCGTAGGCATGCGCACGCACGCACGCACACTCTAAACACGAATACGCCTATATGGGAGTAAAAAAAAGAAGTAGCTTACTCGCATTTTACTCATTTCTGTTTAGAGTGTACACGCGCGTAGGCATGCGCACGCACGCACGCACACTCTAAACACGAATACGCCTATACGGGAGTAAAAAAAGAAGTAGCTTACTCCCATTTTACTCATTTCTGTTTAGAGTGTACACGCGCGTAGGCATGCGCACGCACGCACGCACACTCTAAACACGAATACGCCTATACGGGAGTAAAAAAAAGAAGTAGCTTACTTGCATTTTACTCATTTCTGTTTAGAGTGTACACGCGCGTAGGCATGCGCACGCACGCACGCACACTCTAAACACGAATACGCCTATATGGGAGTAAAAAAAGAAGTAGCTTACTCCCATTTTACTCATTGCTGTTTAGAGTGCACACGCGCGTAGGCATGCGCACGCACGCACACTCTAAACACGAATACGCCTATATGGGAGTAAAAAAAGAAGTAGCTTACTCCCATTTTACTCATTTCTGTTTAGAGTGTACACGCGCGTAGGCATGCGCACGCACGCACGCACACTCTAAACACGAATACGCCTATATGGGAGTAAAAAAAGAAGTAGCTTACTCCCATTTTACTCATTTCTGTTTAGAGTGTACACGCGCGTAGGCATGCGCACGCACGCACGCACACTCTTAACACGAATACGCCTATATGGGAGTAAAAAAAGAAGTAGCTTACTCCCATTTTACTCATTGCTGTTTAGAGTGCACACGCGCGTAGGCATGCGCACGCACGCACACTCTAAACACGAATACGCCTATATGGGAGTAAAAAAAGAAGTAGCTTACTCCCATTTTACTCATTTCTGTTTAGAGTGTACACGCGCGTAGGCATGCGCACGCACGCACGCACACTCTAAACACGAATACGCCTATATGGGAGTAAAAAAAGAAGTAGCTTACTCCCATTTTACTCATTTCTGTTTAGAGTGTACACGCGCGTAGGCATGCGCACGCACGCACGCACACTCTAAACACGAATACGCCTATATGGGAGTAAAAAAAGAAGTAGCTTACTTCCATTTTACTCATTTCTGTTTAGAGTGTACACGCGCGTAGGCATGCGCACGCACGCACGCACACTCTAAACACGAATACGCCTATATGGGAGTAAAAAAAGAAGTAGCTTACTCCCATTTTACTCATTTCTGTTTAGAGTGTACACGCGCGTAGGCATGCGCACGCACGCACGCACACTCTAAACACGAATACGCCTATATGGGAGTAAAAAAAGAAGTAGCTTACTCCCATTTTACTCATTTCTGTTTAGAGTGTACACGCGCGTAGGCATGCGCACGCACGCACGCACACTCTAAACACGAATACGCCTATATGGGAGTAAAAAAAGAAGTAGCTTACTCCCATTTTACTCATTTCTGTTTAGAGTGTACACGCGCGTAGGCATGCGCACGCACGCACGCACACTCTAAACACGAATACGCCTATATGGGAGTAAAAAAAGAAGTAGCTTACTCCCATTTTACTCATTTCTGTTTAGAGTGTACACGCGCGTAGGCATGGGCACGCACGCACGCACACTCTAAACACGAATACGCCTATATGGGAGTAAAAAAAGAAGTAGCTTACTCCCATTTTACTCATTTCTGTTTAGAGTGTACACGCGCGTAGGCATGCGCACGCACGCACGCACACTCTAAACACGAATACGCCTATATGGGAGTAAAAAAAGAAGTAGCTTACTCCCATTTTACTCATTTCTGTTTAGAGTGTACACGCGCGTAGGCATGCGCACGCACGCACGCACACTCTAAACACGAATACGCCTATATGGGAGTAAAAAAAGAAGTAGCTTACTCCCATTTTACTCATTTCTGTTTAGAGTGTACACGCGCGTAGGCATGCGCACGCACACTCTAAACACGAATACGCCTATATGGGAGTAAAAAAAGAAGTAGCTTACTCCCATTTTACTCATTTCTGTTTAGAGTGTACACGCGCGTAGGCATGCGCACGCACGCACGCACACTCTAAACACGAATACGCCTATATGGGAGTAAAAAAAGAAGTAGCTTACTCGCATTTTACTCATTTCTGTTTAGAGTGTACACGCGCGTAGGCATGCGCACGCACGCACGCACACTCTAAACACGAATACGCCTATATGGGAGTAAAAAAAGAAGTAGCTTACTCCCATTTTACTCATTTCTGTTTAGAGTGTACACGCGCGTAGGCATGCGCACGCACGCACGCACACTCTAAACACGAATACGCCTATATGGGAGTAAAAAAAGAAGTAGCTTACTCCCATTTTACTCATTTCTGTTTAGAGTGTACACGCGCGTAGGCATGCGCACGCACGCACGCACACTCTAAACACGAATACGCCTATATGGGAGTAAAAAAAGAAGTAGCTTACTCCCATTTTACTCATTTCTGTTTAGAGTGTACACGCGCGTAGGCATGCGCACGCACGCACGCACACTCTAAACACGAATACGCCTATATGGGAGTAAAAAAAGAAGTAGCTTACTCCCATTTTACTCATTGCTGTTTAGAGTGTACACGCGCGTAGGCATGCGCACGCACGCACGCACACTCTAAACACGAATACGCCTATATGGGAGTAAAAAAAGAAGTAGCTTACTCCCATTTTACTCATTGCTGTTTAGAGTGCACACGCGCGTAGGCATGCGCACGCACGCACACTCTAAACACGAATACGCCTATATGGGAGTAAAAAAAGAAGTAGCTTACTCCCATTTTACTCATTTCTGTTTAGAGTGTACACGCGCGTAGGCATGCGCACGCACGCACGCACACTCTAAACACGAATACGCCTATATGGGAGTAAAAAAAGAAGTAGCTTACTCCCATTTTACTCATTTCTGTTTAGAGTGTACACGCGCGTAGGCATGCGCACGCACGCACGCACACTCTAAACACGAATACGCCTATATGGGAGTAAAAAAAGAAGTAGCTTACTCCCATTTTACTCATTTCTGTTTAGAGTGTACACGCGCGTAGGCATGCGCACGCACGCACGCACACTCTAAACACGAATACGCCTATATGGGAGTAAAAAAAGAAGTAGCTTACTCCCATTTTACTCATTGCTGTTTAGAGTGCACACGCGCGTAGGCATGCGCACGCACGCACACTCTAAACACGAATACGCCTATATGGGAGTAAAAAAAGAAGTAGCTTACTCCCATTTTACTCATTTCTGTTTAGAGTGTACACGCGCGTAGGCATGCGCACGCACGCACGCACACTCTAAACACGAATACGCCTATATGGGAGTAAAAAAAGAAGTAGCTTACTCCCATTTTACTCATTGCTGTTTAGAGTGCACACGCGCGTAGTCATGCGCACGCACGCACACTCTAAACACGAATACGCCTATATGGGAGTAAAAAAAGAAGTAGCTTACTCCCATTTTACTCATTTCTGTTTAGAGTGTACACGCGCGTAGGCATGCGCACGCACGCACGCACACTAAACACGAATACGCCTATATAGGAGTAAAAAAAGAAGTAGCTTACTTCCATTTGACTCATTTCTGTTTAGAGTGCACACGCGCGTAGGCATGCGCACGCACGCACGCACACTCTAAACACGAATACGCCTATACGGGAGTAAAAAAAAGAAGTAGCTTACTCCCATTTTACTCATTTCTGTTTAGAGTGTACACGCGCGTAGGCATGCGCACGCACGCACGCACACTCTAAACACGAATACGCCTATACGGGAGTAAAAAAAGAAGTAGCTTACTCCCATTTTACTCATTTCTGTTTAGAGTGTACACGCGCGTAGGCATGCGCACGCACGCACGCACACTCTAAACACGAATACGCCTATATGGGAGTAAAAAAAAGAAGTAGCTTACTCGCATTTTACTCATTTCTGTTTAGAGTGCACACGCGCGTAGGCATGCGCACGCACGCACGCACACTCTAAACACGAATACGCCTATATGGGAGTAAAAAAAGAAGTAGCTTACTCCCATTTTACTCATTGCTGTTTAGAGTGCACACGCGCGTAGGCATGCGCACGCACGCACACTCTAAACACGAATACGCCTATATGGGAGTAAAAAAAGAAGTAGCTTACTCCCATTTTACTCATTTCTGTTTAGAGTGTACACGCGCGTAGGCATGCGCACGCACGCACGCACACTAAACACGAATACGCCTATATAGGAGTAAAAAAAGAAGTAGCTTACTTCCATTTGACTCATTTCTGTTTAGAGTGCACACGCGCGTAGGCATGCGCACGCACGCACGCACACTAAACACGAATACGCCTATACGGGAGTAAAAAAAGAAGTAGCTTACTCCCATTTTACTCATTTCTGTTTAGAGTGTACACGCGCGTAGGCATGCGCACGCACGCACGCACACTCTAAACACGAATACGCCTATATGGGAGTAAAAAAAAGAAGTAGCTTACTCCCATATTACTCATTTCTGTTTAGAGTGCACACGCGCGTAGGCATGCGCACGCACGCACGCACACTCTAAACACGAATACGCCTATATGGGAGTAAAAAAAAGAAGTAGCTTACTCGCATTTTACTCATTTCTGTTTAGAGTGTACACGCGCGTAGGCATGCGCACGCACGCACGCACACTCTAAACACGAATACGCCTATACGGGAGTAAAAAAAGAAGTAGCTTACTCCCATTTTACTCATTTCTGTTTAGAGTGTACACGCGCGTAGGCATGCGCACGCACGCACGCACACTCTAAACACGAATACGCCTATACGGGAGTAAAAAAAAGAAGTAGCTTACTTGCATTTTACTCATTTCTGTTTAGAGTGTACACGCGCGTAGGCATGCGCACGCACGCACGCACACTCTAAACACGAATACGCCTATATGGGAGTAAAAAAAGAAGTAGCTTACTCCCATTTTACTCATTGCTGTTTAGAGTGCACACGCGCGTAGGCATGCGCACGCACGCACACTCTAAACACGAATACGCCTATATGGGAGTAAAAAAAGAAGTAGCTTACTCCCATTTTACTCATTTCTGTTTAGAGTGTACACGCGCGTAGGCATGCGCACGCACGCACGCACACTAAACACGAATACGCCTATATAGGAGTAAAAAAAGAAGTAGCTTACTTCCATTTGACTCATTTCTGTTTAGAGTGCACACGCGCGTAGGCATGCGCACGCACGCACGCACACTCTAAACACGAATACGCCTATATGGGAGTAAAAAAAAGTAGCTTACTCCCATTTTACTCATTTCTGTTTAGAGTGTACACGCGCGTAGGCATGCGCACGCACGCACGCACACTAAACACGAATACGCCTATATAGGAGTAAAAAAAGAAGTAGCTTACTTCCATTTGACTCATTTCTGTTTAGAGTGCACACGCGCGTAGGCATGCGCACGCACGCACGCACACTCTAAGCACGAATACGCCTATATGGGAGTAAAAAAAGAAGTAGCTTACTCGAATTTTACTCATTTCTGTTTAGAGTGTACACGCGCGTAGGCATGCGCACGCACGCACGCACACTCTAAACACGAATACGCCTATATGGGAGTAAAAAAAGAAGTAGCTTACTCCCATTTTACTCATTGCTGTTTAGAGTGTACACGCGCGTAGGCATGCGCACGCACGCACGCACACTAAACACGAATACGCCTATATAGGAGTAAAAAAAGAAGTAGCTTACTTCCATTTGACTCATTTCTGTTTAGAGTGCACACGCGCGTAGGCATGCGCACGCACGCACGCACACTCTAAACACGAATACGCCTATACGGGAGTAAAAAAAAGAAGTAGCTTACTCCCATTTTACTCATTTCTGTTTAGAGTGCACACGCGCGTAGGCATGCGCACGCACGCACACTCTAAACACGAATACGCCTATATGGGAGTAAAAAAAGAAGTAGCTTACTCCCATTTTACTCATTTCTGTTTAGAGTGTACACGCGCGTAGGCATGCGCACGCACGCACGCACACTCTAAACACGAATACGCCTATATGGGAGTAAAAAAAGAAGTAGCTTACTCCCATTTTACTCATTGCTGTTTAGAGTGCACACGCGCGTAGGCATGCGCACGCACGCACACTAAACACGAATACGCCTATATAGGAGTAAAAAAAGAAGTAGCTTACTTCCATTTGACTCATTTCTGTTTAGAGTGCACACGCGCGTAGGCATGCGCACGCACGCACGCACACTCTAAACACGAATACGCCTATATGGGAGTAAAAAAAAGTAGCTTACTCCCATTTGACTCATTTCTGTTTAGAGTGCACACGCGCGCAGGCATGCGCATGCACGCACGCACACTCTAAACACGAATACGCCTATATGGGAGTAAAAAAAGAAGTAGCTTACTCGCATTTTACTCATTTCTGTTTAGAGTGCACACGTGCGTAGGCATGCGCATGCACGCACGCACACTCTAAACACGAATACGCCTATATGGGAGTAAAAAAAGAAGTAGCTTACTCCCATTTTACTCATTTCTGTTTAGAGTGCACACGCGCGCAGGCATGCGCACGCACGCCCGCACACTCTAAACACGAATACGCCTATATGGGAGTAAAAAAAGAAGTAGGCTACTCCCATTTTACTCATTTCTGTTTAGAGTGCAGACGTGCGTACGCATGCGCACGCACGCACGCACACTCTAAACACGAATACGCCTATATGGGAGTAAAAAAAAGAAGTAGCTTACTCCCATTTTACTCATTTCTGTTTAGAGTGCAGACGTGCGCAGGCATGCGCACGCACGCCCGCACACTCTAAACACGAATACGCCTATATGGGAGTAAAAAAAGAAGTAGGCTACTCCCATTTTACTCATTTCTGTTTAGAGTGCAGACGTGCGTAGGCATGCGCACGCACGCCCGCACACTCTAAACACGAATACGCCTATATGGGAGTAAAAAAAGAAGTAGCTTACTCCCATTTTACTCATTTCTATTTAGAGTGCAGACGTGCGCAGGCATGCGCACGCACGCCCGCACACTCTAAACACGAATACGCCTATATGGGAGTAAAAAAAGAAGTAGGCTACTCCCATTTTACTCATTTCTGTTTAGAGTGCAGACGTGCGTAGGCATGCGCACGCACGCACGCACACTCTAAACACGAATACGCCTATATGGGAGTAAAAAAAGAAGTAGCTTACTCCCATTTTACTCATTTCTGTTTAGAGTGCAGACGTGCGTAAGCATGCGCACGCACGCCCGCACACTCTAAACACGAATACGCCTATATGGGAGTAAAAAAAGAAGTAGGCTACTCCCATTTTACTCATTTCTGTTTAGAGTGCACACGTGCGTAGGCATGCGCACGCACGCACAATCTAAACACGAATACGCCTATATGGGAGTAAAAAAGAAGTAGCTTACTCCCATTCCACTCATTTCTGTTTAGAGTGCACACGTGCGTAGGCATGCGCACGCACGCACAATCTAAACACGAATACGCCTATATGGGAGTAAAAAAGAAGTAGCTTACTCCCATTCCACTCATTTCTGTTTAGTGTGCACACGTGCGTAGGCATGCGCACGCACGCACAATCTAAACACGAATACGCCTATATGGGAGTAAAAAAGAAGTAGCTTACTCCCATTCCACTCATTTCTGTTTAGTGTGCACACGTGCGTAGGCATGCGCACGCACGCACGCACACTCTAAACACGAATACGCCTATATGGGAGTAAAAAAAGAAGTAGCTTACTCCCATTTTACTCATTTCTGTTTAGAGTGCACACGTGCGTAGGCATGCGCACGCACGCACAATCTAAACACGAATACGCCTATATGGGAGTAAAAAAGAAGTAGCTTACTCCCATTTTACTCATTTCTATTTAGAGTGCAGACGTGCGTAGGCATGCGCACGCACGCACGCACACTCTAAACACGAATACGCCTATATGGGAGTAAAAAAAGAAGTAGCTTACTCCCATTTTACTCATTTCTATTTAGAGTGCAGACGTGCGTACGCATGCGCACGCACGCCCGCACACTCTAAACACGAATACGCCTATATGGGAGTAAAAAAAGAAGTAGGCTACTCCCATTTTACTCATTTCTGTTTAGAGTGCAGACGTGCGTAGGCATGCGCACGCACGCACGCACACTCTAAACACGAATACGCCTATATGGGAGTAAAAAAAGAAGTAGCTTACTCCCATTTTACTCATTTCTATTTAGAGTGCAGACGTGCGCAGGCATGCGCACGCACGCCCGCACACTCTAAACACGAATACGCCTATATGGGAGTAAAAAAAGAAGTAGGCTACTCCCATTTTACTCATTTCTATTTAGAGTGCAGACGTGCGTAGGCATGCGCACGCACGCACGCACACTCTAAACACGAATACGCCTATATGGGAGTAAAAAAAGAAGTAGCTTACTCCCATTTTACTCATTTCTGTTTAGAGTGCAGACGTGCGTAAGCATGCGCACGAACGCCCGCACACTCTAAACACGAATACGCCTATATGGGAGTAAAAAAAGAAGTAGGCTACTCCCATTTTACTCATTTCTGTTTAGAGTGCACACGTGCGTAGGCATGCGCACGCACGCACAATCTAAACACGAATACGCCTATATGGGAGTAAAAAAGAAGTAGCTTACTCCCATTCCACTCATTTCTGTTTAGAGTGCACACGTGCGTAGGCATGCGCACGCACGCACAATCTAAACACGAATACGCCTATATGGGAGTAAAAAAGAAGTAGCTTACTCCCATTCCACTCATTTCTGTTTAGTGTGCACACGTGCGTAGGCATGCGCACGCACGCACAATCTAAACACGAATACGCCTATATGGGAGTAAAAAAGAAGTAGCTTACTCCCATTTTACTCATTGCTGTTTAGAGTGCACACGCGCGTAGGCATGCGCACGCACGCACGCACACTCTAAACACGAATACGCCTATATGGGAGTAAAAAAAGAAGTAGCTTACTCCCATTTTACTCATTTCTGTTTAGAGTGCACACGTGCGTAGGCATGCGCACGCACGCACACTCTAAACACGAATACGCCAATATCGGAGTAAAAAAAGAAGTAGCTTACTCCCATTTTACTCATTTCTGTTTAGAGTGCACACGTGCGTAGGCATGCGCACGCACGCAAACTCTAAACACGAATACGCCTATATGGGAGTAAAAAAGAAGTAGCTTACTCCCATTGTACTCATTTCTGTTTAGAGTGCACACGCGCACACACGAATGCACGCACACTCTAAACACTAAAACGCCTGTATGGGAGTAAAAATGAGTAGTTTTGTCCCATTTTACTCATTTCTGTTTAGAGTGCACACGCGCGTAGGCATGCACACGCACGCACGCACGCACACTCTAAACACGAATACGCCTATATGGGAGTAAAAAAGAAGTAGCTTACTCCCATTGTACTCATTTCTGTTTAGAGTGCACACGCGCACACACGAACGCACGCACACTCTAAACACTAAAACGCCTGTATGGGAGGAAAAATGAGTAGTTTTGTCCCATTTTACTCATTTCTGTTTAGAGTGCACACGCGCACACACGAATGCACGCACACTCTAAACACTAAAACGCCTGTATGGGAGTAAAAATGAGTAGCTTACTCCCATTTTACTCATTTCTGTTTAGAGTGCACACGCGCACACACGAACGCACGCACACTCTAAACACTAAAACGCCTGTACGGGAGTAAAAATGAGTAGCTTACTCCCATTTTACTCATTTCTGTTTAGAGTGCACACGCGCACACACGAACGCACGCACACTCTAAGCACTAAAACACCTGTATGGGAGTAAAAAGGAGTAGCTTTCTCCCATTTTACTCATTTCTGTTTAGAGTGCACACGCGCGTAGGCATGCACACGCACGCACGCACGCACACTCTAAACACGAATACGCCTATATGGGAGTAAAAAAGAAGTAGCTTACTCCCATTGTACTCATTTCTGTTTAGAGTGCACACGCGCACACACGAATGCACGCACACTCTAAACACGAATACGCCTATATGGGAGTAAAAATGAGTAGCTTACTCCCATTTTACTCATTTCTGTTTAGAGTGCACACGCGCACACACGAACGCACGCACACTCTAAACACTAAAACACCTGTATGGGAGTAAAAAGGAGTAGCTTTCTCCCATTTTACTCATTTCTGTTTAGAGTGCACACGCACGTAGGCATGCGCACGCACGCACACTCTAATCTCGAATACGCCTATATGGGAGTAAAAAAAGAGGTAGCTTACTCCCATTTTACTCATTTCTGTTTAGAGTGCACACGTGCGTAGGCATGCACACGCACGCACGCACGCACACTCTAAACACGAATACGCCTATATGGGAGTAAAAAAGAAGTAGCTTTCTCCCATTTTACTCATTTCTGTTTAGAGTGCACACGCACGTAGGCATGCGCACGCACGCACACTCTAATCTCGAATACGCCTATATGGGAGTAAAAAAAGAGGTAGCTTACTCCCATTTTACTCATTTCTGTTTAGAGTGCACACGCGCACACACGAACGCACGCACACTCTAAACACTAAAACGCCTGTATGGGTGTAAAAATGAGTAGTTTTCTCCCATTTTACTCATTTCTGTTTAGAGTGCACACGCGCACACACGAATGCACGCACACTCTAAACACTAAAACGCCTGTACGGGAGTAAAAATGAGTAGCTTACTCCCATTTTACTCATTTCTGTTTAGAGTGCACACGCGCGTAGGCATGCGCACGCACGCACGCACACTCTAATCTCGAATACGCCTATATGGGAGTAAAAAAAGAGGTAGCTTACTCCCATTTTACTCATTTCTGTTTAGAGTGCACACGTGCGTAGGCATGCACACGCACGCACGCACGCACACTCTAAACACGAATACGCCTATATGGGAGTAAAAAAGAAGTAGCTTACTCCCATTTTACTCATTTCCGTTTAGAGTGCACACGCGCGTAGGCATGCGCACGCACGCACGCACACTCTAAACACGAATACACCTATATGGGAGTAAAAAAAGAGGTAGCTTACTCCCATTTTACTCATTTCTGTTTAGAGTGCACACGCACGTAGGCATGCGCACGCACGCACACTCTAATCTCGAATACGCCTATATGGGAGTAAAAAAAGAGGTAGCTTACTCCCATTTTACTCATTTCTGTTTAGAGTGCACACGCGCACACACGAATGCACGCACACTCTAAACACTAAAACGCCTGTACGGGAGTAAAAATGAGTAGCTTACTCCCATTTTACTCATTTCTGTTTAGAGTGCACACGCGCGTAGGCATGCGCACGCACGCACGCACACTCTAATCTCGAATACGCCTATATGGGAGTAAAAAAAGAGGTAGCTTACTCCCATTTTACTCATTTCTGTTTAGAGTGCACACGTGCGTAGGCATGCACACGCACGCACGCACGCACACTCTAAACACGAATACGCCTATATGGGAGTAAAAAAGAAGTAGCTTACTCCCATTTTACTCATTTCCGTTTAGAGTGCACACGCGCGTAGGCATGCGCACGCACGCACGCACACTCTAAACACGAATACGCCTATATGGGAGTAAAAAAAGAGGTAGCTTACTCCCATTTTACTCATTTCTGTTTAGAGTGCACACGCACGTAGGCATGCGCACGCACGCACCCTCTAATCTCGAATACGCCTATATGGGAGTAAAAAAAGAGGTAGCTTACTCCCATTTTACTCATTTCTGTTTAGAGTGCACACGTGCGTAGGCATGCACACGCACGCACGCACGCACACTCTAAACACGAATACGCCTATATGGGAGTAAAAAAGAAGTAGCTTACTCCCATTTTACTCATTTCCGTTTAGAGTGCACACGCGCGTAGGCATGCGCACGCACGCACACTCTAATCTCGAATACGCCTATATGGGAGTAAAAAAAGAGGTAGCTTACTCCCATTTTACTCATTTCTGTTTAGAGTGCACACGCGCGTAGGCATGCGCACGCACGCACGCACACTCTAATCTCGAATACGCCTATATGGGAGTAAAAAAAGAGGTAGCTTACTCCCATTTTACTCATTTCTGTTTAGAGTGCACACGTGCGTAGGCATGCGCACGCACGCACGCACACTCTAATCTCGAATACGCCTATATGGGAGTAAAAAAAGAGGTAGCTTACTCCCATTTTACTCATTTCTGTTTAGAGTGCACACGTGCGTAGGCATGCGCACGCACGCACGCACACTCTAAACACGAATACGCCTATATGGGAGTAAAAAAGAAGTAGCTTACTCCCATTTTACTCATTTCCGTTTAGAGTGCACACGCGCGTAGGCATGCGCACGCACGCACGCACACTCTAATCTCGAATACGCCTATATGGGAGTAAAAAAAGAAGTAGCTTACTCCCATTTTACTCATTTCTGTTTAGAGTGTACACGCGCGTAGGCATGCGCACGCACGCACGCACACTCTAAACACGAATACGCCTATATGGGAGTAAAAAAAGAAGTAGCTTACTCCCATTTTACTCATTGCTGTTTAGAGTGCACACGCGCGTAGGCATGCGCACGCACGCACACTCTAAACACGAATACGCCTATATGGGAGTAAAAAAAGAAGTAGCTTACTCCCATTTTACTCATTTCTGTTTAGAGTGTACACGCGCGTAGGCATGCGCACGCACGCACGCACACTCTAAACACGAATACGCCTATATGGGAGTAAAAAAAGAAGTAGCTTACTCCCATTTTACTCATTGCTGTTTAGAGTGCACACGCGCGTAGTCATGCGCACGCACGCACACTCTAAACACGAATACGCCTATATGGGAGTAAAAAAAGAAGTAGCTTACTCCCATTTTACTCATTTCTGTTTAGAGTGTACACGCGCGTAGGCATGCGCACGCACGCACGCACACTAAACACGAATACGCCTATATAGGAGTAAAAAAAGAAGTAGCTTACTTCCATTTGACTCATTTCTGTTTAGAGTGCACACGCGCGTAGGCATGCGCACGCACGCACGCACACTCTAAACACGAATACGCCTATACGGGAGTAAAAAAAAGAAGTAGCTTACTCCCATTTTACTCATTTCTGTTTAGAGTGCACACGCGCGTAGGCATGCGCACGCACGCACACTCTAAACACGAATACGCCTATATGGGAGTAAAAAAAGAAGTAGCTTACTCCCATTTTACTCATTTCTGTTTAGAGTGTACACGCGCGTAGGCATGCGCACGCACGCACGCACACTCTAAACACGAATACGCCTATATGGGAGTAAAAAAAAGAAGTAGCTTACTCGCATTTTACTCATTTCTGTTTAGAGTGCACACGCGCGTAGGCATGCGCACGCACGCACGCACACTCTAAACACGAATACGCCTATATGGGAGTAAAAAAAGAAGTAGCTTACTCCCATTTTACTCATTGCTGTTTAGAGTGCACACGCGCGTAGGCATGCGCACGCACGCACACTCTAAACACGAATACGCCTATATGGGAGTAAAAAAAGAAGTAGCTTACTCCCATTTTACTCATTTCTGTTTAGAGTGTACACGCGCGTAGGCATGCGCACGCACGCACGCACACTAAACACGAATACGCCTATATAGGAGTAAAAAAAGAAGTAGCTTACTTCCATTTGACTCATTTCTGTTTAGAGTGCACACGCGCGTAGGCATGCGCACGCACGCACGCACACTAAACACGAATACGCCTATACGGGAGTAAAAAAAGAAGTAGCTTACTCCCATTTTACTCATTTCTGTTTAGAGTGTACACGCGCGTAGGCATGCGCACGCACGCACGCACACTCTAAACACGAATACGCCTATATGGGAGTAAAAAAAAGAAGTAGCTTACTCCCATATTACTCATTTCTGTTTAGAGTGCACACGCGCGTAGGCATGCGCACGCACGCACGCACACTCTAAACACGAATACGCCTATATGGGAGTAAAAAAAAGAAGTAGCTTACTCGCATTTTACTCATTTCTGTTTAGAGTGTACACGCGCGTAGGCATGCGCACGCACGCACGCACACTCTAAACACGAATACGCCTATACGGGAGTAAAAAAAGAAGTAGCTTACTCCCATTTTACTCATTTCTGTTTAGAGTGTACACGCGCGTAGGCATGCGCACGCACGCACGCACACTCTAAACACGAATACGCCTATACGGGAGTAAAAAAAAGAAGTAGCTTACTCGCATTTTACTCATTTCTGTTTAGAGTGTACACGCGCGTAGGCATGCGCACGCACGCACGCACACTCTAAACACGAATACGCCTATATGGGAGTAAAAAAAGAAGTAGCTTACTCCCATTTTACTCATTGCTGTTTAGAGTGCACACGCGCGTAGGCATGCGCACGCACGCACACTCTAAACACGAATACGCCTATATGGGAGTAAAAAAAGAAGTAGCTTACTCCCATTTTACTCATTTCTGTTTAGAGTGTACACGCGCGTAGGCATGCGCACGCACGCACGCACACTAAACACGAATACGCCTATATAGGAGTAAAAAAAGAAGTAGCTTACTTCCATTTGACTCATTTCTGTTTAGAGTGCACACGCGCGTAGGCATGCGCACGCACGCACGCACACTCTAAACACGAATACGCCTATATGGGAGTAAAAAAAAGTAGCTTACTCCCATTTTACTCATTTCTGTTTAGAGTGTACACGCGCGTAGGCATGCGCACGCACGCACGCACACTAAACCCGAATACGCCTATATAGGAGTAAAAAAAGAAGTAGCTTACTTCCATTTGACTCATTTCTGTTTAGAGTGCACACGCGCGTAGGCATGCGCACGCACGCACGCACACTCTAAGCACGAATACGCCTATATGGGAGTAAAAAAAGAAGTAGCTTACTCGAATTTTACTCATTTCTGTTTAGAGTGTACACGCGCGTAGGCATGCGCACGCACGCACGCACACTCTAAACACGAATACGCCTATATGGGAGTAAAAAAAGAAGTAGCTTACTCCCATTTTACTCATTGCTGTTTAGAGTGTACACGCGCGTAGGCATGCGCACGCACGCACGCACACTAAACACGAATACGCCTATATAGGAGTAAAAAAAGAAGTAGCTTACTTCCATTTGACTCATTTCTGTTTAGAGTGCACACGCGCGTAGGCATGCGCACGCACGCACGCACACTCTAAACACGAATACGCCTATACGGGAGTAAAAAAAAGAAGTAGCTTACTCCCATTTTACTCATTTCTGTTTAGAGTGCACACGCGCGTAGGCATGCGCACGCACGCACACTCTAAACACGAATACGCCTATATGGGAGTAAAAAAAGAAGTAGCTTACTCCCATTTTACTCATTTCTGTTTAGAGTGTACACGCGCGTAGGCATGCGCACGCACGCACGCACACTCTAAACACGAATACGCCTATATGGGAGTAAAAAAAGAAGTAGCTTACTCCCATTTTACTCATTGCTGTTTAGAGTGCACACGCGCGTAGGCATGCGCACGCACGCACACTAAACACGAATACGCCTATATAGGAGTAAAAAAAGAAGTAGCTTACTTCCATTTGACTCATTTCTGTTTAGAGTGCACACGCGCGTAGGCATGCGCACGCACGCACGCACACTCTAAACACGAATACGCCTATATGGGAGTAAAAAAAAGTAGCTTACTCCCATTTGACTCATTTCTGTTTAGAGTGCACACGCGCGCAGGCATGCGCATGCACGCACGCACACTCTAAACACGAATACGCCTATATGGGAGTAAAAAAAGAAGTAGCTTACTCGCATTTTACTCATTTCTGTTTAGAGTGCACACGTGCGTAGGCATGCGCATGCACGCACGCACACTCTAAACACGAATACGCCTATATGGGAGTAAAAAAAGAAGTAGCTTACTCCCATTTTACTCATTTCTGTTTAGAGTGCACACGCGCGCAGGCATGCGCACGCACGCCCGCACACTCTAAACACGAATACGCCTATATGGGAGTAAAAAAAGAAGTAGGCTACTCCCATTTTACTCATTTCTGTTTAGAGTGCAGACGTGCGTACGCATGCGCACGCACGCACGCACACTCTAAACACGAATACGCCTATATGGGAGTAAAAAAAAGAAGTAGCTTACTCCCATTTTACTCATTTCTGTTTAGAGTGCAGACGTGCGCAGGCATGCGCACGCACGCCCGCACACTCTAAACACGAATACGCCTATATGGGAGTAAAAAAAGAAGTAGGCTACTCCCATTTTACTCATTTCTGTTTAGAGTGCACACGTGCGTAGGCATGCGCACGCACGCACAATCTAAACACGAATACGCCTATATGGGAGTAAAAAAGAAGTAGCTTACTCCCATTCCACTCATTTCTGTTTAGAGTGCACACGTGCGTAGGCATGCGCACGCACGCACAATCTAAACACGAATACGCCTATATGGGAGTAAAAAAGAAGTAGCTTACTCCCATTCCACTCATTTCTGTTTAGAGTGCACACGTGCGTAGGCATGCGCACGCACGCACAATCTAAACACGAATACGCCTATATGGGAGTAAAAAAGAAGTAGCTTACTCCCATTCCACTCATTTCTGTTTAGAGTGTACACGCGCGTAGGCATGCGCACGCACGCACGCACACTCTAAACACGAATACGCCTATACGGGAGTAAAAAAAGAAGTAGCTTACTCCCATTTTACTCATTTCTGTTTAGAGTGTACACGCGCGTAGGCATGCGCACGCACGCACGCACACTCTAAACACGAATACGCCTATACGGGAGTAAAAAAAAGAAGTAGCTTACTCGCATTTTACTCATTTCTGTTTAGAGTGTACACGCGCGTAGGCATGCGCACGCACGCACGCACACTCTAAACACGAATACGCCTATATGGGAGTAAAAAAAGAAGTAGCTTACTCCCATTTTACTCATTGCTGTTTAGAGTGCACACGCGCGTAGGCATGCGCACGCACGCACACTCTAAACACGAATACGCCTATATGGGAGTAAAAAAAGAAGTAGCTTACTCCCATTTTACTCATTTCTGTTTAGAGTGTACACGCGCGTAGGCATGCGCACGCACGCACGCACACTAAACACGAATACGCCTATATAGGAGTAAAAAAAGAAGTAGCTTACTTCCATTTGACTCATTTCTGTTTAGAGTGCACACGCGCGTAGGCATGCGCACGCACGCACGCACACTCTAAACACGAATACGCCTATATGGGAGTAAAAAAAAGTAGCTTACTCCCATTTTACTCATTTCTGTTTAGAGTGTACACGCGCGTAGGCATGCGCACGCACGCACGCACACTAAACACGAATACGCCTATATAGGAGTAAAAAAAGAAGTAGCTTACTTCCATTTGACTCATTTCTGTTTAGAGTGCACACGCGCGTAGGCATGCGCACGCACGCACGCACACTCTAAGCACGAATACGCCTATATGGGAGTAAAAAAAGAAGTAGCTTACTCGAATTTTACTCATTTCTGTTTAGAGTGTACACGCGCGTAGGCATGCGCACGCACGCACGCACACTCTAAACACGAATACGCCTATATGGGAGTAAAAAAAGAAGTAGCTTACTCCCATTTTACTCATTGCTGTTTAGAGTGTACACGCGCGTAGGCATGCGCACGCACGCACGCACACTAAACACGAATACGCCTATATAGGAGTAAAAAAAGAAGTAGCTTACTTCCATTTGACTCATTTCTGTTTAGAGTGCACACGCGCGTAGGCATGCGCACGCACGCACGCACACTCTAAACACGAATACGCCTATACGGGAGTAAAAAAAAGAAGTAGCTTACTCCCATTTTACTCATTTCTGTTTAGAGTGCACACGCGCGTAGGCATGCGCACGCACGCACACTCTAAACACGAATACGCCTATATGGGAGTAAAAAAAGAAGTAGCTTACTCCCATTTTACTCATTTCTGTTTAGAGTGTACACGCGCGTAGGCATGCGCACGCACGCACGCACACTCTAAACACGAATACGCCTATATGGGAGTAAAAAAAGAAGTAGCTTACTCCCATTTTACTCATTGCTGTTTAGAGTGCACACGCGCGTAGGCATGCGCACGCACGCACACTAAACACGAATACGCCTATATAGGAGTAAAAAAAGAAGTAGCTTACTTCCATTTGACTCATTTCTGTTTAGAGTGCACACGCGCGTAGGCATGCGCACGCACGCACGCACACTCTAAACACGAATACGCCTATATGGGAGTAAAAAAAAGTAGCTTACTCCCATTTGACTCATTTCTGTTTAGAGTGCACACGCGCGCAGGCATGCGCATGCACGCACGCACACTCTAAACACGAATACGCCTATATGGGAGTAAAAAAAGAAGTAGCTTACTCGCATTTTACTCATTTCTGTTTAGAGTGCACACGTGCGTAGGCATGCGCATGCACGCACGCACACTCTAAACACGAATACGCCTATATGGGAGTAAAAAAAGAAGTAGCTTACTCCCATTTTACTCATTTCTGTTTAGAGTGCACACGCGCGCAGGCATGCGCACGCACGCCCGCACACTCTAAACACGAATACGCCTATATGGGAGTAAAAAAAGAAGTAGGCTACTCCCATTTTACTCATTTCTGTTTAGAGTGCAGACGTGCGTACGCATGCGCACGCACGCACGCACACTCTAAACACGAATACGCCTATATGGGAGTAAAAAAAAGAAGTAGCTTACTCCCATTTTACTCATTTCTGTTTAGAGTGCAGACGTGCGCAGGCATGCGCACGCACGCCCGCACACTCTAAACACGAATACGCCTATATGGGAGTAAAAAAAGAAGTAGGCTACTCCCATTTTACTCATTTCTGTTTAGAGTGCAGACGTGCGTAGGCATGCGCACGCACGCCCGCACACTCTAAACACGAATACGCCTATATGGGAGTAAAAAAAGAAGTAGCTTACTGCCATTTTACTCATTTCTATTTAGAGTGCAGACGTGCGCAGGCATGCGCACGCACGCCCGCACACTCTAAACACGAATACGCCTATATGGGAGTAAAAAAAGAAGTAGGCTACTCCCATTTTACTCATTTCTGTTTAGAGTGCAGACGTGCGTAGGCATGCGCACGCACGCACGCACACTCTAAACACGAATACGCCTATATGGGAGTAAAAAAAGAAGTAGCTTACTCCCATTTTACTCATTTCTGTTTAGAGTGCAGACGTGCGTAAGCATGCGCACGCACGCCCGCACACTCTAAACACGAATACGCCTATATGGGAGTAAAAAAAGAAGTAGGCTACTCCCATTTTACTCATTTCTGTTTAGAGTGCACACGTGCGTAGGCATGCGCACGCACGCACAATCTAAACACGAATACGCCTATATGGGAGTAAAAAAGAAGTAGCTTACTCCCATTCCACTCATTTCTGTTTAGAGTGCACACGTGCGTAGGCATGCGCACGCACGCACAATCTAAACACGAATACGCCTATATGGGAGTAAAAAAGAAGTAGCTTACTCCCATTCCACTCATTTCTGTTTAGTGTGCACACGTGCGTAGGCATGCGCACGCACGCACAATCTAAACACGAATACGCCTATATGGGAGTAAAAAAGAAGTAGCTTACTCCCATTCCACTCATTTCTGTTTAGTGTGCACACGTGCGTAGGCATGCGCACGCACGCACGCACACTCTAAACACGAATACGCCTATATGGGAGTAAAAAAAGAAGTAGCTTACTCCCATTTTACTCATTTCTGTTTAGAGTGCACACGTGCGTAGGCATGCGCACGCACGCACAATCTAAACACGAATACGCCTATATGGGAGTAAAAAAGAAGTAGCTTACTCCCATTTTACTCATTTCTATTTAGAGTGCAGACGTGCGTAGGCATGCGCACGCACGCACGCACACTCTAAACACGAATACGCCTATATGGGAGTAAAAAAAGAAGTAGCTTACTCCCATTTTACTCATTTCTATTTAGAGTGCAGACGTGCGCAGGCATGCGCACGCACGCACGCACACTCTAAACACGAATACGCCTATATGGGAGTAAAAAAAGAAGTAGCTTACTCCCATTTTACTCATTTCTATTTAGAGTGCAGACGTGCGTAGGCATGCGCACGCACGCACGCACACTCTAAACACGAATACGCCTATATGGGAGTAAAAAAAGAAGTAGCTTACTCCCATTTTACTCATTTCTATTTAGAGTGCAGACGTGCGTAGGCATGCGCACGCACGCACGCACACTCTAAACACGAATACGCCTATATGGGAGTAAAAAAAGAAGTAGCTTACTCCCATTTTACTCATTTCTATTTAGAGTGCAGACGTGCGCAGGCATGCGCACGCACGCCCGCACACTCTAAACACGAATACGCCTATATGGGAGTAAAAAAAGAAGTAGGCTACTCCCATTTTACTCATTTCTATTTAGAGTGCAGACGTGCGTAGGCATGCGCACGCACGCACGCACACTCTAAACACGAATACGCCTATATGGGAGTAAAAAAAGAAGTAGCTTACTCCCATTTTACTCATTTCTGTTTAGAGTGCAGACGTGCGTAAGCATGCGCACGCACGCCCGCACACTCTAAACACGAATACGCCTATATGGGAGTAAAAAAAGAAGTAGGCTACTCCCATTTTACTCATTTCTGTTTAGAGTGCACACGTGCGTAGGCATGCGCACGCACGCACAATCTAAACACGAATACGCCTATATGGGAGTAAAAAAGAAGTAGCTTACTCCCATTCCACTCATTTCTGTTTAGTGTGCACACGTGCGTAGGCATGCGCACGCACGCACAATCTAAACACGAATACGCCTATATGGGAGTAAAAAAGAAGTAGCTTACTCCCATTTTACTCATTGCTGTTTAGAGTGCACACGCGCGTAGGCATGCGCACGCACGCACGCACACTCTAAACACGAATACGCCTATATGGGAGTAAAAAAAGAAGTAGCTTACTCCCATTTTACTCATTTCTGTTTAGAGTGCACACGTGCGTAGGCATGCGCACGCACGCACACTCTAAACACGAATACGCCAATATCGGAGTAAAAAAAGAAGTAGCTTACTCCCATTTTACTCATTTCTGTTTAGAGTGCACACGTGCGTAGGCATGCGCACGCACGCAAACTCTAAACACGAATACGCCTATATGGGAGTAAAAAAGAAGTAGCTTACTCCCATTGTACTCATTTCTGTTTAGAGTGCACACGCGCACACACGAACGCACGCACACTCTAAACACTAAAACGCCTGTATGGGAGGAAAAATGAGTAGTTTTGTCCCATTTTACTCATTTCTGTTTAGAGTGCACACGCGCGTAGGCATGCACACGCACGCACGCACGCACACTCTAAACACGAATACGCCTATATGGGAGTAAAAAAGAAGTAGCTTACTCCCATTGTACTCATTTCTGTTTAGAGTGCACACGCGCACACACGAACGCACGCACACTCTAAACACTAAAACGCCTGTATGGGAGGAAAAATGAGTAGTTTTGTCCCATTTTACTCATTTCTGTTTAGAGTGCACACGCGCACACACGAATGCACGCACACTCTAAACACTAAAACGCCTGTATGGGAGTAAAAATGAGTAGCTTACTCCCATTTTACTCATTTCTGTTTAGAGTGCACACGCGCACACACGAACGCACGCACACTCTAAACACTAAAACGCCTGTACGGGAGTAAAAATGAGTAGCTTACTCCCATTTTACTCATTTCTGTTTAGAGTGCACACGCGCACACACGAACGCACGCACACTCTAAGCACTAAAACACCTGTATGGGAGTAAAAAGGAGTAGCTTTCTCCCATTTTACTCATTTCTGTTTAGAGTGCACACGCGCGTAGGCATGCACACGCACGCACGCACGCACACTCTAAACACGAATACGCCTATATGGGAGTAAAAAAGAAGTAGCTTACTCCCATTGTACTCATTTCTGTTTAGAGTGCACACGCGCACACACGAATGCACGCACACTCTAAACACGAATACGCCTATATGGGAGTAAAAATGAGTAGCTTACTCCCATTTTACTCATTTCTGTTTAGAGTGCACACGCGCACACACGAACGCACGCACACTCTAAACACTAAAACACCTGTATGGGAGTAAAAAGGAGTAGCTTTCTCCCATTTTACTCATTTCTGTTTAGAGTGCACACGCACGTAGGCATGCGCACGCACGCACACTCTAATCTTGAATACGCCTATATGGGAGTAAAAAAAGAGGTAGCTTACTCCCATTTTACTCATTTCTGTTTAGAGTGCACACGTGCGTAGGCATGCACACGCACGCACGCACGCACACTCTAAACACGAATACGCCTATATGGGAGTAAAAAAGAAGTAGCTTTCTCCCATTTTACTCATTTCTGTTTAGAGTGCACACGCACGTAGGCATGCGCACGCACGCACACTCTAATCTCGAATACGCCTATATGGGAGTAAAAAAAGAGGTAGCTTACTCCCATTTTACTCATTTCTGTTTAGAGTGCACACGCGCACACACGAACGCACGCACACTCTAAACACTAAAACGCCTGTATGGGTGTAAAAATGAGTAGTTTTCTCCCATTTTACTCATTTCTGTTTAGAGTGCACACGCGCACACACGAATGCACGCACACTCTAAACACTAAAACGCCTGTACGGGAGTAAAAATGAGTAGCTTACTCCCATTTTACTCATTTCTGTTTAGAGTGCACACGCGCGTAGGCATGCGCACGCACGCACGCACACTCTAATCTCGAATACGCCTATATGGGAGTAAAAAAAGAGGTAGCTTACTCCCATTTTACTCATTTCTGTTTAGAGTGCACACGTGCGTAGGCATGCACACGCACGCACGCACGCACACTCTAAACACGAATACGCCTATATGGGAGTAAAAAAGAAGTAGCTTACTCCCATTTTACTCATTTCCGTTTAGAGTGCACACGCGCGTAGGCATGCGCACGCACGCACGCACACTCTAAACACGAATACACCTATATGGGAGTAAAAAAAGAGGTAGCTTACTCCCATTTTACTCATTTCTGTTTAGAGTGCACACGCACGTAGGCATGCGCACGCACGCACACTCTAATCTCGAATACGCCTATATGGGAGTAAAAAAAGAGGTAGCTTACTCCCATTTTACTCATTTCTGTTTAGAGTGCACACGCGCACACACGAATGCACGCACACTCTAAACACTAAAACGCCTGTACGGGAGTAAAAATGAGTAGCTTACTCCCATTTTACTCATTTCTGTTTAGAGTGCACACGCGCGTAGGCATGCGCACGCACGCACGCACACTCTAATCTCGAATACGCCTATATGGGAGTAAAAAAAGAGGTAGCTTACTCCCATTTTACTCATTTCTGTTTAGAGTGCACACGTGCGTAGGCATGCACACGCACGCACGCACGCACACTCTAAACACGAATACGCCTATATGGGAGTAAAAAAGAAGTAGCTTACTCCCATTTTACTCATTTCCGTTTAGAGTGCACACGCGCGTAGGCATGCGCACGCACGCACGCACACTCTAAACACGAATACGCCTATATGGGAGTAAAAAAGAAGTAGCTTACTCCCATTTTACTCATTTCTGTTTAGAGTGCACACGCACGTAGGCATGCGCACGCACGCACCCTCTAATCTCGAATACGCCTATATGGGAGTAAAAAAAGAGGTAGCTTACTCCCATTTTACTCATTTCTGTTTAGAGTGCACACGTGCGTAGGCATGCACACGCACGCACGCACGCACACTCTAAACACGAATACGCCTATATGGGAGTAAAAAAGAAGTAGCTTACTCCCATTTTACTCATTTCCGTTTAGAGTGCACACGCGCGTAGGCATGCGCACGCACGCACGCACACTCTAATCTCGAATACGCCTATATGGGAGTAAAAAAAGAGGTAGCTTACTCCCATTTTACTCATTTCTGTTTAGAGTGCACACGTGCGTAGGCATGCACACGCACGCACGCACGCACACTCTAAACACGAATACGCCTATATGGGAGTAAAAAAAGAGGTAGCTTACTCCCATTTTACTCATTTCTGTTTAGAGTGCACACGCGCGTAGGCATGCGCACGCACGCACGCACACTCTAAACACGAATACGCCTATATGGGAGTAAAAAAAGAGGTAGCTTACTCCCATTTTACTCATTTCTGTTTAGAGTGCACACGCACGTAGGCATGCGCACGCACGCACCCTCTAATCTCGAATACGCCTATATGGGAGTAAAAAAAGAGGTAGCTTACTCCCATTTTACTCATTTCTGTTTAGAGTGCACACGTGCGTAGGCATGCACACGCACGCACGCACGCACACTCTAAACACGAATACGCCTATATGGGAGTAAAAAAGAAGTAGCTTACTCCCATTTTACTCATTTCCGTTTAGAGTGCACACGCGCGTAGGCATGCGCACGCACGCACGCACACTCTAATCTCGAATACGCCTATATGGGAGTAAAAAAAGAGGTAGCTTACTCCCATTTTACTCATTTCTGTTTAGAGTGCACAGGCGCGTAGGCATGCGCACGCACGCACGCACACTCTAATCTCGAATACGCCTATATGGGAGTAAAAAAAGAGGTAGCTTACTCCCATTTTACTCATTTCTGTTTAGAGTGCACACGTGCGTAGGCATGCGCACGCACGCACGCACACTCTAATCTCGAATACGCCTATATGGGAGTAAAAAAAGAGGTAGCTTACTCCCATTTTACTCATTTCTGTTTAGAGTGCACACGCGCGTAGGCATGCGCACGCACGCACGCACACTCTAATCTCGAATACGCCTATATGGGAGTAAAAAAAGAGGTAGCTTACTCCCATTTTACTCATTTCTGTTTAGAGTGCACACGCGCGTAGGCATGCGCACGCACGCACGCACACTCTAATCTCGAATACGCCTATATGGGAGTAAAAAAAGAGGTAGCTTACTCCCATTTTACTCATTTCTGTTTAGAGTGCACACGCGCGTAGGCATGCGCACGCACGCACGCACACTCTAATCTCGAATACGCCTATATGGGAGTAAAAAAAGAGGTAGCTTACTCCCATTTTACTCATTTCTGTTTAGAGTGCACACGCGCGTAGGCATGCGCACGCACGCACGCACACTCTAATCTCGAATACGCCTATATGGGAGTAAAAAAAGAGGTAGCTTACTCCCATTTTACTCATTTCTGTTTAGAGTGCACACGTGCGTAGGCATGCACACGCACGCACGCACGCACACTCTAAACACGAATACGCCTATATGGGAGTAAAAAAGAAGTAGCTTACTCCCATTTTACTCATTTCCGTTTAGAGTGCACACGCGCGTAGGCATGCACACGCACGCACGCACGCACACTCTAAACACGAATACGCCTATATGGGAGTAAAAAAGAAGTAGCTTACTCCCATTTTACTCATTTCTGTTTAGAGTGCACACGTGCGTAGGCATGCGCACGCACGCACGCACACTCTAATCTCGAATACGCCTATATGGGAGTAAAAAAAGAGGTAGCTTACTCCCATTTTACTCATTTCTGTTTAGAGTGCACACGCGCGTAGGCATGCGCACGCACGCACGCACACTCTAATCTCGAATACGCCTATATGGGAGTAAAAAAAAGAGGTAGCTTACTCCCATTTTACTCATTTCTGTTTAGAGTGCACACGCGCGTAGGCATGCGCACGCACGCACGCACACTCTAATCTCGAATACGCCTATATGGGAGTAAAAAAAGAGGTAGCTTACTCCCATTTTACTCATTTCTGTTTAGAGTGCACACGCGCGTAGGCATGCGCACGCACGCACGCACACTCTAATCTCGAATACGCCTATATGGGAGTAAAAAAAGAGGTAGCTTACTCCCATTTTACTCATTTCTGTTTAGAGTGCACACGTGCGTAGGCATGCACACGCACGCACGCACGCACACTCTAAACACGAATACGCCTATATGGGAGTAAAAAAGAAGTAGCTTACTCCCATTTTACTCATTTCCGTTTAGAGTGCACACGCGCGTAGGCATGCGCACGCACGCACGCACACTCTAATCTCGAATACGCCTATATGGGAGTAAAAAAAGAGGTAGCTTACTCCCATTTTACTCATTTCTGTTTAGAGTGCACACGTGCGTAGGCATGCACACGCACGCACGCACGCACACTCTAAACACGAATACGCCTATATGGGAGTAAAAAAGAAGTAGCTTACTCCCATTTTACTCATTTCCGTTTAGAGTGCACACGCGCGTAGGCATGCGCACGCACGCACGCACACTCTAATCTCGAATACGCCTATATGGGAGTAAAAAAAGAGGTAGCTTACTCCCATTTTACTCATTTCTGTTTAGAGTGCACACGTGCGTAGGCATGCACACGCACGCACGCACGCACACTCTAAACACGAATACGCCTATATGGGAGTAAAAAAAGAGGTAGCTTACTCCCATTTTACTCATTTCTGTTTAGAGTGCACACGCGCGTAGGCATGCGCACCTACGCACGCACACTCTAATCTCGAATACGCCTATATGGGAGTAAAAAAAGAGGTAGCTTACTCCCATTTTACTCATTTCTGTTTAGAGTGCACACGTGCGTAGGCATGCACACGCACGCACGCACGCACACTCTAAACACGAATACGCCTATATGGGAGTAAAAAAAGAAGTAGCTTACTCCCATTTTACTCATTTCCGTTTAGAGTGCACACGCGCGTAGGCATGCGCACCTACGCACGCACACTCTAATCTCGAATACGCCTATATGGGAGTAAAAAAAGAGGTAGCTTACTCCCATTTTACTCATTTCTGTTTAGAGTGCACACGTGCGTAGGCATGCACACGCACGCACGCACGCACACTCTAAACACGAATACGCCTATATGGGAGTAAAAAAGAAGTAGCTTACTCCCATTTTACTCATTTCTGTTTAGAGTGCACACGCACGTAGGCATGCGCACGCACGCACACTCTAAACACGAATACGCCTATATGGGAGTAAAAAAGAAGTAGCTTACTCCCATTTTACTCATTTCTGTTTAGAGTGCACACGCACGTAGGCATGCACACGCACGCACGCACGCACACTCTAAACACGAATACGCCTATATGGGAGTAAAAAAAGAGGTAGCTTACTCCCATTTTACTCATTTCTGTTTAGAGTGCACACGCACGTAGGCATGCGCACGCACGCACACTCTAATCTCGAATACGCCTATATGGGAGTAAAAAAAGAGGTAGCTTACTCCCATTTTACTCATTTCTGTTTAGAGTGCACACGTGCGTAGGCATGCACACGCACGCACGCACGCACACTCTAAACACGAATACGCCTATATGGGAGTAAAAAAGAAGTAGCTTACTCCCATTTTACTCATTTCCGTTTAGAGTGCACACGCGCGTAGGCATGCGCACGCACGCACGCACACTCTAATCTCGAATACGCCTATATGGGAGTAAAAAAAGAGGTAGCTTACTCCCATTTTACTCATTTCTGTTTAGAGTGCACACGTGCGTAGGCATGCACACGCACGCACGCACGCACACTCTAAACACGAATACGCCTATATGGGAGTAAAAAAGAAGTAGCTTACTCCCATTTTACTCATTTCCGTTTAGAGTGCACACGCGCGTAGGCATGCGCACGCACGCACGCACACTCTAATCTCGAATACGCCTATATGGGAGTAAAAAAAGAGGTAGCTTACTCCCATTTTACTCATTTCTGTTTAGAGTGCACACGTGCGTAGGCATGCACACGCACGCACGCACGCACACTCTAATCTCGAATACGCCTATATGGGAGTAAAAAAAGAGGTAGCTTACTCCCATTTTACTCATTTCTGTTTAGAGTGCACACGCGCGTTGACAACTTTGCAAAAGCCCTTCATCTTCACGAAAGGAAAGGCACACAAACTGCGTCGTGGGTCGGTGAAGACCTCAATCACGGCGCGCGATAACTGAGACAGGTACTGAGCCATTTCCTCCCTCCCCCTCCAGAAAAAATAACGTGGATTGCCTCAATAACAATGATAATAATAATTGGTTTTTGGGGAAAGGAATTGGCGCAGCATCTGTCTCATATCGTAGGACACCTGAACCGCGCCGTACAGGGAGGGATAAAGGATGGAGTGAAAGAAGAAAGGAAGAAAGAGGTGCCGTAGTGGAGGGCTTCCGGAATAATTTCGACCACCTGGGGATATTTAACGTGCACTGACATCGCACAGCACACGGGCGCCTTAGCGTTTTGCCTCCATAAAAACTTAGCCGCAGTGGTCGGGTTCGAACCCGGGAACTCTGGGTCAGTAGCCGAGCGCCCTAACCACTGAGCCACCGCGGCGAGTGGGTCAAACTGCAAAAGCCTGCTTTGATTGCGTTCCGCCCACTGGATAGGCGGCGCGCCCTCCCTGCCACCCTGGGTGGTGGCATGCAGTTAATGGTTGATCGCGAGAGATTGATCATCAAATGAACGCTACGGCCTAGCTATTGCTGCAGAGCCGCATGTCAGCCACAACGCGGTCAGCGCTAATGCATTCAGGCCACATCCCTCTCTCACCACCGCCACATGTATCAAAGCACGATCGAATGAGGCGTCCAAATATCCAGGGAGCCAATTATGCGCCCTTCCTTTGCTCAAGGCCATCGCCGTCTGGAGCATTGTCGACGCCAACGCCAATGAACACAGTGAACGCCGGCATCTTTCGCTTTGTATATATACCCTGGATTAGCTGAGCTAATCCACATTAATTTTTTTCGCTCACGGCCTACGCCGACAACTCCGGCTTTTCTGTGACACGGGCCCTTAAGGCTGTCGCGTTAAATTGCTAATGGCCTAGCTCTGTTAGCCCAGGATATGCGTAGCGAAAGCGCGGAGACTTCTGCATCGGAAGAGTGCATTCACTAGATGCGCCTTTATTCACGGTTAACGCTTGAGCCGTCGTGGTGGATTCGCGTTTGAACGCCTTATAAAATCTCATTTTACAGCTCTCATTTTACTATGCGTTTATGAAGAGTCATTTAGAATGGGTATTTTACCACCGTCGTTTTGCCGTGAGCATACAGTACTTATACCGAAAACAGACAGCCCTGCTAAGCCTAAGCAAGTTACTGGTTATCGGCAGATAAAGCTTAAAAATGTCGATTATAAATTTTTATGAAAGTATTAGCCAAACGTTTACAATCAGTTATGGACACCTTGGTTGCCCCCCACCAGACGAATGGAATTCAAGGGCGGACCAGCTTCACGAATGTTAATGTCACTCGGGGTATACTGGAATGCTGTGACGCTGACTTTAGGCGAGTGGCAATGTTGCAGATTGATTTAGAGAACGCCTTTGACCGTGTATGTCATGACATTCTTTTTAAAGTCCTCAAAAATGTCTTTGTTGGGGAACTCATTTTAAAAGAGGTTAAAATGGCTTATAGTAGCTGTACCACGAATCTGGTTGTTAACCAAGAGCTTCCGTGCGGCAAGGCTGTCCATTGTCACCGCTACTTTTCGCTTTGTACCTAGAGCCAATGTGCCGGGATTTAATAAACAGCAGCTCTATTCGTGGTTTTGAACTAGAAGCATGTGAAATTAAAGTACTGGCTCATGCCGGTGACGTGGCAATTTTTTTGTAGCGACCACAGCAGCATAGAACATGCGATGTCGGTTGTTTGCAGGTTTTGCTACGTAACCAATGGCGTTGTTAATCTGGACAAATGTGCGGGCCTTTCGCATGAGAACTGGACAACAGCACCTTTGTTTCATGCAAGTATAAAATGATCACATGTCCCTTCCAAATACCTAGGTGTTCCTCTTGACAAATATCGAGATAACGATGACTTTTGGAAGGAGAAAATTCAAGAAGTGTCCTCGCGAACACAGAAATGGTCGGGAAAGGAACTGTCCATTTTCGCGGGCGCCAACATATGTAGTGTATACCTGGTTTCAAAAGTGCTATTTGCTGCAGGTCCTTTCGTGCTCTCGGCTTAGGATTCAAAAGTTTAATCGTTTCTTTGCAGTTTTTGTTTGGCAGTCCTCATGGGAGAGGACTAAACGTTATGTTTCTGCGTTTGAGAAAAGGGGTTCTTTCCTTGCCACACTTGTACCTGAGGCAGGTGGTGTCAAGATTTGTTTCTCCGAGATCAACGCGACCCTTTCCTGCGGACTTTTATTCAAGTAAGGATTTTTTCGGCTCTGCCAAACTATGTTATTTGCACTGGATACGGGATGCGGTACAGTGCAAGTAGATTTTTGAAAGAAGTGATCTTTGCTTTCCGGTTTCTAATTGCTCGCTTCAGTTAGGAATTCCTTTCAAATGTCCCGCGTAAGAAATTGCTAAAAGATTTGCTTGACTGTGTCTTCCCCGTGCCAACGTACCGATCTCTGTATAGTGGAGGACAAGGAGGAAATGTTTTAAAAAGGGTAAGGAAAATGGCGGTGCCAGAGGGGGCGAAGACGTTGCTCAAGCTGCACACTGGTACGTTGCCGGTTCAAACATGGATGAAGGAGAATGGATTGTTTTTACCATGGGGTGCTGACTGCTTGTTGTGTCACAAACCAGAATCAATAGAGCATGTCTTTATTGATTGTTGGAATGCGCTGCTCTTTTGGGGCGTGCTCCAGCGTACAATAAAGAGTTACTTTTGACGCCGTATGGGATACCATTCCTGGACGTTGAGCTGGATGTTTATAAATACGATGTAATTTTAGTTCTTGGCCTGCACAGCATTAGGCGGAGCGGGATGGCTGTACGACACTGCGATGAAGGTGCGCGGACTGTCAGATATTACTTCAAAGAAAACATATTGAAGCTGCGTAAACTACAATTAAGGAGCTATGTTTTGGAGATGAAGTTATTGAGCTGATGAGAGAGTTGTGTTCGTTGAAACAGTTTTGATTTGCTCACGTCAGTGAAACGCATGTCCGCTCTTGATGTTTGAGAATGCAGCGCAGAATATATTTGTGATCTGTTGTAAACTGTCAAAACTGGCAATAAAGCCAAAAATAAAGCCGTCGTGGCAGAGTGGTGGCGTCAGCGGCTCAAACGCCAAAGGCCCTGTTTCGATTCCGAGCCTCGGCACAGTTTTTTTTTTTGTAGCAGGAGCTACACTGGGCTACCATTCTAGCATTTCGCGGTACATGCAAGAGCCCAGCTGTGCGCATGCGTCTTTGCTACGGTAACCGGAGTGGAGCAGTGGTGAGCCGCGCGCTTCGTCGCCGCGGCCGAGCGCCCGCTCCACCGTCGAAGGTGAATGGGACGTCACGCGGATGAGCAGTTGTGCGCATGCGCCGATACTATCGTAACCAGAGAGACTAAAGCCCCTTGATAATTTGAAAGTAGCGACACTCTCCTCCGCGCCGCGCTTTCCTCCTCGATTCTCGCGCGGCGGCTGCGAGCTCTGCGCACGACATGCTTTCTCTCCTTGGCGCCCGCCGGCCGGCCGCAGCAGTGAGTGAAGCGCATGTTTTGGGGCCACGTCTGCGCTCCAGGAGTGCACATAATATTTGAAAAATTCCGAGAAAAGCATTCAGAATGCCGAAAGTAACGTTCATGAAGAGATTGGTTTCTTCTTAGAACTGTTTGATTGTGGAACACTGATGTAAACAAAGCTTTCAGGCGAGTTCGGTACTGCAGACACGTAAGTCACATGATAAGGTGTTTTACTTTGTGCTCCCGATCTAGTGCTGCCTCTGACTTTGTCTGTGTTTGTTTTTTGAGAGCGTGAACTCTGTCACCGCGGTAAAACTTCGGAAAACGACCCGGGCTCGTGCTTTGCATCTCAAGATCAGAGAAGGTCAAAACGGGACTTAGTCTGTTTCGCTACTGTCAAGCTATCAGTCTAAGCATAGTATATGTCCCGTGATTAACCGTCAGTTTGGATCATTAGTTAATTCTACACTTATGTTGACCAATTATTGGGGTTAAATTAATTGGTATTTAGTAAATTGCAATTAAAACCCAAATTTGCGCTGGAGCATCGAGTCGTATACCGTTGGAAAGCTTAGGCCAAGTGTAATGGCACTATGCTAGTTAGCGATCCACCTTAGTCTGCGTTAATTAGCTAATTTTGTATAAACCCAAACAATGAGCTAGACGATGAAGTCATATACCTTTGAAAAGCTTACGATGAAGGCAAATGCTCTGAATTAGCAATCCCTATTAATTAGCGTTATTGAGCTATATGCAATCAAAACAACCCTTTGGATTATAGCATCGAGTCATATACCTTTCGAAAACATCGGATCAGTGCAAATGAGGTGTGCTAATTATCGACCCGAATTAATTAGTGCTAAATATTTAACTGCAGGTAAATGAAAACTTTGCACTATAGACGGAAAACTGTGGGCTGTGGGGATACACGCGAATCCCCTGTCCCATGGTAACGGCCGCGCGTAATTATCACGCGATGTTATGCGCGCGCTTTTCGGGAGGTTTGCGAGGGAGGGCACTCGCGCCACCCCCGCTTCCTTTCGCGCCCTTGCAGCGACGCCGCCGCGGAGACTTTCGCTCTTTCCCCTCTTTCGCAAAAAGACCTCCTCTCCACATCCCTGGAGAAGGCGCGGTTCTCCTGAGGCCGGCTTCTCTTCTTGCGGGAGCCGCGCACACGCGCGGGCGCAGGTCTTCCACGGAGACCGCTGCCATTGTCGCCCGGCCACCGTGTGTGAACTGACCGCCGCGGGCCGCGAGCGAGGAGCCACGCGAGGTGAGCGGAACCTTCCTCCCCCACCGTTTTTGTGTGCGCTCCACCCTTTTTGTGCATTTCACCCCCGTACGCGAGCGGAACACTCCCTCGTTGCGGCGGTTGCTTTGTTGCTTGCTGCTGCTTGTATTGCTCGGGAGCAATAAACGCTCATCCGAGTAGCATACTCGTGTTTGTCCCCTCTGGCCCGAACCCGCCGTGGTTGCGACTTACCGCACCAAGGGTTGGGGGTCACAGCTCTGACTGCTAGGGCTGGCACGCTGGTGCTAGAGAGCGACTACTGCTTCTAGCCCTTTGAGCGTTATTACAAGAATAACCCCCATAGGGCAAGCGTAAACGCGTTATGCTAGCTAGCCAAACTTAAAGAAAAACCCCACAACAACAGATTTGATTTGCGATTCGTGAGGGTTTAAGCCTGGACTCCATGTACGCGAAAACTCACGCGAACGCGAAGGCGACGGCGGCAAGCGACGAGCGACGCCGTCGCGCGAAGCAAAATGCATGTGTCGCTTGCCGTGTCGCTCGGATCTGCACCCACAGAAAATTTCGCTCGTCGCCCGGAAGTCCCCCACGCGACTGGCCAATCAGAGCCCCCCAAAGCCGTTTCCGGTTTGTCCACGGTTTCTCACGGGCACATCTCACGAAACCCTACCAGCCCGTCGTCTTGGTCATCGCCACCGTCGATAAAATATTTGGTTTTATAGCTGAGAGGCAGACCCGCATGATGTAAATAATTAAAACAATCTACTTGTTGGGTGCGGAGGGCTAACAGCATTTGGAGCGGGCTACGCGAGCGGGCGTACTGCAGGGAGAGATGCGTGTCGAGCCGCGGGTACCGGCGCTCGATCCACCGTGCCGCTGCGCTCCAACTGTGCAGAAACACTCGCGGCGCGCATTCTCAGTGGTATATTATAGTTTGCTCACTTACAATCAGGTTGCGGTGACAGTTTATGGGAGTGTTTTTACTAAGCCGGAGTGCACAGGCACCGAACGAAAGCACACCTCCCACGTGAACCCGTGATGTGACTTCGTCTCCGCAAGCACGCCTGTGGCTATCTCCACTGCCGCTACACCGCTGCCGTAGAGGAAATATTCCTTTGGCCCTGACTATGAGGCACACTCACCAAATTTTAAGAGAGAGAACAGGTTACGGGCGTGTTTCTAAGCTTGAGTGCGCAAAGCACGGAATCCGCTGCGCACGTCGCGGGTTCGCGTCGCCTGCCGCCTTCGCTTGCATGGAGGTTGCCCACAAGCGACAGAGCGAACGCCAGCCGTCGCCGCCGCCGTCGCCTTCGCGTTCGCGTGAGTTTTCGCGTACATGGAGTCCAGGCTTTAACATCCCAAAGCGACTCAGGCTATGAGGGACGCCGTAGTGGAGCGCTCCGGAAAATTCCGCCACCTGAGGTTCTTTAGCCTGCACTGACAACGCACAGTACACGGGCCTCTAAAATTTCGCC